>NC_138768.1:182853786-183392453 GCF_965119305.1 Pelophylax lessonae
AATTTGAATATCAACAGAAGTACTTTGAACAAGGGAATACTTCAAGTCGTCTTTTAGCACATATGGCTAAGCAACAAAGTACAAGTTTAGTTATAACTAATATACAACGCCCTGACGAGGAATGCGTAAGGGATGTGGCTGGTATTATGTGATGCTTTCACTCGTTTTATACTGATATGTATGCCACCTCTCTTACGTATAATGCATAATGCAATCTCTTGATACAGCAAAGGCTTTTGATTCTATTGAATGGCCCTTTTTGCAGGCAGTGCTTAGGGCATTTGGATTTGGGGAGAAATTCTGTACTTGGGTGGAAATAATGTATCTAAATCCAACTTCTCAGCTGTTGGTAAATGGCTTTTTAACCAAGGCCATACAATTATATAGAGGCACCCGGCAGGGATGCCCTCTATCACCACTCTTATTTTCAGTAGCTATTGAATCTTTGGCACTTCGACTTCGGCAAACCCCTTCTGTACGGGGCATTACATTGGCAGAAAGGATAGATATAGTGGGATTATATGCTGATGATCTTGTTTTATATTTAAATGATGCACATGGATCATTGGAAGCAGCTATGCATATAATAGAACTATTTGGTTCTTATTCAGGCCTTAAAATTAATTGGCAAAAATCCTCCCTTATGCCATTGCAACCACAACTACTCACACTAAGCAAGGATTCAAGTTTATTAAAGGTAGTGTCCTCTTTCAAATACCTGGGAATAAATATTACAAGATTACCACAAGCAGCTTTACAGGCTAACCTTAATCCACTCATGACAACAATTAAAACTAAATTAGCTACTTGGGCTAAATTACCACTTTCAGTTGCAGGGAGAATAAATTTAATCAAGATGGTCCTATTACCGAAATGTTTATACATTTTTTCACATATGTCGGTTATAGTCCCTAAAACTATTTTAAAAAAAATAGATGCCCTATTTACTACATTTATTTGGGGAAAGGGTAGAAATAGAATAAAGTTAACCACACTTCAGAGAGCTAAAACAGAAGCAGGTATGGCAATTCCTAATATATACAGATACTATCTCGTTGGGCAACTTAAACATCTCACAGGATGGATAGTACCAGTAACACTACAGATGGTAGAATCACACCTGGCTCATGTTTTATAAATCGATAATTTACTTATAGCCCTAGAAGCACCTTTGAATAAATTAAAATATAAGCAAATACCAATGTTAACATTAGCTCGTACAATATGGAGAGAGGCAAAACGTATAGAGGGAAACACACAAATAAACATGGATCTCCCACTATGGCGAAACCCAATGTTCAATCAACTGAAACAATTGGTAGAGTATCAGTTCTGGGAACAAAAGGGGATACCAGTCCTTGCAGACGTATATGACATAACACATATGTACTCTTTTTCAGATATACAAATTAAATATGATATACCACATACCTCATTATATAGATACCTACAGTTGCGACATGCATTACAAGCGCAATTTGGAGTTTGGGACCTGGGATCTCTAGATATCCAATGATTGGTATGCTTAGGTCCCAGGGCCCTAAAGGATTAATCTCTAAAATATATGCACATTTAACCAGGGTTAATTCAGGAATGAATCCCTTGGCAATAAGAACAAAATGGCAGGAAATCCCAATTTAACTGATAAAGATTGGAAAGAAGCCTGTTCATCCCGTTTATATGTATCACCAGCAGCAAACAATAGGTTAATACAATTATATATGCTACATCAATCCTATCTCTCTCCAAGTAGACTTTATGCTATGCAAAGCATTGCATCTCCTAAATGTTTGAGATGCAGTGCTAAGCTGGCAGACTTTATACATATTATGTGGTTTTGTCCAGTGATATCAAGATTCTGGCAGGAAATAATTCAAATATTATCCTCTGTCCTGAATATGCCTGTACCTTTGACCCCAGACACCTGTTTGCTGGGTATATTAGATGAAATAACATGGTCTAGATATCACAAGATAATGCTTAGAGAAACGCTGTTTATGGCAAGGAAAACAATCACAGTTAAGTGGATTCAAGTGAAGCCCCCTGTTGTTAAGAACTGGATAAGAGCGGTAAATCAGATTTTACCATTTGAAAAAGTATTGTATATGCATAGAGGATGCTCAACGAAATATAATAAAATTTGGGATAATTGGAGTCAATCAACATTAACCAATGGTTGAATATAAGGAGATAACTAAAAGGATATAGAGGGATGCACATAGTATGATGAGGAAATAAATCTATGAATGCAATGGTGCAAGGGGTTGGGGCACACCAGGACAACGGCGATTAATTAAGCTAAATGGATATACCTTGGCATAAAGAGATTATGAATACTAAGTAAACAGATAATTATTTGGATATTGTATAATTTTTTTATTTTATATTGTTTTGTCCCTTTGTTGAAAGGACGTTTGGAATGTTCGTTTTTATGCACATATTGAAATAAAAAGAATAAAAAAAAAAAGAAAATGAGATTCTTTGTTTTGTTCTTAAGGATAGACCCCGTACGGGACAGGCCGCATCTGTTTTGACTATTTCCAAGTGGATAGCCGCATCTGTTGTGACTATTTCCAAGTGGATCAGGCAGACGGTGGTGCTTCATTAAGGCTCAGGTTCCTCCTTTCCCTGTTAAAGCGCTTTCTACGAGGGCGCTTAGTGCCTCCTGGGCCTTCCATCATCAGGTGTCAGTGGATCAGGTGTGCAAGGTGGCTATATGGTTGTCTGTACACACACTCACAAAATTTTATAAGGTGGATGTACTTGCATCTTCGGATGTGGCATTTGGCCACAAAGTTTTGCAGGCTACGGTTGCAGATGCGGCCGCTTCTTGAGGGTGAACATTTTTTCCTGGTGGTGAGCTCCTTTTACCTGGTTGGCCATGTTTAGCCTTGTTGGGATATCTGCGTTTTTTTTTTTTTTTCCCCAGCCCTCATGTTAACACTGCTTTGGGACAACCTAATGGTCTGAAGACTTGAAGCTGTGTCTGTCAGTGAACGAAAGGGAAAACTGCATTTTGTCATACCGTGAAATCCTTTTCTCTGAGGTTAACTGACACACAGCACCTGCCTCTCTGTTAGGGTTGAGTTATTTGTTCTTCTGACACTGCTTGTTACAAACTGGAGTCCTACAGAAGGAAGTGATGGTATACCCTCTGGGACTGCCCCAGGGGCATAACCAAAGAGTTTCCGCCTAGTCCTACTCCTGAAGAGACCACATAATACCCAATGGGCTGAAAACTTGAAGCTGTGTCCATCAGTGAACCTCAGAAGGATTTTACGGTAAGACAAAAATCCTTTTTGCAAGTAAGTGTATTTAAAATGAGAATCTAATATGACAATGAAGCATTTATATAGTTATTGACGTTACAGTTTCCCCTAAGCGACTTCCACAAGTTAAAACATAGATTCTGCACTAGACTTTTCATTAAAATAGTAATGTTTGAAAAAAAATAAATCATGCGCAAACACAATGCAGTGTAAAGGAAGCAACTTTGTATTGTGCATTTAAAATGTCTTTTTCTGTGTTTTTAATAGTGTTTCTCCCAAGACTCTCCTAACATTCTGCACTAATGGAGTCCTTCTGCGCACTCTCATGGGTGGAGACAGCACACTTTCTACTGTGACTCATATTATTGTGGTAAGGCTTCTATTCCAACTAAATGCTGGGAATTCACTGCATATGTGGTCAACTGGCACCAGCCATTTTATGCCTTGATAGTTAAGTTGAGAGCCAACATACGCAACCTGCCAACTATGACTGCTATAATTCATTGCATGAATTGTTGTGGGAAACCATTAAATTGGTGGGTTTAGTTCTGCTTTAAGCAGTTACAGAAACTCCTTTTTTCTTTTTCCTTTTGGGATAAAGGTTTTACGTAAATTAATAAAATGTAACCATTGTGAACACCCCTGCCATTGTTAAATGGTTTGTCTCAACCCTCTAACTGCAACTTTGCTGGACAGCTTTGTGTGTTAAAGTATGTTAACCACTTAAGCCCCGGAAGATTTTACCCCCATTCCGACCAGGGGGTATTTTGCGATTCGGCACTGCGTGACTTTAACGGAGAATTGCGCGGTCTTTCGACGCTGTACCTAAACAAATTTGGCGTCCTTTTTTTCCCACAAACAGAGCTTTCTTTTGGCGGTATTTGATCACCTGTGCGATTTTTTGATCACGCGCTATAAACAAAAAAAGAGCGTCCATTTTGCAAAAATAGCAATATTTTTCCCTTTTTTTTATATGAAATTCCCCCCAAAAAAATGTAAAAATCAAAATTTTTTAAAATTTTCGGCCAATTTGTTTTATGCTACCTATGTTTGGTAAAAAAAATTGCAAAAAGCGTATTTTGATTGGTTTGCGCAAAAGTTATTGCGTTTACTAACTAAGGGAAAGATTTTTGTCATTTTTGTTGTTTTTTTTTTTTAACGCGTAATGGCGGCGATCTGCCATTTTTTTTTTTTTTTTTTTTTTGCGGTACTGCGACATTGCGGCGGACAGATCGGACCCTTGACTGACATTTTTGACACTTTTGGGGTTACCAGTGACATTTCTACAGTAATCAGTGCTATACATATGCACTGTTACTATAAAATTACACTGGTAGTGAAGGGGTTAACTTTATTTGAGAGGGAGGGGCTGTGTGTGTCCCTAGGGGCGTGATTCTAACTGTGATTGGCTGGGGCTTCAGCGGTATGCAGAGTGATCAACGGATCTACGTAGTAGATCCAGATGATCAGCTCTCATACAGCGAGGAGAATGACAGGCAGCTTGTTTACACAAGCTGCCTGACTTTCTCCCTCTCCCCCGCCGATCGCAGAGTGGCCGGCGGACATCGGGTCCGCCGGTCACACGCGCGGGGGGGTCCGTGACCACTCGGGAGCGGGAGCGCGCCTCCGGGGGCGCGCGCTCGCTCCCTAGACCCTCACAAGCTAGTGACGTAGCCCTACGTCACTTTGCCTGTGAGGGGCTGACCGCCGACGTAGATAGTCAACATACATACTGGCCAGATCAGCAGGTGAAAACAGAATAAGCCTAAAAATAGAAAACAAATGCAACCACAACCTCTAAGAATTGGTAAGCTGTAATATATATTAAATTTGAGTATTTGGCTTTAATACCCACTTTAAACTCTAGAAGACCAAGCCTTTTTCTGAGACTTGTTGCTTACAAGTTAAAATCAGTACTTTTTGCTAGAAAATTACTAAGAACCCCTAATCATTATATTTATATATATATATATATATATATATATATATATATATATATATATATATATATATATATATATATATATATATATATATATATATATATATATATAATCTCAGAGACCCTAGAGAAAATAATGGCGGTCGTTGCAATATTTTGTCACACTGTGTATTTGCGCAGAAAGAATACACTTGAATTGAGAAAAAACAAAACCGTAAAGTTAGCCCAATTTGTTTTTGTATAATGTGAAAGATGTTATCGTGTGTGTGTGTGTATGTGTGTGTGTATGTGTGTATATATATATATATATTCTCTAACATGTCATGCTTTAAAATTGCGCACATTTGTGGAATGGCTGCAAACGACGATAGTTAAAAATCTCCATAGGCGACACTTTAATTTTTTTTTTTTTTTTTTAAGGTTACCAGTTTAGAGTTACAGAGGACCTCTAGTGCCAGATTTAGTGCTCTTGCTCTAACAATTGCGGCAATACCTCAAATTTGTTGCTTGAACACTGTTTACATTTGTGGGTGCAACTTATGTATGCATTCGCTTCTGCATTTAAGCATGGAGGGATGGGGCACTTTAATTTTTTTATTTTATTTATTTTTTCACACTTTGCATTAAACATTTTTTTAATCACTTTTATAGCTGTCGTACGGAATGTAAACATTACTTGTGACAGCAATAGACACATGTCGGGTATTGTTTTTTTGGTACAAGACCCCAAATATCTTCTTTGCACTTAAAAGCATTCAAAACGCTAAGTTTGGGATGGGAGAGCTTGGGCGACCTGTGGGGTGGGAGGGGGGGCGGCATCACCCGGGTACAACCACTTGAAGCAGAAGGCCACTTATATACGTTACGTCGGAGTCAAGGGGTTAAGGGTGCACCCAGTGTGTTTGTGATACGTTGTTTATGAAGGACACAAGTCTGTGTAGTTTAACCAACCAGTTCCTCCTTAACAGATTACAAACTTTTAAAAGGATTTGTTTCTCTGTCGCTCATTGACAGACGCAGAATCCATATCTTAATATCCATAGGGTTATACTGTCCCCTACAGGATTAGGAGGACACTAGGCAGGAAAAAAGTTCTGGCCACACCTATGGGCAGTCCCAGGGGGTATATCCTCTCTCTCTCCCTGCTATAGGATGTCAGTTTTTTTCTGCCTAGTCAGGAGTAAGGACCTAAGTTCCTTGCTGGGATCTTTGGTCCTGGCAAATTTTTTTTTAGTTAGCTTTTTTCAACAGTTGTTCCTGTGAGATCTTCAAGCAAGTATGCTGGATCTGGGCGACGGGCTTCATGTTGAGATCCAGTGGTCACCCCAGCCGGCCTACGAGCGCGTGCAGGCCCTAGCTCCGCGCTGGGTCGGCCGCGACATAGTCCCACTGGACGGGGATTGGCCTCCATGAGTTAAACGTCTCGCCAGGTCGCCTACGACCAGTCTGAGCCTGAGTCGCGGCGTCCTTGTTGGCCGACAGCCCCCCACCTCAGGGGAGAGGGGTTCTGTCAGGAGTTGGCGCCCGCCTGTTCCGGTATGGTGAGTAAAATGTTCCCCCTCTCCCCCTGAAGGGTTTTGGGGTGGACCCGGGCCCCTCCCTGGGATGGTCAGACCCTCATGATCCCGGGTTCCCCTCTGTCCTGTTACGCATCCCCACTTATCTGCCCCTCCCCCCTCACTAGTGTTTTGTGGGAGGTGACTCCAGAGAGCTGAATCTAGGTTACAGGCCGCAGATAGGGGCGGTGGGGTGCGCCGCCGGTGTTGGCCTAAAACGATCGTGCGGGGGGGTTACTACCTGTACTGTTCAGGCCCATCTGCCGATCGATCCGGGGTAGGCACGCAGGGTCCCCTTTTGACGCTGTGGACGGCGCAGGGTCGCCATTTTCTTGTAGCCTACATGTGCTGCATGGCGGCGGCCATCTTGGTACACCCAGCTCGTCTTGCATTGAGAGCTGAGCAGCTGTGGGTGTTACTGAGGGGGTGTGAGGGGGCGGAGCCCCTCTCTAGACCCGGGAAGATCGCTCCACAAGACTTCCTGTCATGTAGACAGCGCTGAGAAACAGTCCGGTTTGAACTCTGGTGCATCGTGTGGTGAGCCTTTTGGGGGTCTCTTTTCTCTCTCTGCGGGGGTCTCGAGGCACGCTGTCGGACCATTAAGGGGCGCTGTAATGCTGGGATTCTTTACAAAAAAAAAGTTTTTCTTTTATTTTCAATTTTGTCATATTTTGCTGACGGGTTCCCCTGGTGTTGCCATGGACCCTGCTGCACATGTGTCCCCACCTGATCCTCTCGAGGTGGCCACGGGGCCCTCCGATTCTCCGCTCACCATCGATGCGCTTTCGGCAGTCCTGGAGTCTTTTGTGTCCCGGGTAGAGGTGGCCTGTCAGACGGGGGGCTAAAAAGCGACCCCCGCCTACCCGTCTCGTCTGATGCCTCAGATTCTGATTCTGAGCCAGTCGCTGCTGCTACAGGTCCCTCCTCTGGAGCTGCTGTGTCGTGCCCCGTCTCCTCTGATAGTGAGGATGACCTTTCTGCCTCCACCATAGCGCAAGACAAAGCGCTGGTGGACGCACTGATTGTGTCTGTCCGGGAGACCTTAAGACTGGAGGTTGCACCTGCGGATGCCGCTGATACGGAAATTGCCTTTGGCACTCGCAAGCCCTCCAGGGTGGCGAAGGTGTTTCCCTTTCCCAAATGCTTTGACGATATCATTAAAAAGGAGTGGGTCCGTCCAAAACGATCCCCGGGGATGCCCAAACGGATTGCTAGGCGCTACCCGTTTGAAGAGTCCCTCCTTAAGAAATGGGACGGTGCCACCTTCGGTGGATTCGCCGGTTTCCAGACTAAACAAGGCTACTGTTATCCCGTTGGAGGATTCCCCGTCCTTTAGGGATCCGGTTGATCGTAGGGCGGAATCTGTGTCCCGCTCCATATTCTCCCTGGCAGGGTCGGCCTTGAGGCCAGTGTTTACCATTGCTCTGGTTTCGCAAACATTGACAGAATGGGCCAAGTTGTTACGCCGTGACCTGGAGGGGAGAAGTCTCCCCCCCCCTGCCGTGGCGGACTTGCTGGAGCAGATGGTGCAAGGGCTACAGTTTGTTTGTGACGCCGCGCTGGTTGCTGCTCCATTGCTGGGGCGCGTATCGATCTCGGCGGTGGTCCTCCGGCGCATGCTATAGTTAAAGTGCTGGTCGGCGGATCAGGCTTCCAAAAAAGCCTTGACTGATCTCCCTTTTCAGGGGATTGCCTGTTTGGTGCTACCTTGGATGAGATTATCAAGGGTCACACTGGGGTCAAGAGCACCTTTCTACCACAGGCTACTAAGGGTAAAGAACCGCGTCGCAGACGGGGACCTTCCTTTTCAGCTCACAAGAAGTTTTTTCGTTCCTCTGGGGCGGGTGACAAGGCGAAGCCCTCCAAAGCCCCTCCAGGGGGTTTCAAGAGACCCTGGTCTGGTAAGCAAAAACGGTCCTTCCAGACCTGAGAATAAGACCACTACAGCCTGAAGTTGCGCCGGGCGTCTTCGCCGGTTCCCGGACCCGTGGCTCTATAGAATTCAAGACAAATGGGTTCACGAGGTCATACGGTCGGGATACAAGATCGAATTTTGATCATTTCCACCGGTGCGGTTCTTCCCTTCCAATATGCGACTGTTCCCGGATCACTTAAAGGCTCTGTTGGGGGCAGTGACGGACTTGATGCAACAAGGAGTGGTGGTTCTGGTTCCCTGGGAAGAACGTTTTCGGGGTTTTTACTCAAACCTGTTCACAGTGCCCAGGAAAGAGGGCAAGGTGCGTCCAATTCTGGACTTGAAGGCGCTCAATTGTTTTGTCCGGGTGCAAAAATTCAAGATGGAGTCCATTCGCACAGTGGTGGCCTCCCTGCATCAGGGGGATTTTCTAGTGTCCATAGACATCAAGGATGCCTATCTTCACATTCTCATTTACGCAGGACACCAGCGTTTTCTTTGCTTTGCTGTGGGAGAGAACCATTATCAGTTTGTGGCATTACCCTTTGGTCTCGCCTCTGCTCCCCGGGTCTTCACAAAGGTTTTGGCCCCAGTTTTGGCGCTGTTGCGGCAGCGGGGCATATCGGTTCTGGGCTACCTGGACGACCTCCTCCTCCGAGCGGAGTCTCCGCAGGCTCTGTTGTCAAACTTGGAGATCACCATGATCTCTTTGAAAGAGTTTGGTTGTCTGGTGAACCTGCAGAAGTCATCCCTGGACTATCTGGGCCTGACTTTGGATGCGTCCTTGGCAAAAGTGTTTCTCCCTGCAGAGAAACTCCAGAAGATTCAGTCGTTATTGTCCGCCAACTGGCCGTCCCTTCGAACTTGCATGAGGGTTCTGGGACTGATGGTGGCATCTTTCGAGGCAGTACCTTTTTGCTCAGTTTCATACGCGGATTCTCCAAAAGGAGATTCTTCTCAAATGGAACCGGAATCCCGATTCCCTAGACAATCGGATCCGGCTGAGCGGGCGGACCAGGGAGTCTCTGGTTTGGTGGCTTCGGTCTCCAATGCTCGGTCAGGGGAAGTAATTTCTTCGGATCTATTGGACGATTGTTACCACGGATGCCAGTCTATCCGGGTGGGGAGGGATTCTCGGCAGGCTGTCTGCTCAGGGACCCTGGTCCCTGGAAGAATCCAGGTTGCCGATAAATGTATTGGAACTGAGAGCGATCAGACTTTGTCTGGTTCACTGGACCGAGCATCTTCGGGGCTGCCCGGTTCGGATTCAGTCGGACAATGCCACGGCCGTGGCTTATGTCAATCACCAGGGGGGCACCAAGAGTGTTCTGGCGGCCATGGAAGTGGCCGGCGTTCTTCGTTGGGCAGAACGGTTTGTTACAGCTCTCCGCAGTTCACATTCCGGGCGTGGAAAATTGGCAGGCGGACTTTCTTGCCGTCAGACCTTGGATCAAGGGGAATGGTCCCTTCATCCAGAGGTGTTTCACCAGTTGTGCCTGCGTTGGGGCACCCCGGTTGTGGATCTGTTGGCATCTCGGCTCAACAGGAAGGTGCAGAGGTTTGTAGCCCGCTCCCGCGATCCTCTCGCAGACGCCACAGACGCACTGGTTGCTCCGTGGGGGCAGTATCAGCTGCTGTATGCCTTCCCTCCTCTCAAATTGCTGCCAAAACTTCTTCGGAGGATAGAGTCGGAGGGAATTCCAGTCATCCTTGTGGCTCCAGACTGGCCTCGTCGGGCCTGGTACACCGACTTGGTCAGGCTGGTCGCGGACGTTCCTTGGCGACTTCCTCTCAGGGAGGATCTGCTGTCTCAGGGACCGATCTGCCATCCTGCTTTACGGTTGCTGGCTTTGACGGCTTGGCTGTTGAGCCAGGTGCTGAAGGACAGGGGTTTGTCTGCTTCAGTTATTCCTACTCTGATTAAAGCGAGGAAAGCGACTTCCAGAAAGATCTATCATCGCACATGGAAGTCTTATATCGCGTGGTGTGAGTCCCTCGGGTTTCCTCCACGTTCTTACTCGGTGGCTCGGATATTCGCCTTCCTGCAATGGGGGGTTGAGCAGAAGCTGGCCTTGAGCACGATCAAGGGTCAGGTTTCAGCATTGGCGATCTTCTTCCAGAGACCACTGGCTACTCGTTCTCTGGTGCGGAATTTCATCCAGGGGGTGCGGCACCTGGCTCCTCCGGTGCGCGCGCCCTTGCCGCCCTGGGATCTTAATTTGGTGTTGTCGGTTCTCCAGAAACCTCCCTTTGAAAATATTAGGGAGATTACCTTGCTCACCTTATCCCAGAAGGTGGCCTTTTTGGTGGCTATCACTTCTGCACGCAGGGTGTCGGAACTGGCCGCGTTGTCCTGTTGTCCCCCATATCTGGTGGTTCATAGGGATAAGGTGGTTCTTCGTCCGAATCCATCCTTCCTTCCTAAGGTGGTTTCCGACTTTCACTTGAATGAAAAAATCCAGTTTTTCATCCTCTCAGAAAATATACTGTATGTTAGTGCCTGCAGTGCAGTTAAAAAAACAAAAACCTGTATGCATAGCATTAGGAGCATGGGTGGTCAGTGGGCAGTAGCTCCTTTGCTTCAGCACATACTTTTTTTTTTTCTTCTTCTGGCAGAGATTTCTTCTTCCACATTGGTTGATGTGAATGAAGGAATTAGCTTGGTTCTTTTTTTCGATCAGTCCACAGGCTGAACAAAAAAAAAAGAACATTATATGTATGCTTTAACATTAGAAGAGTGGGTGGATGTGTGGCGGAGGTTTCTAATGTTGGGCGTCAACTTTTCTCTATCGTTCATTGACAGACGCAGTCCTCTGATGTATATCAGTAGGTAATACCGCCGCCTACAGGAGTAGGACACTAGGCAGGAAAAGTTCTGGCTACGCCTATGGGCAGTCCCGGAGGGTACACCCTCTCTCTTCCTGCATAGGATGTCAGTTTTGTATCAAAGCAGTGTCAGAAAGGAACACCAACCCAACTCAAAATAGAGGGGCGGGTACTGCGTTCTTCAATGAACTTAAGAGACAAGGAATTTACGGCAAGTAAAAAATCCAGTTTTCTCTATCGTTCATTGACGGATGCAGTTCTCTCTGATTCATATCAGTAGGGACGTCCCAAAGCAGTACCATAAAATGAGGGGTGGGAACAGCAGAAAACAAGTTACAAAGGCCAAACATAGCAAACCAGGCAACATGGGACTCATCAGAACAAAAGGGGGTAGTATTACCCTATGATTAGAATCAGAGAGAACTGCGTCCGTCAATGAACTTAAGAGAAAAGGATTTTACTGTAAGTCAAAAATCCAGTTTCTCTGTCGCTCATTGACAGACGCAGGACTGATACCTTGATATCCGTAGGGTTATACTGCCCCCTACAGGAGTAGGACACTAGGCAGGAAAAAAGTTCTGGCCACACCTATGGGCAGTCCCAGGGGGTATATCCTCTCTCTCCCTGCTATAGGATGTCAGTTTTTTTCTGCCTAGTCAGGAGTAAGGACCTAAGTTCCTTGCTGGGATCTCTGGTCCTGGCAAGTTTTTTTAGATAAATCTTTTTTTAGTTGATTTTTTTTCTCCAGTTGTTCCTGTGAGATCTTCAAGCAATTATGCCGGATCTGGGCGACGGGCTGGATGCTGAGATCCAGTGGTCACCCCAGCCGGCCTACGAGCGCGTGCAGACCCAGCTCCGCGCTGGGTCGGCCGCGGCATAGTCCCGCTGGACGGGGACTGGCCCGCGGGTTAAACGTCCCGCCGAGTCGCATACGACCTGTAGACGGCCGAGTTGCAGCATCTCCTTTGGCTGACACCCCCCCCCCCCCCACTGGGCGGTGAGGGGTTTAGTTTGGAGTGGCGCCCGTTCTGTTCCGGTATGGTGAGTAAATGCTTCCTCCCCCCTTCTCCTCATGGCTGACTCTGGGGTGGACCCCGGCCCCTCGGACCCACTCTCGGTCGGACCCACACTAATCTGGGTTCCCCTCTGTTCCTCTGTGCACCCCCCCTATGGTGTCCCTCTCCCCCCTCCCTCCCCCCTAAGGGGGGGGGTGTTTGTTTGTGTGTGTGGGGTGGCTAGCCGTTCATGCAAGCCACTAAGGGGGCGGGGGGTGGGGGGGTCCCGACAGTGCGGATGGCTGTTGTGCGGGGGGCTTCCTCCCTGGCTTCCCAGGGCCTACCTGCCGATCGATTGTCTGTTAGTGATGTGGGGACCCCCCTTCCCACCGCAGCGTGCGGGCCGCTATTTTTTTTCTTTTTGGAGTCCCTCGTGTGGCTCATGGGGGCGGCCATCTTGGTACACCCAGCTAGTTTTTTTTGCAAAGCTGGGCAGCTGTGGGAGTTACTGAGGGCGTGTGAGGGGGCCTAGACCCGGGAAGATCGCTCCACAGGACTTCCTTGTCATGTAGACAACGCTGAGAGCAGTCCTTTTGAACTCTGGTGCATCGTGTGGTGAGCCTTTTGGGGGTCTCTCTCTCTCTACGGGGGTCTCGAGGCATGCTGTGTAATTGAGGGGCGCTGTAGCGCTGGATGACATGTTGCAAAAAAAAAAAGTTTTTTTTTTTTGCATTTTGTCACACTTTGCTGACGGGTTCCCCTGGTGTTGCCATGGACCCTGCTGCACATGTGTCCCCACCTGATCCCCTTGAGGTGGCCGCAGGGCCCTCCGATTCTCCGCTCACCATTGATGCGCTTTTGGCGGTCCTGGAGTCATTTGTGTCCCGGGTGGAAGTGGCCTGTCAGGGATGGGGGGCTAAAAAGCGACCCCCGCCTACCCCTTTCTCGTCTGATGCCTCAGATTCTGATTCTGAGCCAGTCGCTGCTGCTGCGGGTTCCTCCTCTGGGGCTGCTGTCTCGCGCCCCGTCTCCTCTGATAGTGAGGATGACCTTTCTGCCTCCGCCATAACACAAGACAAGGCACTGGTGGACGCACTGATTGTGTCTGTCCGGGAGACCCTAAAACTGGAGGTTGCACCTGCAGATGCAGCTCATACGGAAGTTGCCTTTGGCACTCGCAAGCCCTCCAGGGTGGCGAAGGTGTTTCCCTTTCCCAAATGCTTTGACGATATCATTAAGAAGGAGTGGGTCCGTCCAAAACGACCCCCTGGGATGCCCAAACGGATTGCTAGGCGCTACCCATTTGAAGAGTCCCTCCTTAAAAAATGGACGGTGCCACCTTCGGTGTATCCGCCGGTTTCCAGACTAAATAAGGCTACTGTTATCCCGTTGGAGGATTCCCCGTCCTTTCGGGATCCAGTTGATCGTAGGGCGGAATCTATGTCCCGTTCCATATTCTCCCTGGCAGGGTCGGCCTTGAGGCCAGTGTTTACCATTGCTCTGGTTTCACAGACGTTGACCGAATGGGCTAAGCTGTTATGCCATGATCTGGAGGGGAGAAGTCTCCCCCCTGCCGTGGCGGAGTTGCTGGAGCAAATGGTGCAGGGGCTACAGTTTGTTTGTGACGCTGCACTGGACGCTGCTCCATTGCTGGGGCGTGTGTCGATCTTGGCGGTGGTCCTCTGGTGCATGCTATGGTCGGTGGATCAGGCTTCCAAAAAAGCCTTGACTGATCTCCCTTTTCAGGGGGATCGCCTGCTTGGTGCTACCTTGGATGAGATTATCAAGGATCTCACTGGGGGGCAAGAGCACCTTTCTACCACAGGCTAATAAGGGTAAGGAACCTCGCCGCAGACAGGGACCTTCCTTTTCAGCTCACAAGAAGTTTTTTCGCTCCTCCGGGGCGGGCGACAAGGCGAAGCCCTCCAAAGCCCCCCCGGGGGGTTTCAAGAGACCCTGGTCTGGTAAGCAAAAATCCGGTCCTTCCAGACCTGAGGATAAGACCGCTTCAGCCTGAAGGTGTGCCCCCACCCATATCAGGGGTGGGAGGGGGGCGTCTTCGCCGGTTCCCGGACCCGTGGCGCTCCAGGATTCAAGACAAATGGGTTCACGAGGTCATACGGTCGGGATACAAGATCGAGTTTCGATCTCTTCCACCGGTGCGGTTCTTCCCTTCCAGTATGCGACTGTCCTCGGATCGCCTAACGGCTCTGTTGGGGGCAGTGCAGGACTTGATGTAACAAGGAGTGGAGTCCATTCGCACAGTGATGGCCTCCATGCATCGGGGGATTTTCTGGCGTCCATAGACATCAAGGATGCCTATCTTCATGTTCCCATTTACGCAGGACACCAGCGGTTTCTGCACTGTTCTGTGGGAGAGGACCACTAGCGTTACCCTTTGGTCTCACCTCTGCTCCCCGGGTTTTCACAAAGGTTTTGGCCCCAGTTCTGGCGCTGTTGCGGCAGCGGGGCATATAGGTTCTGGGCTACCTGGGCGACCTCCTCCTCTGTGCGGAGTCGCCGCAGGCCCAGTTTCATAAGCGGACTCTCCAAAAGGAGATTCTTCTCAAATGGAACCTGAATCTAGATTCCTTGGACAATCGGATCCGGCTGAGCGAGCGGACCAGGGAATCTCTGGTTTGGTGACTTCGGTCTCCGATGCTCAGTCAGGGGGAGTCCTCTCTTCCGATCTTTTGGACGATTGTCACCACGGATGCCAGTCTATCCGGGTGGGGAGAGATTCTCGGCAGGCTTTCTGCTCAGGGGCTCTGGTCCCTGGAAGAATCCAGGTTGCCGATAAATGTGTTGGAACTGAGAGCGATCAGGTTTTGCCTGGTTCACTGGACCGAGCATCTTCGGGGCTGCCCGGTTCAGATTCAGTTGGATAATGCCACGGCCGTGGCTTATGTCAATCACCAAGGGGGCACCAAGAGTGTTCTGGCGGCCGTGGAAGTGGCTGGTATTCTTCGTTGGGCGGAACGGTTTGTTCCAGCGCTTTCCGCAGTTCACATTCCGGGCGTGGCGCTGGTTGCTCCGTGGGGGCAGTATCAGCTGCTGTATGCCTTTCCTCCTCTAAGTTGCTGCCGAAACTTCTTCGCAGGATAGAGGCGGAGGGAATTCCAGTCATCCTTGTGGCTCCGGACTGGGCTCGTCGGGCCTGGTACGCCGACTTGGTCAGGCTGGTCGCTGACGCTCCTTGGCTACTTCCTCTCAGGGAGGATCTGCTGTCTCAGGGACTGATCTTCCATCCTGCTTTATGATTGCTGGCTTGGCTGTTGAGAGCCAGGTGCTGAAGGACAGGGGTTTGTCCGTTTCAGTTATTCCTACTCTGATTAAAGCGAGGAAAGCGACTTCCAGAAAGATCTATCATCGCACATGGAAGTCTTATATCGCATGGTGTGAGTCCCTCGGGGTTCCTCCATGTTCTTACTCGGTGGCTCTGATATTGGCCTTCCTATAACGGGGGGTTGAGCAGAAGCTGTCCTTGAGCACTATCAAGGGTCAGGTTTCAGCATTGGCGATCTTCTTCCAGAGGCCACTGGCTGGCTACTCATTCTTTGGTGCGGAATTTCATCCAGGGGGTGCGGCACCTGGCTCCTCCGGTGCGCGCGCGCCCTTGCCGCCCTGGGATCTTAATTTGGTGTTGTCGGTTCTCCAGAAATCTTACTTTGAAAATATTAGGGAGATTCCCTTGCTTGATCACGGATGTCCCTAGAAAGGGGTTGCCTGCGTCTGCCACGACCATCTCCAGGTGGATCAGACAGATGGTGGTGCAGGCTTATTCTATTAAGGGTCGGGTTCCTCCGTTCCCTGTTAAGGTGCACTCTACTCGGGCTCTTAGTGCTTCCTGGGCCTTCCGCCATCAGGCGTCGGTGCTTCAGGTTTGCAAGGCGGCTACCTGGTCTTCGGTTCATACCTTTACAAAATTTTCTAAAGTTGATGTGCTGGCATCGGCGGGTGCCTCTTTTGGCCGCAAGGTTTTGCAGGCTGCTGTTTGAGGGGACCTTTGGTCTACCTCGGGGGTTTTGTTTTTTTCAGGTGGGTCTCATCTTCTTGTTTCGATGAGTCCTCTGGTCTTCTGGTTGACTCTTTTTTGGTCTTCTGGATTGGATTTTATTTCTGTTATCCCACCCCTCATTTATGGCACTGCTTTGGGACGTCCCTACGGATATCAAGATATCAGTCCTGCGTCTGTCAATGAGCGACAGAGAAAACTGGATTTTTGACCTACCGTAAAATCCTTTTCTCTTAAGCTCATTGACAGACTCAGTACCCACCCCTCTATTTTGAGTTGGGTTGGTATGAGTCTCTGACACTGCTTTGTTACATAACTGACATCCTATAGCAAGGAGAGAGAGGATATACCCTCTGGGACTGCCCATAGGTGTGGCCAGAACTTTTTTCCTGCCTAGTGTCCTACTCCTGTAGGGGGCAGTATAACCCTACGGATATCAAGATATCAGTCCTGCGTCTGTCAATGAGCTTAAGAGAAAAGGATTCTACGGTAAGTCAAAAATCCAGTTGTCCCAGAGGTGTTCTATTGAATTTTGATCAGGCGAGCGTGGGAGCCATTTAATGGTATCAAACCCTTCATCCTCCAGGAACTGGCTCCATACTCTCGACACATGAGGCCGGGCATTGTCGTGCACCAGGAGGAATTCAGAACCCACTGCACCAGCATAGGGTCTGACAATGGGTCCAAAGATTTAATCCCAATACCTAATGGCAGGCAGGGTGCCATTGTCTAGCCTGTAGAGGTCTGTTCATCCCTCCATGGATATGCCTCACCAGTCCATCACTGACCCACCACCAAACTGGTCATGCTGGACAATGTTACAGGCAGCATAACATTCTCCATGGCTTCTCCAGACTCTTTCACGTCTGTCACATGAACTTGGTTTTATTGAATTCATTGTACTGGCATAATATTAATTTTATACATCAGCGCATACGTTATTTAAGCACTTTATATCAATATTGTTTACACGTTTGCACGTGCACTTTATTGAAATTTGCAGGGTTTTTTATTTATATATAATTTTTTTCACTTCAGGGTAGCGCAGTACTTTTATTGTTTTTTCAGAATACATTTTGACCTACATTTTGAGACTTTATTTGCAAAATGTTTTAACCAAAATAAGGAAAACACGTTTTTTTTTTTTTTTTTATTTGTTTATTTTTTTAAATTTTTATTTTTTCGATCTTTTTTTAATTTAGCAAATATAAAAAACCTAGCGGTGATTAAATACCACAGAAAAACAGCTTTTTGTATGGAAAAGATAAAAATTGAATATGGGTACAGTGTTGCATGACTGCGCACATTGTCATTCAAAGTGTGTCAACGCTGACAGCTGAAAATTGGCCTGGGCAGGAATGGGGTAAAAGTGCGGTATTGAAGTGGTTATTGTGACTGTGTGTGTGTGTGTGTGTGTGTGTGTGTGTGTGTGTGTGTGTGTGTGTGTGTGTGTGTGTGGGGGGGGGGGGGGGGGGGGGTTATGGACTGCTGGAGAATGTTACACCTTTAATATGTTAACATGCTTCCACAGGTTAACTTACCCTTTTATCCTTTAAACCCCAGTTGTGACAGTTTAAAGGAGGGTTCCTGGCTTATCTCCCACATGGGCCTCATGTAAGTTCACATGCATAGGACGCTTAACTAAAGTACTAGACTGTGGAACCCACTACTCTTGATAGGGCGCAGTATAACCCAAATGTGAAATACTCCTTGTTTCTCCAAATGGACTCCAAAAAAAAGATGCTTAATGCAAAAATCTTGGTAATGCAAAAATCATATTTTATGGAATGAATGATTATCATAGCAAATTTTTCCTTTTTTTTATTTTTTTTATCACTAGGTACAAGTTAAAAAAAGCTTTATTTTATGATATTGTCATGCTTGTCTTTGTAATACTCTCTACATCTTGTCATTGGTCATGTAACAGGATGAAGTTCATGAGCGCGATCGGTTCAGTGACTTTCTGTTAATCAAGCTGAGGGATGTGATGAAGAAGCATCCAGCTCTTAAGCTGATCCTTTCCAGTGCCGCCTTAGATGTCAACTTGTTTCTCAGATATTTTGGAGGCGTTCCTATTTTAAATAGTATGCTCTATGTTTCTTTTTTTTTTCCCCTGTATGATAGTGATAATTCCGGCAATTTACAAACTTTTTTCATTTTTGAAGATATTCCTGGTATGTGTCTGCTCTACCATGTACATGTGTTAAAAAGTACCCTCATCTCTTTATTCCTTTGCATGAAATTCCTGGTATTTCTGCCAGTTCCCCCTGCTTTCCCTTTCCAAACTGACCACACTAGGCATAAGTGCACATCCATCCCAGTGTGGTCAGTTTTCTGGCTGTGCTCAAAGAGCAGCCTGCATGTCTGCCAATGGCCAAGTGCTGACGCCCCCCCCCCCCCCCCCCCCGGTCATCCTCCACAGCCATGGATTGGATTTTTGTGAAGATCTAGTGGGGAAAGATTACAACCCCCATCGGGTTTTTACTGCTATATATGGTGGTGTGTCAACAGTGTTTCCTCACTTATTCTTGTGGTGACAATGGCTTTACCAGACGGGAAGTCTGGGAGGTCAGGAAGAGGGAAAATCTGAACCAGGCACAGACAGAAAAAAAAAAAAAAAAAGACAGGAGTTCTTGCATTGCCCCACTCTACTAAATAAAACACATTTTTATTTCTGTGTTACTGTTGGGATACTTTCCCTAAATTTTTGTTAATGGTTTTTTTTCTGGATGGTAAGTGAGAGGAAATTCTTGTATCGCTTAGTAGTAAAAAAAAGATAGGGGTTGCAGTCTTTCCCAGCTCTGTCCAATTTTAAACAAAAAAAAAAAAAAAGTTAGGCTACAATACACTTTAAGTTCTTAAAGTGAGCAGCTTGTGACTGTTGTACAGTGTAGTGTACAAGGTCTAACCAACCACAAGCTGCGGTTATTTAATATTTTTAGGTATGTTAACCACTTCCGGCTCAGCTCATATTGTCAAATGATGGCTGGGTGGACATCACATGTTGTCCTCCCAAAACGTGCCTCATGCGCGCCCCACAGGCCACGCTGCGTTGCAATCTGTCACCGGCTGTGTCCACTGGACACAGCCAATGACTGATCATTGTACTGGCCTTTTGCCATTACCATGTGATCACAGCAGATCACAAGACAATTGTAAACAATGAATGGCTTCTTTTCATGACATTCATTGCTTACAATTGTGTTGGTAGCTGGGATTGGTCACAGCCCATCTGTACCATGTGATTAGCTGTGGCCAATCACAGCTCATCCCAACAATACACACTGAATAAATCAGTTTCGTTCGGTAAAAATGGTTGCTTATACCAGTGAAATTCTCTGGTATAAGCATTCTTAATGTGCAAAAAAAAAAAATAATCCTGATCACTTCTTTAGAGTACAGCAGTGACCAAAAGTTTAGAGAATTATACAAATAATAATTTTCACAGAATTATACAAATAATAATTTTCACAAAGTCTGCCTCACTTTTTTATGATGGCGGTTTTGCATATACTTCAAAATTTTATGAAGAGTAATCAGATGAATTGAAAATGATTGAAAAGTCATTTTTTGCCATGAAAATGAACTTAAAGGGAAACTGCAGTCAAAAATTAAATTTTTCCTATTCATAGTATGTTCAATATCTTTCTTTGATATTATTCATTTTCTGGCTATCTGCTTATGTAGCTTGGAAAGTCTTATATAAACTAGACAAACTGCTTCTTCCTGTTCTTCGCCGACAACTCTATTTCCTGTTATGTGAATTTGCTAAGCTGTCTTTCACTTCCTGACAAAGGTTTTCAGTCTTTCTTAGACCAACATGCCTAGACCTGCCCAGTCCCACCCCATCCCTCCTATCCTTTACACATCTCCTCCTGTTTTCATAGCCTTTTTTAGGCTAGCAGCATCTCCTGGGAAAGAGAGGGAGAGGTCACGTGACGGGCGCAATATATGAAAGAAATAAAGTACAAAGAAACATTTTTGAAAGTTTAGAAGGATACAGGTCTATTTCTAGTGCTCATTACATGTGAGTATTGAGGTTTAAGGCTCAGTTTCCCCTAGTAAGACTTGGCATGCGACTTTGGACACATTAAGTCGCATGGCAAGTCACAGCCCATTAATTTCAATGGCACCCGTTCCCATCTATGCCACTTTGAAAATCAGTGACTTTAAAAAGGTGCCTGCACTACTTTGATGCGTAAAGTTGTATCAAAGCTGCACTCAAAGTCGCACTCTAAATCGCACAACTTGAGTTGCACTAGTGGAAACATAGCCACTAGGCTAGAGTGTGACTTTGCAGTGCTAAGTGCAGCTTTGATGCAACTTTACACTCTATGGATCAAAGTTGCATAAAAGTAGTGCAGGTACCTTTTCAAAGTCACATAAATGGGAACATAGATAGGAACAGGTGCCATTGAAATCAATGGGCTGTGACTTGTCATGTGACTGTGTATCCAAAGTCGCATGACAAGTCAATATAGTGGAAACTGAGCTTTAGTCTACATTTCCACCATTGTGATTTAGAGTACAACTTTGATGCGACTTTGATCCAACTTTACACTCTCTGGATCAAAGTCGCATCAAAAATTGCATCAAAGTAATGCAGGTACCTTTTTTTAAAGTCGCTGATTTTCAAAATGGCATAGATGGGAATGGGTGCTATTGATTCGTCACACTAGTGGAAATGGAGCTTAACGCCCTTTTCACACTTGTGTGACCTAAAATTTTACCGCAATTTTGGGCCGTGATTTTGACTGCGCTTGAAGCAATGCCTATGTCTTTGGACCACAAAACGCATTGAAGTCAGACCAAAGTAGTGCAGGGACCACTTTGAAGTCGTTGAAACTTGAAGTTGCACAGATATGAACATTTCTCATTGGAAATCATGGTGTGTGACTTATCATGCGACTTTGCAGTCCCAAATCGCAGGACAAGTCGCACAAGTGTGAAAGGGGCCTTAATCTACGTTTCCAATATTGCAACTTTGATCCAACTTTACACTCTCTGGATCAAAGTTGCATCAAAGTAGTGAAGGCACTTTTTCAAAGTCACTCATTTTCAAAGTCGCATAGATGGTAACGGGTGCCGTTTGAAATAATGGGCTGTGAATTGTCATGCGACTTTGTGTCCATGATAAGTCGCACTAGTGGAAATGGAGCTTTAGTCTACGTTTCCACTATTGCGATTTAGAGTGCGACTTTGATGCAACTTTGATCCAACTTTTACACTCTCTGGATCAAAGTCGAAGCAAAAGTTGCATCAAAGTAGTGCAGGCACCTTTTCAAGGTCGCTGATTTTCAACATCGCATAGATGGGAACAGGTGTCATTGATTAGTCACACTAGTGGAAATGTAGACTTAGTGTGGTTACCTGTACTATGATCATTGTAGACTGTGCGCTGAGACCCCCGAGCACTTCTAGCTACACGGACAGTACCCTCCCCTCTTCCCCCTCTTTCCAGCTTCCTTCTCCTATGGGAGTCTTCATTCAAAGCCCAGCATAGCTATACTGTGTATGTGCCCCTCCTCCTCTTTTCTCATGAATTAGGATGTACAATGCATCCTTACTGATGAGAGAACAGTGGGTGGGAACCTATGATCAGCACCTCCCATCCTGTATACACCCACTGGCTACACAGGAACATTGTCTCTCCCTGGAAGCGATGTCACTAGCTTTCAGTAACCACACCCACTGCATTTGGACTCAGCAGGAAGAGGGATTGAAGTCATGTGACAACACTGAAAACTGGAAAATTCAGGTAGAAAAACTGGTATTTTTTCATTTTGACACATAAGGCTGAACTCCGCTCACATTGATTGCAGGGGATAATTTAAGGTATTAGGCTGGACTTCCCCTTTAATCCCATAAAAAAACGTTTCCACCGCATTTTTGAAGAAGGTTTCAGGGTGCCCAAGAAAATCCAGCAAGCGTTAGGACCTTCTCATAAAGTTGATTCAGCTGAGGGATCGGGGCACCACCATTGCAGAGCTTTCTTAGGAATGGCAGCAGGCAGGTATTAGTGCATCTGCACGCACAGTGAGGCAAAGACTTTGGAGGATGGCCTGGTGTCAGGAAGGCTGCAAAGAAGCCACTTCTCTCCAGGAAAAACCTCAAGAACAGACTGTTATTTTGCAGAAGGTACAGGGATTGAACTGCTGAGGACTGGGGTAAAGTCATTTTCTCTGATAAATCCCCTTTCCAATTGTTTGAGGCATCTGGAAAAACCTTTTCTGGAAAGGAAAAGGTGAGCGTTACCATCAGGCCTGTGTCATGCCAACAGTAAAGCATCCTAAGACCATTCATGTGTGGGGTTGCTTTTCAGCCAAGGGAGTGTGCTCACTCAGTTTGCCTAAGCACACAGCCATGAATAAAGAATAGTACAAAAACATCCTCTGAGAGCAACTTCTTCCAATCATCCAAGAGCTGTTTGGTGACTATGAATACTTTTCCCAGCATAATGGAGCAGCTTGCCATAAGGGAAAAGCGATAACAACGGGCCTTGGGAAACAAAACATTGAAATTTTGGGTCCATGGCCAAGAAGCTCTCGAAACCTTAATCCCATTGAGAACATGACAAATAAAACAAAAAAATAAAAGCACAAATTCTGACAAACTCCAAGCATTGATTGTGCAAGAATGGGCTGCCATCAGTCAATATGTCTCCCAGAAGTTGATTGACAGCATGCCAGGGCGATTTGCAGAGGTTTTGAAAAAAGGGTCAACACTGCAAATATTGACACACTGCATAAAACGTTATTATTAATAAAAGCCTTTGACACTTCTGAAATGCTTGTAATCATACTTCAGTCTAGCATAGTAACATCTGGCCAAAAGATCTACACCTCTGAAGTAGGAGACTATGTGAAAACGAATATTTGTGTCCTTCTCAAAACTTTTCGCTACGGCGGAAGTACACTGTATTGCTCTGGTCACAGTGTGTTTAAAAACTAAAAAAAAAGTAACAAAAAAAACAATTAAAAATTAACTTTTTTTTTTTTTTTTTTTTTTTACATACGGCCACCAGCCAGTGTCCCTGATCACCGCCACACCAGTTATTTAAAGATGCTGTACTGCACAGGCGACAGTATGTAAAAAAATAAATAAAAAAAAACTTTTTTTAAATTTCTAGAACGTAGACCAATTACAACTTCAAAAACTCTGACAAAATACCTTTTTAAAAAAGGATCATTTTGGGATATTTATACTATCCCAGCATTTTTGGGTCTCAAGAAATGAGATTGGCCGTCCAGTAATCAGGATTGATCACATTTTATTTATATACCGGAGTTTGAGAACTCTAACTTTCCTAGACTAAATAATAAACCCTGATTTGCTTTGTTTTCACCAAAGAATTGTAGCAGAATACAGTTTGGGACATGAATTTGTGAAGAAAGATTATTTGCGAAATGTTGTAATAGAAACATAAAAAACTTTTTTTTTTTTTTTTCCTTCAAACTTTTTGGTCTTTTTCCATTTTATTTACCAAAAAATAATAAACCCAGTGGTGCCTAAATACCACCAAAAGAAAACTATTAGTGTGAAAAAAAAAAATGATAAAAATTTCATACGAGTACAGTGTTGCATGATCACGCAATTGACATTCAAATTGCGACAGTGCTGAAAGCTGAAAATTGGCCTGGGCAGGAAGGGGATCAAAGTGTCTGGTATTAAAGTCGTTAACCACTTTAAGACCGGAAGGATTTGCCCCCTTAATGACCAGGCCCTATTTTGTGATTCGGCACTGCGTTAGTTTAATTGACAATTGCACGGTCGTGGGACGCTGTACCCAAACGGAATTTACAACCTTTTTTTTCCCCACAAATAGAGCTTTCTTTTAGTGGTATTTGATCACCTGTGCAATTTTTTTTTTATCTTTTGCGTTATAAACAAAAAAAAGCAACAATTTTAGAAAAAAATATTATTTTTCACTTTCTGCTATATAACATTCCCAAAAACAAATT
Organism: Pelophylax lessonae; assembly: GCF_965119305.1. Lineage (NCBI taxonomy): Eukaryota > Metazoa > Chordata > Amphibia > Anura > Ranidae > Pelophylax > Pelophylax lessonae. The sequence continues at coordinate 182,878,266 of NC_138768.1, forward strand.
AAAAATCCAAAATTTTTTTAACATAAAATACCCCGCATTAAGCGTATTTTGATAGGTTTGCGCAAAATTTATCGCGTCTACTAACTACGAGAAAAAATTGTAATTTTTTTTTTTTCTAGTAATAGCGATCTGCGTTTTTTTTTTTGCGGGGCTGCGACATTGCGGCGGACAGATCGGACCCCTAACTGACATTTTTTACACTTTTGGGGGTACCAGTGAAATTACTACAGTAATCAGTGCTAAAAATATGCACTGTTAGGATAATAATGACACTGGCGGGGAATGGGTTAACAGTATATGTGATCAAGGGGTTAAATGTGAACCTAGGGGAGTGATTCTAACTGTGGGGCGGGGGGCGTGGCTTCTGAGATGACCACAGAGACATGTGATCCTATATAGAAGGATCACATGAGCTCTGTGATCATTTCAGGGAGAAGGACGGTAAGCTGTGTTTACTTACTCTCTCCGCGGGGAGCGATCGCGGGTTTCAGGCGGCAATCGGAGCCGCCTGACACACGCATTGGCTTCCTTGCTGACAATCGGGGGTGGGAGCGCGCCGCCGCTGGCGTGCGCTCGCCCCCTAGCTCCTCCCAGGCGAGCGATGTAGATTTACGTCGTTTTGCCTGTACGAGCCACCCTGCCGCAGTAAAAAGGTGGTCGGGAACTGGTTAATATACCTTGAAATTGTGTTTTGGCTATGATGCATATGATTGTTGTGCATTTTTCCATCTATTTATTGTCAAGTGCTAGAAAACCTGTAAGTGTACCTGCTACATATGCAGAATGAAAGCATCCATTTTGTAGTTGCATGAGCTAAATAGTACTTCAGGTTGCAGTGATGACAGGTTCATGCTTAACTGATGCAAAGTGGCTGCCACTTATATACACAATAACTAGTACAATTTAAAAAAGAAAATCAATATAATGTACAATATATAGCCACATTTAAACTTAACGCTAATTTTTTGTATTTATATTAAGAATCATTTCTGTTAGAATTGGGAAACGTGAAATTCACGTAAGGGTGAATGTGCCATGAATACTAGTGCTATGTAACTTTTTTTTTTTTTTTTTCTAGTACCAGGTCGGCCTTTTGAGGTAAAAGAAATGTTTCTAGAAGACATATTGCGAACTACTAGCTACACAAATAAGGACATGCTTAAATACAAGAAAGAAAAACAGTGCGGTAAGTTAAATGGAACACTAAAGTAGATTATATATGCTGGAAAGCCTTGTACGTTTTACATTACCAAAGAATTTATTGAGCTGTAAACCATCTACAAAATAGTGCTCGGCATTCTGTCCTGTTCAATAAGACTAGCTATAACTGCCAATCAAATTGCAGTTTAGTAAAGTCAGATCTGTGAATCCTTATTGGTTGCTGCGGGAACTGCACTTTGCACATTTATGGGAATTCACGAAGACTGGACCAGTTGTTTATGGCAATCAGATTTTACTTTCATTTTCAAAGCCTAGGAATACCAGCTAAAGCCTAACTAGTCCTAAGGCCTGGTTCACACCTTTGCAGTTTGCATATGCCAGGTGCGTTTTGCTTTTTTCAATACACATTTCTGATCCATTGAAGTCTATGGTACCAAAAACCAGAAAAAAAGTCCCTGGCCCTTTCCATAAAATGCACGGATGTGAGCGGGACCTATCGGAAACCATGTTAAATGGACTGTAAAACGCACCAAAAAATGCATAGGTGTGAACCAGGCTGTATAGGCTCCCTTCCAACACCTAACTAACCTATGAAAAATGATGCATATACTTGTTTTCAGCCTCCTCCAGTCTGGTTATGTGATCTTGCTCCCCTGTGCCAGCCAATGGTGGCTGCAGGGTAGAGGAGGGACCGCCAACAATGGCTACACCATGGGAGCCTATGGGTAACTTCATCCAGACAGCTCCTGGATTTTCCACTCGTCATTGGGGGCTCTTTTCATTCCTTTGCAGCCACTGCTTTCTGACACAAAATCATGTGACCAGAAGGAGCTTGCTGAAAATAAATAAGTAAATACACTGCTCAAAAAAAATTTAGGAACACTTTTTAATCCGCGTATAGCATAAAGTTAATTAAACTCCTGGGATCTTGATCTGGTCAGTTAAGTTGCAGAGGGTGTTGTTAATGAGTTTTTCAGCTGCTTTTGGTGTTTAATGAAATTAGCAGGTGCACTAGATGAGCAACAATGAGATGACCTCCAAACCAGGAATGGTTTTACAGGTCGACGCCACTGACCTTTTTTCCCTACTCATCGTTTCTGACTGTTTTTCCACTAGTTTTGTATTTGGCTAGGGTCAGTGTCACTACTAGTAGCATGAGACGATACCTGGACCCTATAGAGGTTACACAGTCAGTCCAACTCCCCCAGGATTTCATGAGACAGGCAGTTACTCTAGGAGAGCTGGACAGGGCCATAGAAGGTCCCTAACCCATCAGCAGAAATGCTCCTTTGTGCAAGGAGGAACAGAATGAGCACTGCCAGAGCCCTACAAAATGACCACCAGCAGGCCACCGGTGTGAATGTTTCTGACCAAACAATCTAAAACAGACTTTCTCTTACGTCCTCCGACAGTCGCCGCCTCTTCATATTCGTCACATATGGGGTATTAGACTTTGCTCCGAAGGAGTAGCTAGGCAACAGAATATGTTAACAATAAAGCTTTAACATATCCCACCCTCAAGGGGTGGTCCCCTCAGTCAATACCCTCCTACTTCCTGCAACCATATCTCAGTTTTAATGTCTAGCTTGTCAGGAGTGGCTGGCTCTCTCTGTGCTGGGACTTTTTGTCCCAGACTCTTTCTTCTTTTTAATATTTTGTTTGAGTTTTCTCTCTACCTTTATTTAGCTGTTATTTTTGTCAGCATTAGTTAGTTCTTCGGACGAAGAGGATCATGCGGACTGGGTCTCGGGCTGATCCCCCTGATCGCAGGTCGTGGGTCAGTGGCTTCCCAGTCTGCCATCGAGCGTTCAGCCAGGTAACGCTCCTGGCACAGTGAACGACCCATCCCTGTTCGGTGCAGGGATGATTGGTGAGGTGGCTACCTCACCGGACGCTGTGCGGTTTCTGAACCGCCATTGTGTGCGTCTTGAATTGCGACTCTCCCTGCCTCATGTGCAGCGGCTTGTTCGCCTGTGCGGGTTCCCCACGCCATGTGAGGTAAGTGTATCTATGTGGGGACCTGTCTGTCTGGGGGGGTCTCAGTCTGGGACTGTGTAACCTGCCTTTAATCACACTGCTTGTCTCCCTATCTCTCGGCTGCATGCTGTGGGCTGCAAGGGGGGGGGGGGGGGAGCTGTATGACACTGAGTATGTCAGGCTGGGCAGTGTGAGGAGCTGTGTGCTGTGGGGCATGTTTTTAATGGCATGTTGGGGCATATACAGCGATCGCTGAGGCGATCTAACATGTATCCATATAATGGGATAAAATTGTGTGTGATTTTATGCACTGTGGAGCGGCGATTTCGGCGCCAAACGACGCCATTTTACCGGCGCCCGCTCCGGCAGCATGGTTTACATGCACGGCGGCCATTTTCTTGTAGCCTCCATAGGCTTACATAGAGCGCCCTGGCAGCATCACTTCCTCTCTCCTGGAAGCACCGATCGAGGCAGCAGCAGCAGCGGAGTCTCCTCAGGTTTTATCCTTCTATTCCTGTGTTCCATTGCCTGTATTCAGTCTGTATATTCCCTGTGGGGGTCTCATTGTGCCTGAGTGTGGTGCGGTGGGCTGCGCTTGCCGCGCTTGCTGTAAGGGGGCAGTTAACCCTTGGTTGTCTGGCATACAGGGGCAATGGATTCTCAGGAGGGCAAGTTTCCCACAGTATTGGTGGAAAGCCAGGGGACCGCTGTTTCCCCCCCAGGGGGGGATTTAGCCACTATTGTGGCTGGCCTTGCTGCACAGGTGCAAATGCTGGTGGCTGCTCAATCTACTAAACGGCCCAGAGTTGCTCTGTCCTCTGATTCTGAGGGTGAAGGTGATGGGGCTGTTCTGGCAGGGACCCCCCTATCGGGGTCCCGCTCCTCTCTTGATCTAGTGGGGTCTGAGGTAGAGGCTGAAGTTGAGGGGGTTGATAATTCTCCCCCTGGCTCGCCTGAAGAGCTTGCAATCATGGATGAGTTGATTGCTTCCATTAAGCAGACGCTACGTTTGCAGGACGAGGTGTGTCCCCCGGCTGCCTTGGCGGCTTATGGGACGCAGAGAAAACGCAGGACGCCGCAGGTTTTTCCCTGCATTGCTGATTTTCAGCGCGCTGTTAAGGACCAATGGCGCGATTTGCGCAAGCCTTTTGCGGTACCAAGTAAATTTAAGCTGCGTTATCCTTTCTCGCCTGCCACTGATGAACGGTGGTGTGTGCCTCCGCCAGTGGATCATGCTATTGCGGTTTTGAACAAAGCCACTGCGATCCCTGCAGAGGGATCCCCTGTTTTCCGTGATGCCACGGATAGGAGACTGGAGTCTCTTGCCCGTCATACTTATTCTGTTACGGGTTCTATGCTTAAGGCTCTGTTTGCTTCTCTCATGGCGGCCCAGGCGATCGCAAGTTGGACGCAGATGCTTAGGCGCGTCCTAGTGGCCGATTCGGCCTCGGCGGCGACCCTGGATATGGTGGATCAGATCCACCAGGGTGTCATGTATCTGTGTGATGCGGACCTGGACCTGATTCCGTTGGCTGCGCGTGTGCACAGCGTGGCGGTGTTGTCTCGCCGCCTGGTTTGGTTGAAATGTTGGTCGGTGGACCAATCTTCACGTAAAACCTTAGCCAATCTGCCTTATGATGGGTCTCGCCTTTTTGGGGAGTCCCTGGATGTGTTGATTAAGGGGATTACCGGGGGTAAGAGCACTCTCTTGCCCCATTTCCCCAAGGCTAAGGGGGCTTCTGGGAAGAAGCATGCTCATTTTCGGCCTTCTCAGGGGTCCTTTCGTGCCTTTCGGCCGCACTACAATGGCAAACTGTTCAAGGGCCAAGGCTCTCAGAAGAAGCCCTGGTCTGGGAAACAGAAGTCCGGTCAATCCGGACCTGCGGCCCATAACAGTTCGGCCTGAAGGGGCGCCCTCACCCAGTTTTGGGGTGGGGGGACGCTTGCTCGGTTTTCTTCAGCCCTGGTTGGCCCGTGTGAGGGACAGATGGGTTCTGGAAATCGTTCGATCTGGTTACAAGATCGAGTTTCTCTCTCGGCCGGAGAGCAGATTTTTTCCCTCAAATCTTCAACTGTCTCCAGAGCGCCTGCGGGATCTGCACCTGGCGGTGCGGGACCTGAGGGCTCAGGGAGTGGTGGTTCCGGTGCCTCATCGGGACAGATTTCGGGGGTTTTATTCCAATCTGTTCACCGTGCCCAGGAAGGAGGGCAAGGTTCGTCCGATTCTGGACTTGAAAGCTCTGAACCGCTCTGTGCGGGTTCGCAAGTTCCGCATGGAATCCCTGCGCTCGGTGGTGGCTGCCCTGGTTCCGGGGGAATTCATGGCCTCCATCGATTTGAAGGCTGCGTACCTTCACATCCCCATATTCGAGGGTCATCAGAGGTACCTTCGATTTGCCATTGCGGAGGATCACTACCAGTTTGTGGCGTTGCCCTTTGGGCTCGCCTCGGCTCCGCGGGTCTTCACCAAGGTGCTTGCACCGGTTCTGGCATTATTGAGAGCCCAGGGCATTTCTGTCCTGGGGTATCTGGACGACATTCTGGTTCGGTCTGCGACCAGACAGGGTCTGGAGAAGGACCTGTCTGTCACAATGCAAACTCTGCAGGAGTTCGGTTGGACGATAAATGTTCCAAAGTCGACACTGAGTCCGTCGGTTCGTCTCCCCTATCTGGGAATGATACTGGACTCGGTGCAGGCGAAGGTCTTCCTGCCGGAAGACAAACTCAGGACTCTTCAGGAGGAAGTCAGGTCCCTCAGGGACGTTCCACACTCGTCTCTGAGGACGGGTATGAGATGTCTGGGATTGATGGTCTCGGCCTTCGAGGCGATTCCTTTCGCGCAGTTTCACACGCGGGGTCTCCAAGCGGAGATCCTGTCCAGGTGGGACGGGCGACCTCAATCTCTGGATCTTCAGATCTCGTTGAGTCATCGCACCAAGGAAAACCTTCTGTGGTGGCTCCAGTCCCCGTTGGTGTCCGGGGGCAAGTCGTTTCGTCCGATCTCGTGGACGATAATCACCACGGATGCCAGCCTGTCGGGCTGGGGTGGTGTTCTGGGCGTTCTGTCCGCCCAGGGGACCTGGTCGGAGGGGGAGTCTTCCCTCCCGATCAACATTCTGGAATTGCGTGCTATAAGGCTCTGTCTTCATCGCTGGACGGACCGGCTGCAGGGCTGCCCGGTTCGGGTGCAGACGGACAATGCCACGGCGGTGGCCTACATCAACCACCAAGGGGGCACCAGGAGTGCCCGAGCGGCTCGAGAAGTGGCCGACATTCTGTCTTGGGCCGAGACTCATGTCCCGGCGATAACGGCGGTTCACATTCCGGGAGTGGAGAACTGGCAGGCGGACTATCTGAGTCGCCAGACCCTGGATCAGGGGGAATGGTCTCTCCACCCGGCTGTCTTCCAGATGTTGTGCGCGAAGTGGGGTCTTCCAGATGTGGACCTGTTCGCGTCTCGTCTCAACTACAAGGTGAAGAGGTTCGTGGCAAGGACGCGCGACCCTCGGGCAGACGCGTCGGACGCGTTAGTGGCCCCGTGGCATCAGTACAGGCTGATGTACGCGTTTCCACCGATTCAGTTGCTGTCCAGGTTCCTTCGCAGGTTACACTCGGAACGCAGCACGGTGATTCTTGTGGCACCGGACTGGCCTCGCCGGTCCTGGTACGCAGACCTCGTGAATCTGGCGGTCGACGCCCCTTGGCGTCTGCCTCTTCGAGACGATCTACTGTCTCAAGGACCGATTTACCATCCTGCTTTACAGTCGCTGGCTTTGACGGCCTGGCTGTTGAGACCGAGGTCCTGAAGGAGAAGGGTCTCTCTCCAGAGGTCGTTCATACTTTGATCAACGCGAGGAAGTCTTCCTCGGGGAAGGTTTATTACCGTACTTGGAAGGCCTATTTTGCCTGGTGTGAGTCCAGGGGGTTTTCACCCCGCACGTACTCGGTTTCCCGTGTGCTGTCTTTCCTTCAGACGGGTGTCGATCAGCGTTTGGCGCTGGCTACGATAAAGGGTCAGGTGTCTGCGCTGGCCGTTCTGTTTCAACGTCCCGTGGCTTCCAACTCCTTGGTTGGCACTTTTATTCAGGGTGTGCGGCATCTGGTTCCTCCTAGGAGGGATCCTTTGCCCCCTTGGGACTTGAATCTCGTTCTATCTGTGTTACAACGTGCTCCTTTTGAACAGATCAGGGAGATCTCGTTGTCTATGTTGTCCAAAAAGGTCGCCTTTTTGGTGGCGATCACTTCGGCTCGCAGGATGTCGGAACTGGCGGCTTTGTCCTGCAAGTCTCCGTACCTGGTTGTTCATTTGGATAAGGTGGTCTTGCGACCTAATCCTTCTTTTCTGCCGAAACGAGTTTCGGAATTCCATCTTAATGAGGATATTGTTTTGCCTTCGTTGTGCACGAAGCCTAAACATCCGAAGGAGGTGAGATTGCACTCTCTGGATGTTGTTCGGGCGATAAGGGTTTACCTTAAATCGACTGAGTCTTTTCGTAAGACGGACTCCTTGTTTGTTCTTCCAGAGGGTCCTCGGAAGGGCATGGCGGCTTCGGCCTCTACCATCGCCAAATGGATCAGGCAGACCATTGAACAGGCCTATGCCTTGCAGGGGAAGGTTCCCCCTGTGCCTGTGAAGGCGCACTCTACTAGATCTCTGAGTACGTCTTGGGCCTGCCGTCATGGGGCTTCTGTAGCCCAGGTGTGTAAGGCGGCGACTTGGTCGACCGTGCACACTTTCACAAAATTCTACAAAGTAGATGTTCAGGCATCGGCGGATGCTTCCTTTGGCCGCAAGGTTCTTAGTGCGGCTGTTCCATAGGGTCCCTTGTTGGGGACTCCTGGCTGTTGGGATAGTTTTTTGTATCCCCTGGTTTTTTTTTGTCTTTTCCTGGGTTGTTGCTCCTGTTGAGCACTTATTTTTGCTGTTGCCCAGCTGGTTTCCTTCCTTTGGTAAGGTTCCTTTCTTTGATGTGGAGACTGCGTTGCCTTTCGGCGCGGATGCGTTTCCCACCCCTCATGTTTGCACTGCTTTGGGACGTCCCCATATGTGACGAATATGAAGAGGCGGCGACTGTCGGAGGACGTAAGAGAAAACGGAATTTTTGTAAAATCTTACCTGTAAAATTCCTTTCTCTGAGTCCTCCGACAGTCGCCGCCCCCGCCCCTCTTTTGGAGTTTGAATGTATACTCTACTGCTATTCCACTAAAACTGAGATATGGTTGCAGGAAGTAGGAGGGTATTGACTGAGGGGACCACCCCTTGAGGGTGGGATATGTTAAAGCTTTATTGTTAACATATTCTGTTGCCTAGCTACTCCTTCGGAGCAAAGTCTAATACCCCATATGTGACGAATATGAAGAGGCGGCGACTGTCGGAGGACTCAGAGAAAGGAATTTTACAGGTAAGATTTTACAAAAATTCCGTTTTATGGGGGTGGCCTGAGGGCCTGACGCCTTCTAGTGGGCCCTGTGCTCACTGCCTGGCACTGTGGAGTTTGATTGATTGGCATTTTCCATTAAACACCAGAATAGGCAGGTCCACCACTGGTACCCTGTGCTATTCACAGATGAGAGCAGGTTTACCCTGAGCATGTGACAGACGTGAAAGGGTATGGAGAAGCTCCGGAGAATGTTATGCTGCCTCTAACATCGTCAAGCATGACCGATTTGGTGGTCCGTCAGTGATGGTCTGGGGAGGCATATTCATGGAGGAACTCACAGACCTCTACAGGCTGAACAATGGTACCCCGACTGCCATTGGGTATCGGGATGAAATCCTTGGACCTATTGTCATACCCTACGCTAGTGCAGTGGGTCCTGGGTTCCTCCTGGTGCACGACCATGCCCGGCCTCATGTGGCTAGAGTATGCAGCCAGTTCCTGGAGGATGAAGGAATTGATACCATTGAATGGCCCCCACACTCATCTCACCTAAATCCAATAGAATACCTCTGGGACATTTTTTCCGTTCATCCAATGTCACCAGGTTGCACTTCAGTCTGTTCAGGATCTCTGCAATGCCCTGGTCTAGATCTGGGAGGAAATACGCAGGATACCATTTGTCTCATTAAGAGCATGCCCTAACACATTACCCAGTCCATAACAGTATAGATATCCAGCACGATTTTTTCTTTCGTTCATTGATGGACACAGCTTCTGGTATTCTTAACCATCGGGTTATACTGCCCCGTACAGAAGTAGCACACTAGGCAAAAACATTTTATGGCTACACCTATCCGCAAGTGTTTCTGGCTAACGGTTCAACTAAGCAACGGGGGATATTGATCGCGTTTCGCAAAGCTGTCCCCTTTCGTTGTGATAAGCAAATAGCGGACCCTGAGGGTAGGTACCTCTTGCTCCAGGGCCTTCTTCAGGACACTGAAGTGACTATTTTGAGTTATTATGCTCCCAACTCTAATCCAGGCCCCTTCCTGTCCCATGTCTGCTCCCTTCTAATGTCCCATGCCAAGGGCACCCTTCTCCTGGCGGGTGATTCCAATACTGTACTGGATCCTTCCCTGGACAAATATCCCCCAGAGAGAGCTGCTCCCTCATCTGCCGCCAAGCGCTTTGCCTCCTCCTTGCAATCCTCTGATTTTGTGGACCTGTGGCGAGAGTTGCACCCAAGCGGTAGGGACTATACGCATTACTCCCACCCTCACTGTTCCCACTCCCGTATTGATCATGTTTTCATGTTGCGGAAACATCTTCCCCTGGTTCACTTTGTTTCCATTTTGGCTGTCCCCTGGTCGGATCACGACCCTCTTTTGGTGGAATGCAAGTCCATTTTAAGTCTGCCTCAGCGTTCCTCCTGGATAATGAATGACTCCCTGTTATCCTTTGCGGATATCCATAATGAGCTTTTACAAGCCTCCAAGGAATATTTTGACCTCAATGTCGGCTCGATTTCTTCTCCAGTGACGCTGTGGGAAGCCTATAAGGCAGTGCTGCGAGGCCGGGTTATTCAAATAGCTTCTCACGCGACTCTTATGGATCGTGATATTCTGGAGTCCGAAGTTTTGCAATGCATTAAGGACCTGAAGATAGGGAAGAAACCTGGCCCAGATGGTTTTACTGCGTTGTTTTATCGGAAGTTTGCCACTGTCCTGGCCCCTCCCCTGACTGCAATGTTTAACGCTGTTAAAAATGGACAATCCCTTACACCTGACCTATTGACAGCTAACATTGTCATGCTGCCTAAACCGGATCGGGATCACTCTTCGTGGGCTAATTTTCGCCCAATCTCGCTTATCAATATTGATATGAAATTGCTAACCAAAATATTGGCTACGCGCCTGAATTCTTTCCTTCCCCACCTGATCAAGAAAGACCAGGTTGGATTCGTACCCTGCCGGCAGGCAGGGGACGCTATTTGGCGGATCATCCAACTGCAGCATTTTGCTCTTCAACGGCGCATACCCGCTATGCTACTGTCCTTGGACGTGACCAAAGCTTTTGACACCTTGTCTTGGCCTTATCTTATGACTGTTCTCCGTCGCTTCGGCTTTGGTCCCTCGTTTTTGTCCTGGCTATCTGCCCTCTATGATTCCCCTCAGGCCAGTATCAAATATTATGGATTTAAGTCGCTCACTTTTTCCATTGGCCGGGGTACGCGGCAGGGGTGCCCGCTGTCCCCCCTTCTATTTGTTCTGGCTTTGGAGCCCTTAGCAGAAGCAATACGTTCTTACCATGACATCTTGGGCATTGAAGTGGCTGGCTCCCCACATAAACTATCGTTATTTGTGGACGATATTTTGCTGACCCTTACTTCGCCTAGGCTTTTGTTGCCCAACCTTTTGGCCCTGTTGGATTCATTTGCCGTTTTCTCAGGCCTGCATATCAATCCTGCCAAATCTAACGCGATGTCAGTTACTTTGCCTCCTGAGGACGTGGTGGCCCTTCAAGCAGCCTTTCCTTCCAAATGGCACCCTGCTTTGCCCTACCTGGGTGTTTAAACTATCTCCCACGTATGAAGGTCTTTATGCTGTTAATTATCCACCTCTCTTCTGCCACTTAACAGCCCTGCTTTCTTCTTGGTCTCATCTTTCTTTGTCTTGGTTTGGTAGGATCACAGCCGTTCGTATGACCTATCTTCCTAAACTATTATACTATTTTCGAGTGTTGCCGGTTCCGATCCCCTCTCATATCCTACGTATTCATCAGCGCAAAATTTTGAAATTTATTTGGGGCTCTTCTAGACCCCGTATTAATAAACGCATCCTGTATGCTCGTAGGATCTCTGGAGGGTTCTCAGTCCCGAATCTATGGGCATATTACACTGCGGCGTCGATAGCCCCTCTCTCTCATTTACATGACACGTTTCAAATGCCACTATGGGCCACGATTGATCTGATGGACGCCTGCCCAGTCCCCCTTTCTTCTATCCCTTGGCTCCCTTTTAAATTTCGACTGCCGTACTTGCGTCCTTGCCTCCTTCACTCTCTTCGCCTCTGGGACTCCGTCAAGTATTCGGCCAATTTGATTTCCCCCCACTTACCTCTACTGCGACTCTTCCCTTGCCCTATGTTTCCACCTGGTCTTGATAATCCACGTGTGTTTTCGTGGTGGACAGACCATGGCTTTGTGGACGTACATTCGTTATTTACTCCCACAAGGATACTTCCTTTTGGGGCCCTCCGCTCCTCGCATGATATACCCTTGCGGGAACATTATCGATATATACAACTCCATAATTTTCTTCAGCAACTCATTAAACATAAACCTTTACCCTATACGCTTACGCCATTTGAAAGCCTCTGCAGGGCACGGCCCCACTCGCCGGGACTCCTATCTCTCCTATATGCCTCTATTATTGCCTGCGATACACCACCTTTCACGGTCTATCACTCTAACTGGGAACTGGAATTGGGGGGTGGGTTGGACAGGGAAGACTGGCGGCATATGACGGCAGCTCTCTCTAAGTGTTCTTGAAATGTCTTGATTCTGGAAAATGCTTATGAGGTATTTTACAGGTGGTACTATACTCTGGCTAGACTGGCAAAATTTATACCCGCATATTCTCCCTTGTGCTTCTGGGGATGCACTCAGGAGGGGACCATGGCACATATTTGGTGGACGTGCCCCAAGGTGCGCAGACTGTGGATCAGGATTTTTGCCTTGCTCCGTAATATTTTTCAAGTCACTCTGAAGAGAGACCCGTATGAGGCGCTCCTCTGTAAACCTATACCTGACTTGACCCGTACACAACGTCAGTTGGCTCAGCATTTGTTTACAGCTACGAAATTAACCATTGCCCGATCTTGGAAGACCCCGTTGCTTAGTTTTGAAGTGGTCAAGAACCGTATGAATGATATTCTAATTAATGAAAAGTTGACTGCGATAGTTTCTGATTCTCACGCTAAGTTTCTTAAGGTGTGGGACCCCTGGATCTCAAACCTTGCCCCTTCCAGATTCCAGACCACCCTTCTCTCTCTTTAATGCCTCCTGGATGCTCGCCCCGCAGGACCCGTTCCCCCCCTCTTCCTTCTCCCCACCCTTTCTTTAGTCTTCTTCTATTGTCGTTTCTTTGTTTGTCCTACTGTCTCACCCCTTCTTTCTCCTTTCTTTTGTCTTCTAGTGTTGTTTTCTTTTCTGGCTCGGTACTCTCAGGCCCAGCCCCTGTTTGCTCATTGGAACGTACTAGAACTTCTTCTTTTGATATTCTTATTGCACTATAAGCCACTAGGGGGGTCTTTCGGTCCCTGTCTACGGATTTTTGCTTGCTGATACCCTTTATTTGGTCCGTGCTGTTTTAAGGATGGCTCACGCCCTAAGTCTGTATCAGGTTTTGCTGCTATCTGTTTTCCTGCGTTCCATTTTCTTTTATCTAATTGTACACATATACCATGTTTTGATGTATGTTTATGCCTTTTCTTAAAATAAAAACTTTTGTACAAGAAAATTTATGGCTACACCCATGGGCAGTCCCAGTGGGTATACTCCCTCTCTCTGCTATAGCCACTCAGTTTTTTTTCTGCCTAGTCAGGAGTAAGGACCTAGTTTCTAGTTCCTTGCTGGGATCCTTGGTCCTGGCAATTTTTTCCTTTTTTTTTTAAATGGAATTTTTCCTATCTTTATTCTTTTTCCTGTGAGAATCTGCAATCAACTGCCGGTCTGGGCGATAGACTGGATATTTTTTACAAGATCCAGAGGGTCCCCCTACTCTGGCCAGCAAGCGCACGCAGGCCTCAGCTCCGCGCTAGGTCAGCTGCGACATAACCCCACTGGATATGGGCTGGCCTGCGAGTTAAATTACTCGCAGACCTCATACTGCCTGAGTCGCAGTGTTCCTCCTGGCCGACAGCTCCCCCATTCCTATGGAGAAGGTGGTCTGTCCAGGGCAGTGCCCTCCCTGTTTCCATGGTATGGTAAGTGGCTGCCCTACCTCTTCCCCTGGAGGGTTTTAGGGGGGGTGGTGGGTCTGCCGGCTCCCCCGCACAACGGGGGGTTGAGCAGGGTTCCCTGTCATCCTGTGGGTTGGTGACTAGGGCAGGGATGATCTCTCGGCTCCCTGCTGCTCTTGTTGGGCTGGGGGAGGGGATGGTTTTACATCCGCGGGTCTGCGCCTAACGTGGCCGGATCTGGCCAAAAATTAAGGCCGCAGCTTAGCAGCCCAATGGTTGGGAGCTATGTGGGGCGGCCCCAGTGAGGGTGGCTGAAGCCACTACCCACCATTTGGTCATCCGCCCTCCCCTCTGCTGCCTCTGTGTGGTCGGCTCTGCTGGTGCTCCCGCCCAAGCGGCTGGGCGTCCACAAACATCTAGTCTGCGGCTTGCAGCCTACTAGGCCATGCGGCCGAGTCTGGCGCCTCCGTTGGGTTGGCGGCCCCAGTGAGGTTGACTGAAGCCCCACTCTTCCTCTGCTGGCCCTATTGGCTGGGATCTGTGCACTTGCAGCTGGGCCTCCATAAGAATTTAGGCCACAGCTTGCAGCCTACTGTGCCATGTGGCCAGCTTGGCGCCTCCCTTGGGGTGGCACTGTGGGGGCGATCTTCTACTTTTTGATGGCAGGCATGGCAAAGTAGCTGGCGAAAAAGCACCCCCGGCTTTCCCTGTCTGATCTGTCTCATCAGATCCTGAATCTGATTTGGGCACCTCGGATGTGGGTCACCCTGATGGGTCTGCAACCATGCCCCCTGAATACTCAGAGTGAGGATGATTCCACCACGTCTGCAACCGCACGCGAAAAGGCTCTGGTGGACGTACTAGAGCGTTTGGCGACCATTGTGAGAACATTGGTCACCGACATTTGGTAAGAGGCCAATCGGTCATTTTGCATATGGTGGAGGTTCTCACTATTCCAGTACCAAGCTGACGGATTTCTTCACTTTCCATGGTGTTTTGGTGGATTGGACTGTTCCGCATTATTATTTTAAATTGAACTCATGCTCCATATTTATATACAGAATCAATCAACAGCGCTGCATTTTATATTTCATTTGTTTGTAATTGTGCGTGAGCCTCCAAAGATGCGGGACGTGACTGGGGTGAAGGTTCCCTTTGGCACTCAAAAACAAACCTAGAGCGGCAAAAGGTGCTCCCCTTTCCCCGCCTAATTTGACAGAATTGTCGCTAAAGAGTGAGGACAACCGAAGCGTCCCCTTGGGGTCCTTAGGGGTTCTGTGTAGTAAACCGCTTATGAAGAGTTCCTATTCAAAAAGTGGTCTGTTCGACCCGTGGTGGACCCTCTGGTTTCCAGGTTAAATAAAACAACCATGATTCCGGTTGAAGAGTCTCTGGCCTTTAAGGACCCAGCTGACAACAAAAGCAGAGGCTGTGGCCTGCAATATGTTCACCCTGGCTGGCTCAGTATTGAGGCTGGTGTTCACTATTGTTTTGGTATTGCAAACTCTGAGGCTATGGCTTTTTGCCGTAACCTTGAGGGAGAACCGCTCCCACCTGCCTTAGCTGAGCTGGCGGACCAGCTGGTCCAGGGGCTACAGTTTATCTGTGCTACATCTTTGGATGCGGCTCCCCCAGTGGCTCAGCTGTCTGTTTTGGCAGTGATCCTTTGGCTAAAAAAAGCCCTGGCTGTTCTTTTTCAGGAGATCGTCTGTTTTGGAGCTACCCTGGATGACATCTTTAGGTGTTTCATTAGGTGTTTCACAGGGCGGGAAGAGTACCTTTTCTTCCACAGGCTACTAAAGGCACGGATCCTCGTCGCAGACGTGGGCCCTCATTTTCGGCTCCTAAGAAGTTTTTCGTCCCTCAGGATCGACTGACAAGGGATCGAAGACTTAGGTGACCTACTCTGATAGATCCAAGCAAACTTAGTCTGGCAAGTCGAGAGAGGGGATTGTGCATCCAATCCTAGACCTCAAGGCTCTGAACTGCTTTGTGCGGGTGCAGAAGTTCAGGATTGAGTCCATTCCCACAGTGGTGGCTTCCCTGCATCAGGGGGATTTTTGTCTCCATAGACATCAAAGATGCCTGCCTGCACATTCCAATATGTGTCATCAGCGATTCCCCCCGCTTTGCAGTGGGAGAGGAACATTAGTTTGGGTCGTTAACATTTTGTTCTAGCCTCTGCTCCCCGGATCTTAACTAGTGCTGGCCCCCGTACTGGCATTGTTACGCCAGTGAAGGAACGCTGTCCTTGGTTTTTTATATGATCTCCTCTGCGAGCAGAGTCTTCTGCTGCACTGGCGGAAAACCTGGAGATCACCATACAAACTCTGAAGGAGTTTCGTCTGAATCTTCGGAAGTCAGCCCTGGTCCCTTCTATGAACCTAGGCTATCTGAGGCTGACTCTGGACTCTGCTTTAGCCACAGTATTTCTTCCTCCAGACAAACTCCAGACACTGCAGGTAGCAGTTCGTCTCCTGCTGACCAGCAGATGGTCATCCTTCTGAACTTGTGTGTGGGTGCTGGGCCTGATGGTGTGAAACTTCGAGATGGTCCAGTTTGCGCAGTTCAATACGAGGTCCTTGAAATGGGAGATTCTCATCACATTGGACAAGAATCTGCAGTCTATGGACAAACAAATCTGGCTGAGCCGGGGTACGAGAGAGTCCCTGATTTGGTGGCTTAGTTCTCCAGCAGGTAAAAACCTTTCTATCCTTGTATTGGACACTGGCCACCACGGATGCCAGCCTGTCCGGTTGGGGAGATATCCTTTGGAGAAGTTTTGCTCAGAGGATCTGGACCCTGGTAGAATCCAGAGTACCGATTTAATGTCCTGAGTTGCGAGCGATCAGGTTGTGCCTGGAACTTTAGATGGATCGTCTACAAGGATGTCTAGTGAGCATTCAGTCAGACAATGCCATGGCTATGGCTTATGTTAATCTCAAGGGGGCACAAGAAATGTCCTGGCGGCTCTGGAGGTAGTCTCAGCATTCCCAGGTGGGTAGAACGTTTCCTTTCAGCCCTGTCTGCTGTTCACTTTCCTGGAGTAAAACATTGGCAGGTGGATTACCTCAGTCAGCAGATCAGGGGGAATGGTTTCTTCATCTGTAAAAGTGTTTTCGTCAGTTGTGTCTCCGGTGGGGCACCACCGAGGTGGATCTGTTGGCGTCTCGGCTCAACAGAAGGTACATAGGCATGGGTGTCCGCAGATAGGGGCAAGGGGGGAATCTCAACTTCCCCTTTCAAGTGGTTGTTAAGCCACTTTATACCATCCTGTCTGGTCTGTTTATTAATCCTGTGTGTCTGTGTATGTGTTTTAAAAAAATAAGCCGTTCTTTACCAGTTTTTAGAGGGCCGAGCGCCGCTCACATTACCCGTCGGCTCTCTCCTCTCCCCATCTGACCGTTGCCTACAGCGAGCGGGGCTGAGGATTCCTCACCGATGTCAATCGGGAGGGTAGGGGGAGAGAAGGAGAGAGTCAGCGGGTCATGTGAGTGGCGCTCTGAAAACTTGTAAAGAATGGCTTATTTTTATAAAACATAGACACCGGCACACAGGATTATTAAACAGACTGTAGATAGGATATGAAACTTTAAATGAAACTACAGCAGCAGGAGGGGAGGGGTTGGGCCCTGACACAGGAGCAGACAGGCAGGGAGAGAGGGGGAGAGAGGACAGGAGGGCTGTGGATGAATGGAGGCACGTAGACTGACCACGGTGTCAGGGCTCAGCAGCCATGGTATACCGTGGTCAGTTTACAGAGGGGAGGACATAGCCAGGCAGGATCAGCCAGGTTTTTTAGGTGATAGAAAGGGCTAAATTACACTGCAAAGCACTGTGCTGTATAACATGCTTTAAGGGAACAGGATCAATTATTTTTTTTTTTTAGGTTAACAAATGCCTTTAAAAATAAATGCTGCTGTTTGCTCTTTAAAAATAAATACTCAAAATAAGTATAATTACTAAGCCCCTCCCCTTCATGACATTGTTAAAAAGCATGGGTGATCTTAAAATGATGCCCCCCGCCCTGAAAAAAGTTCTGCGGACGCCCAAGTACATAGGTTTGTGGCTCGGTCATAGGATCCTTTGGCGGACGCCACAGGTGCACAGGTTACCCCGTGGGGTCAGTATCCTCTGATTTACGCCTTCCCTCTTCTCAAGCTTCTGCCAAGACTTCTACAGGATCGAGGCAGAAGGGATTACCGTCTTTTTAGTGGCCCCGGACTGCCCTCCCCGGGCCTGGTATGCCGAACTGGTGCGGCTGGTTGCTGACGTTTCCATGGAGGCTTACTCTCAGGGAGGATCTGCTGTCCCAAGGGCCAATCTTCCAGCCTTCTTTAGTCACTGGCTTTGGGGGCTTGGCTGTTAAAAGCCAGGTGCTGAAGGATAGGGGATTATCTGAATCAGTGATTACTACTCAGTTAATTGCTTTTTGTAAGATCTATCATTGTAGGTGGGAGATGTACATTGCGTGGTATAAATCCCTTGGGGTTCCTTCTTGCTCTTTTTTGGAGGCACGAATCCTGACTTTCCTTCAATGGGGGGTTTGACAGATGTTGGCCTTGAGTACTATCAAGGGCTAGGTGTTGGCCTTAGCGGTGGTCTTCCAGCTCTGGTGCATACCTCTCTTCAGGGTATTCGGCACTTGGTCCCTCCCAGTATGGTCTCCTTTGTTGCCTTGGGAACTCAATTTGGTACTTTCGGTTCTTCAGAAGTCTCCATTTGAGGATTATGGTGTGTTTCCCCTGCTTAGGCTGTCCCAGAAGTTGGCCTTTTTTGGTGGCTATCACCTCTGCGTGCAAGGTGTCGGACCTTGCGGTGTTATCCTGTCCACCTTATCTGGTGATTCACAGGGATATGGTGACGCTTCCCCCCTTTCTGTCATTCGTTCCTAACGTAGTCTCTGATTTTCATGTGAATGAAGACATTGTGTTGCCTTCCCTGTGTCCCAGGCTTAAGCATCCAAAGGAAATTGTCTTGCATGCCTTGGATGTTGTCCGGGCAATTAGGATGTACCTGGTAGCTGCGGAGTCTTTCAGGTTGTCAGACTCTCTATTTGTGCTCACGGATGGGCCTCTTAAAGGGTTGTCCGCTTCCTCTGCGACTAGTTCTAGATGGATCAGAGAGACTGTGGTTCAAGCCTATTCCATCAGCGGTCAGGTTCCTCCTTTCCCCGTCAAGGCGCACTCTACTAGGGTGCTTGGTGCCTCCTGGGCTTTCAGTGACGCAGGTTTGCAAGGCAGCCACCTGGTCGTCGGTGCCCTTTTTTTTTACAAGGTTTTTTTAAAATGGATGTATTAGCATCTGCGAATGCTTCCTTTGGCCGCAAGGTTTTCGCACTGTGCTGTTTAGGGGACCTGGTCCTCTTTGAGGGTGTATTGTTTTTTTCAGGTGGACTCCAGTTGTTTGGTTGAGCCCCTGTTGCCTAGTTGGCTAATGTTTAGCCTTGGGATATTTTTGCTATTTCCTACCCCTCATGTTTTACACTTCATTGGGATGTCCCAATGGTTAAGTATAGCAGAAGCTGTGTCCGTCAATGAATAAAAGAGAAAATGGGATTTATTGACTTGCCGTAAAATCCATTTCTCTGATGTTCATTGATGGACACAGCACCCACCCCTCTGTTGGGTTATAATTCTCCTGACACTGCTTGTAACAAAACTGAGTGGCTATAGCAGAGAGAGGGAGTATACCCCCTGGGTGTAGCCAGACTTGTTTTCCTGCCTAGTGTCCTACTCCTGTAGGGGGCAGTATAACCCAATGGTCAAGAATACCAGAAGCTGTGTCCGTCAGTGAACATTAGAGAAATGGATTTTACAGTAAGTCAAAAATCCCATTTTTCCCCTTTGAGATCTGATGTGTTTTCAAAGTGTTCCTTTAATTGTTTTGAGCAGTGTACATCTTTTTCAAGAAGGTTTAGTATAGGTGTTAGTAGGAGGGGCAGAATTTTTAACACTAGTTAAAGGGGTTGTAAACCCACCTTTAGAACTTTTACCTATAGGTACTGTAAATATCTCCTAAACCTGCACTGTTTTTAGGAGATATTTACGTTGCATGCAGCTGATGACGTCATCAGCGCATGCACTCTGAAGAAACCGGCGCCCGTGATGTTTCTTCAAAGGGCCTGTGCCTTGACCGGCGGTTCTGGCTAGTAATACAGCCAGAGTCCGCAGACCCGGAAGGCAGAAGGGCGAAGATGGATGCGGCCACCAGCGGGGACAACACGGGCTTCATTTGCAGGTGTCGCATAATGTGGGGAAATGAGGGGAAAAAAAAAGGAATGGTTTACCGTCTCTTTAAGCTTTACCTTTTATCTGAACAAGCTGAAGAAGTTGATTGGTTACGGTTCACAGCTTCTCCAAATTCTGTCTATTCCAGTTTTAGGAAGTTCCCCTGCTATAAATTGCTCTTTTGAATAAAAACATTGTGAAATTCTCAAGTTTAATGAACACAATGTAAAGAAGAAAAATTCTGAAACGGTATGCCTAAAAATGACTAGTCAGCCTTGTACCATTCGAGCATTAAGAGATACTCAAAACTTTGGGGAGAAAGTTTTGTTGCTCCCACTGTGCTAGACATTTACAACAGAAAGGAAATGTAATTGGATAAGAAGGCCAGGTAACTTAATCTACATTTAAACCAGTAGAGGTACATAGAAGCCTTGACATACTGTATACTCTTTTGTTTACTTTAGCGACCAATTGAGTTAGGACTTAAAATTAAGCATCAAAATTTATCCAAGGAGCACAGCCTACATGCTCAGTATTTGTTTTCACCCAGGCTTTGCTGTTAATCAACCCACCCCCAGTTCCTGTAGTTGGCAATTTAATGATTTAGCAGCTCATTTTTGAATAAGTGGACCTTCACCCTAAGTGACATCATTTTGTGCCCTGCTTAATTTCCCTTACCAGTGGACACATTTTTTTGACAATGTGCTTTAATACAGCACTTCCACTTGTCTCGTCTAATCGAGATGTTCTTCGTTGCCAATACCCCCCCCCCCCCCCCCCCAACTGTGCGTGCGAAGATGTGCCACAAGGCCCGGGTACTGAAAGAACCACTGTGCAGTGAGGAAACTCTAATCTACAGATTGCAGGTAGGAAGATCTTACACTAGGTAAGTGTATGTATATGTATATATATATATATGTATGTGTGTGTGTGTATATATATATATAATATATTTACCTAGACAAAGTTCTCTCCTAGCCTGAAATGAATTCCAGGCCTCCCTTTTTTTTTTTATCAAATAAACTAAAGAATTTTCTTTTGGTTATATATTAAAAAAAGAAAGAGAAAAAAAATAATTCAGCTTTTGTTTAACATAAACTTATTTGTCCAATTGCTTCTTAATGGCTGTCTATATTGCTTTCTGAAAGTATGTCAAATGTGTTTTACTGTATTTTCTTGTAAATTTTTGCACATGGTAGAAGCTATCATAATGAAAGATAGACAACATAAGCCTAAATATATCTCAATTCTGATAGTGTAAATTTGTTGTGTTATCAGAGGAAAGGCAAAAGTCAGCCCTGTCTGAATGGCACTCCGTGACACAGGAGAATGCAAAGTCAGAAACAGACACCCAGAGGCAGAGGAGTGCTTCCAACATTACTAAAGATTATGACTTGCTCGATGATGGAGGGGACACACTGTTTAATCAGCTGGTAAGGAGTTTATCTTGCAGTCAAACATATTTATGTTGAGGTATCTTGAGATGGCCCAAATACCTAGAAAACGTGTACTGTCTCTTCTCAAAGAGCAGCACTGTATGTTGTGGTTGTCAGGCAGTACCACAGATGAGTATAACTTCAATTACAGATAAAACCTGGGATCTGTATGAAGAGTGTATCCCACTGAGTTAATATTTAGTAGGGTCATGAACAAATTAAGGATTTCCAGTTTTCCTAGAATGTGCATACATATTTGGCGATTTTCAAAGGAAAGGTTCTCATTTATTTATGATTTACACATGTAGTAGATTACAAATGTAGTGGACTTATAATAAGTCATAAAAAGGGGGAGCCCCAAAATCTCTAGTCTCAAATCTACATCATTTTGTGGTTTTAAGTGTCAGTCCAATGTCTAATAAGGACACCCATTTTTTATTCTTCTTATAAATGGCCAACATGTCTACAGCTGAATTTTCATGGATGGAGGATACAACATACACATTGTTTTTTTTTTTTTTTTTCTCAGAATGCAATGCATTTTAGGTTCAAACCATAAATTAAAGTGATCCTAAACACAAACTGTTTAATTTACATTGTCCCTTCTATTTCTATATATGGATGATGGCACGGTAATTTATTAATTGAACTCAGAGTACCTTTTTCCTAATCAATATACCGCAGTCACATGACCCAGATCTTTCCCAGCCTTTCTGCAGGGAAACCTAAGCAGGAGGACCTTCTAGTCCTTTGCTGCTTGTCACATGATCAAAAAAAAAAAAAAAACACGTCAGAGTAAAAATAAATAATATAGAACTTTTTTAATTTCTCATACAAATTTACTGTATATTTGAAATTAAATCTTTATTATTTTGTGGAAATAACATGTGGTTGGCAGATTTCTGTCAGTCACAGGATGTGCCATGTCCCTCCAGCCTGTGTCTTAGAAGAAGTGGGAGGTTAAGCCTCCATTAATCTACATTAATTATTTTACCCCCTTTGTGTTTAGCTGGTTAGTGGGCATGGAAGTAGGGAGTGGGCTGTCATTTACCACTGTGTATACGCCCACATGTGTGACTCTAGAGTCCCATGGGCTGCTGCGATAGGGATGTGAAAGGAAGGAATTTTCTATGCTTTGAGGCAGAGTTGCTTCCTCTTCCTGCTCTTCTGTGTTACTTTTGTTTTGACACTGACCAGGACTGTACATTTTATCTGGGCTCTGGTAACATTTCTGGGAATCCCCTGTAGGCTTTTTCTCTCCTGCTCTGCTATATTTATACATTGCTCAGGTTTTGGGGGTCTGCAGTAATAACTGGGTGACAGTGTTCCTATACGGACATTGCACAAAATTGTTTTTTTTGCAAATGGAGTCCCAGGATAAAATATCACATGCAGACCCCCTGGAAATGACTGCGGGACCCTCCAGCTCATAGTTGCAGCCAGAGATTGCGGTTTTTCTTCAAAGCCTGATTTTAGAAGTGCAGTTGGTTCTGTTGCTGCTAGCCGCAAATGTCCTCCCCTCCCCCCATCTGCAGAATCTTCAGATTCTGACACAGATATGGTTGCTGCAGACGCAGACCACCCTGAGGGGTGGGTGTCTGAAGAGGACCTGTCGTCCTCCGCTGTCGATGCGCAACCTTTTCAGATCTCGTGGATAGATGGGTGGAATCCTTACCCCGCCATGCACATGTGGTAACGGGTCACATGTTAAAAGCTAACTTTGTGAACGTCCTTATAGCACTAGGCTTGTGACGGTATCAGATTTTCATGCTGCGATTAATTGATTAAGGTTTTGCCACGGTATACGGTATTATCACGGTATTCTATTATTAAATTTAAATTATTAAATTTCCACCTCACTTCAATTTCATTGCTGAATTTAGGGGCTTTGGTTCACTTATGCACATTATTATATAGTCAGTCAGTACAGACTCTGTGAACCAGGCCTAAAATAGGTCATCAAGCAGTGTCTGGCCTAACTGGTGATAACTGGTCCTGGCGCTCGGCTCCGATCCGATGGCCTGGTCATTAAGAGGGCAAATCCTTGTGGTCAAGAAGTGGTTAAACCTGGAGGTGTTGTTTATAAATTACTTTACTATTGCTTTAGGCCTGGTTTACATGTATGCGGGTTGGTGGTTCACATGTATGCGGGTTGGTGGTTCACATGTATGCGGGTTGGCGGCCCACATTTGCACAGGCATAGCAGCCCATTGATTTGAACGGGCTGCTATTCCCTCATTTTCCGCAGAAAAAAGGTGCATGCAGCATTTTTTTAAAATTCAGTGGCCTTGAAATCCATCCTGCTTTTGCACCATGCGACTAACCTGCAGTTCCTGCTCTGGCAAGCTTTCTGCATTTTTTGTATACGTGGGCACGGCACTTAAAAACAGTTTGCGTGTGCAGCAACGGCAGGTAAGTCGCATGGTGTGCAAAAGAAGGATGGATTTCATGGCCACTGCATTTTTTTAAATTCTGCATGCACCTTTTTTCAGCTGAAAACGCAGGCATAGCAGCTCAAGCCCATTCACATCAATGGGCTGCTATGCCTGTGCAAATGTGGGCCCCCAACCCGCATACATGTGAACCAGGCCTAAAGCAATAGTAAAGTCATTAATTGGTTAAACCTGCAGGAGGACCGGTGTTTTTATCTATTAATGACTTTACTATTGCTTTAGGCCTGGTTCACATGTATGCGGGTTGGGGGCCCACATTTGCACAGGCATAGCAGCCCATTGATGTGAATGGGCTTGAGCTGCTATGCCTGCGTTTTCAGCTGAAAAAAGGTGCATGCAGAATTTAAAAAAATGCAGTGGCCATGAAATCCATCCTTCTTTTGCACCATGCGACTTACCTGCCGTTGCTGCACACGCAAACTGTTTTTAAATGCCGTGCCCACGTATACAAAAAATGCAGAAAGCTTGCCAGAGCAGGAACTGCAGGTTAGTCGCATGGTGCAAAAGCAGGATGGATTTCAAGGCCACTGAATTTAAAAAAAATGCTGCATGCACCTTTTTTCTGCGGAAAATGAGGGCATAGCAGCCCGTTCAAATCAATGGGCTGCTATGCCTGTGCAAATGTGGGCCGCCAACCCGTATACATGTGAACCACCAACCCGCATACATGTGAACCAGGCCTAAAGCAATAGTAAAGTCATTAATAGATAAAAACACCGGTCCTCCTGCAGGTTTAACCACTTCTGGATCGCAAGGATTTGCCCCTTTAAAGACCAGGCCATCGGATCAGAGCGCCAGGACCAGTCATCACCAGGTAGGCCAGACACTGCTTGATGGCTATATAATAATGTAATGTGGGCTGCTATGCGTGTGTGTGTGTGTGTGTGTGTGTGTGTGTGTATATATATATATTAGAGCTGCACGATTCTGGCCAAAATGAGAATCACTATTTTTTAGCTTGGAATAAAGATCACGATTCTCTCACGATTCTCTGTGTAACAAAAAAAAAATTGGGATAACTTTACTGTTACGTTTTTTTTTTTTTTTTTTTTATTCATTAAAGTCTATTAATTGCGTTTGAAAGACTGCTGCGCAAATACAGTGTGACATAAAATATTACAACAATCGCCATTTTTTTCTGTAGGGTCTCTGCTAAAAAAATATATAAAATGTTTGGGGGTTCTAAGTACTTTTCTAGCAAAAAAAAAACTGATTTTAACTTGCAAGCAACAAGAGTCAGAAAAAGGTCCAGTCTTTAAGAGGTTAAACTTCCTTTCTCCCTGGCAGAGGGAAGGAAAAGATACAATGTAATCATTTTTGTTTATAGTTACTGGGAGACTTAGTGCCGGTTCACACTTATGCGCTTGTACTGCGAATGCGATGCGTTCTAAATAGTCTCCAATCGCATGCATTTACAAAATACATTGAATTCGTGACGGTCGTTCACATCTATGCGTTGCGATCCAGATGCGAATGTGATGCGATGATAAAAAGGGTCTTGTGCGAGTTTACAGCGTTGCGTTGCGAATTTAGTCTCCATAGACATCAATGTAAATCGGTCTGGACTCGCATTATCAGTTCAGATATGTGCGAATTCTTATGTGCGAATTCTTATTTTTTGTTTGATTTTCCCCTCAGCTCCACCCCTCCTGAGCTTAATTAACATAATCAACGCAATCAAATTTTCATTACAATCGCGCTGGTACTATTGAAAAACATAAGGTAAACTCGCACTGCAAATTCGCATTGCAAGCGCAAGCGCATAAGTGTGAACCGACACTTAATGCTGAAAGGCATTAGCTGTGTGAGTGAATGAGTCATCCAGCTCACTGAAATGTATCAATTCACAAGTCAGACCCAGGAGCAGAGAAACTCGGTATTTTAAAAATGCCACAATAACAATACCGTGGCTATGCAATACCGCGATATATCGAATTACCGAAAACCGGCATATGTCTACATAGCACAGACTGTTACTGAATGGGGGAAGTTGCTGAAGAGCAACTTGGAAACGGCACAGCTTCCCCCTGCAGTTCTGGAACTTTTAGACCAGTTGGTCCAAGCCCTGGTGTTCATGTGTGATATACGTCCCTGGACTTTGCCTTATTGGTTGCCAGGACATCAGCAGTGGGGGTTGCTATTAGACGCCTGATATGGCTGAAATGCTGGTCGGCTGACCAGGCTTCTAAATAAGCTGTTGCTGATCTCCCTTTTGCAGGGGAGAAGCTTTTTGGAGCCTCTCTGGACGAGTTGATCAAAGGTATCACAGGGGGTAAGAGCACTAATCTGCCCCAATCCTCTAAAGGCAAGGAGCCGCGCCCTAGGCGGGGGTCTTCCTTTACTGCTCATAAACGTCTTTTTCATGTCTCCGGTTCAAAGGTAAACAGTTTAGATCTTCGGGAGGGTCCAAGAAGCCATGGTCTAAGTTAAGTAAGTCCAAGGGCGGTAAATCCGGACCCGAACAGAAGCCCTCGTCTGCATGAATGGGCACCCTTACCCGAATCTGGGGTGGGGGGACGTCTTTGATTCTTTCGGGAACCCTGGACTTCCTTGATTCAGGACAAATGGGTTCACAAACTGATCCGATCAGGGTACAAGATCGAATTCAGGTCTCATCGAGACCGGTTCTTCCCGTCCAATCTTCTATTGTCCCCAGCCAAGTTAAGGGCTTGAGAGGGGCGGTACACGACTTGCTGTCGCAAGGTGTGATTGTGCCGGTTCCAGCTTGGGAATGCTTTCAAGGGTTTTATTCAAACCTGTTCACCGTGCCAAGAAAAGAAGGCAAGGTGCGCCCAATTCTAGATCTCAAAGCCCTGAATCGCTTTGTGTGGGTACAGAAGTTTCGGATGGAGTCCATTCGTACAGTAGTGGCATCTCTACATCAGGGAGATTTCTTGGCTTCCATAGATATCAAGGACGCATATCCGTATCAGACAATGCCATGGCTGTGGCTTACATCAATCACCAGGGGGGGCACCAGGAGTTTCCTGGTGGCCAAGGCAGTGGCCGAGATTCTGACTTTGGCAGAATGATTTGTTCCAGCCCTCTCTGCTGTACATATCCCAGGTGTGAAAAACTGGCAGGCAGATTACCTGAGTCGTCAGGTGTTGGATCAAGGGGAGTGGTCACCTACTGTGTGTTCGGTGGGCAACTCCCGAGGTCGATCTGTTTTGCCTCTCGTCTCAACAAGCAGATGCAGAGATTTGTAGCTAGATCAATATAGGCTGATTTATGCATTGCGTTTTAAACTTCTGCCACGTTTTCTGCCCAGGATAGAGGTGGAAAACATTGCGGTCATTCTGGTGGCTCCAGACTGGCCTAGTCGGTCTTGGTACGCAGACCACATAAGATTGGCCACCGGTACCACTTGGAGACTTCCTCTCAGGGAAGATCTGCTGTCTCAAGGTCCGATCTTCCATCCTGCTTTACAGTCGCTGGCTTTAACGGCATGGCTGTTGAGAGATAGGGGTCTCTCTGAGTCTGTCTTTCCAACTCTCTTGAAGGCTAGGAAGTTGACTCTCAAAAAATCTATTATCGTACGTGAAAACCATACATTTAATGGTGCGAATCGCTGAAAGTGCACCCTCGCTTGTTTTCTATCGCCAGGGTTTGGCTTGTCTGCAGAAAGGGGTTGAACAGCGGTTGTCCTTGGGTACTGTCAAAGGCCAAGTTTCGACTTTGGCTATCTATTTTCAACACCCATTAGCCATGCACGACCTTATCCGGACCTTTATTCAAGGTGTGCGCCCCTTGGCTTCTCCGTGTCAATTCCCGTTACCGCCATGGGATCTCAATTTAGTGCTGTCTGTTCTTCAAAAGCCTCCTTTTGAGAAATGTCAGGAGATTTCATCGCTTGCTTTGTCTCAGAAGGTTGCCTTCTTGGTGGCAATCACTTCTGCCCGGTACTTCGACCTAATCAGTCCTTCCTTCCTAAGGTGGTTTCTGATTTTCATTTAGATAAAGACATTGTACTGCCTTCCCTTTTTGTAATAAACCTCAGCACCCTAACGAGTATGTCTTACATTCTTTGGATGGGGTCCGGGCTATCGGGGTTTACTTAGAGACCACTGTGTCCTTTAGAAAATCTGATGCTCTTTTTGGACCTCGTAAGGGACTGGCTGCGTCTGCTGCAAACATTTCCAGATAGATCAGACAGACGGTGGTACAGGCCTATTTACTGAAGGGTCAGGTTCCTCCTTTTCCAGTGAAGGCGCATTCTACAAGAGCGCTGAATGCCTCCTGGGCTTTTCACCATCAGGCGTCGGTGCTACAAGTTTGCAAGGCGGCAACTTGGTCCTCTGTGCATACATTCACGAGATTCTACAAGGTAGACATTTTGGCATCAGCGGATGCTTCTTTTGGTCGCAAGGTTTTGCAGGCTGCAGTTAAAGAGAACCCCCTTTTTTTTGTTTCTCTTTGAGGGTTCGTTGTTTCGTGGGAGCTCCAGTTGTTTGAGCTCTGTTTTACCTGGTTGCCTATGTTTGGCCATTAAGGCATTCAGGTTTTTTGTTCTGGTCTTGTTCCCACCCCTCGTGTTTTTTACTGCTTTGGGACATCCCTATAGTCTGTGATTAAGCAGAGCTACGTTTGTTGATGAATGATAGAGAAAACTGGATTTTTGTAAGAACTTACCGCAAAACCCTTTTCTCTGAAGTTCGACAGGCGCAGCACCCGCCCCTCTACTTTTGAGTTATGCGGTCTTTTTCTGTCACTGCTTGCAACACAACTGTTTTGAGTATAGCAGAGCCTGAGGGGTTATGCCGGTTGGGACAGCCCCTATAGGCGTGGACAAGTTTTTTTTCCACCTAGTGCCTATCCCTAGTGGGATAAGCATAACCCTATAGTCTATGAGCTGTGTCTGTCGAACTTCAGAGAAAAGGATTTTATGGTAAGTTCTTACAAAAATCCAGTTTTTCTACTTTCTGTTTATAAACAAAAAAAAATATATATATATATATAACACAGAAACTGGAATGTAGGCAGCTTGTGGTGGTAGTATTCACATTCAGAAGTCCAAACTCACTCGGATTCCATATATGAAGTGCTGGAACATTACATATTTATTATTTTTTGGGTGAATTGACAGAAGCCCTATCTACATACATAGATGTCAGGTTTCTGTGGTAGTGAGCCCGAGCCCTTGAAAAAAGCTAACCTGGGTTCCCCAGGGCACTGAGACTAAGCCACAGCCTGCTTTTTCACCAGGGCCCCTGATGGTGGGGATGGACTTGCAGCAAGCTGAAACCGGGTTGCGGCCCCAAGGTATGCCCAGCTGACGATACGGAGACCATTCGCTTGTGCAAAGTACAAACTGCAGGAGACCAAAGAAGATCCAAAAAACAAGCTGAGGTCAGGGTGGGCGGCAGACAAGCACAAATTGAAGGCGAAGCCGGGGTCACTACATGGAAAGTCAGACATTGAATGCATGAAACACTAGCAAATATGAGCTCTGAGAACTAAGAAGTTGCTTAGCTAACATGGGCTGCACTTAGCATGTCTTATATAGGGAAGAAAACTAAGGAGGCAGGATGGGCAGTGATAAAAGGAAGGGAAGGAAATATGAGCCCACATAGCAGGCAATGCACATAGGCGAGCACAGAAGCCAAACGTGAATAGAATCAGAGGTCTAGCAGAACCACTGCAGCAAGGAGGTAAGAATTACACAGGCAGGAAACTGCAGGCTAAATCCAGACAATATATTCATGAACTGTTAGGATTTTCATTTATTTCCTTTCATGTACAGTATTTAAGCAAATATTAAATCGCCTTTGGATAAATTGTGAAAGCCTTAATTTATTTTTTGAATCACAGCAAGATAAAACTTTGCTGTATATTATTTTTGGCGATGCACTGATTAGGTATCTTGAACAAGGTTTTATTTATTGACCTGTGCTTGCTAGCTGTCTATTCGTTCCCAGGCCCTGACCTTTCTTTTGATCCTGTTTAAAACTGACAATGCCAAGCATGGAAGCAGATCCGTACTGGTATGGTCAGCGTCTCGGAGATCCCTGCTAGGAGATGCAGGATACCATTCCAATGTACAATTTGCTTGTATCTCCTGTAGTCCATTTGGTTTCACGGCCCTCTCCTAGCCCCACTGTTAGATACTGGATAGCCTACATTGCTCTGCATCTCCCGTTGCCAGTACTCATCATAACCACAACCCTTCCCATTCAATCCCTACTATGTTGCTATGTTGATTGACAGCGGATCCTAGCCGAGACCTCAGAGTCCAAATTTCAGTGCACATAGATGGGGGGCTTATGTCAACTCTGTGTGTGACCCACCTGCTTACACACTGCCCAACCCTTCCCTCCAATGGCAGCTTGCAGCCACAAGTGAACAGAAGTTTGTCTATTCATTGACAGACGCAGTTCTCTCTGATTCATATCAGTAGGGTAATACTGCTCCCTACAGGAGTAGGACACTAGGCAGAAAAAAGTTCTGGTTACGCCTGTGGGCAGTCCCGGAGGGTACACCCTCTCTCTTCCTGCATAGGATGTCCAGTTTTTTCTCTGCCTAGTCAGGAGTAAGGACCTAGTTCCTTGCTGGGATCTCTGGTCCTGGCATATAAAGTGTTTGTTTTTTTTATGTAGATTTTTATTTTAGCTAGCCTTTTTTTCTCCGGAAATTTTTTCCTGTGAGATCTTCAAGCAATTATGCCGGGCTGGGCAACAGACTGGACCCCCATATCCCGTGGTCACCCCAGTCTGGACAATCGAGCGTGTGCAGACCTTAGCTCCGCGCTGGGTCGGCCGCGACATAGTCCCACTGGACGGGGACTGGCCCCGCGAGTTAAACGTCTCACCAGAACGCACACGATGGGGGTCGAGGCTTATGTCGCAGTGTTCCTATTTGGCTGACAGCCCCCCTACTCCGTTGGCGGCGGGTCCTGTAAAGAGATGGCGCCCGCCTGTGTTCCCGGTATGGTGAGTAAATGTTCCCCCGCCCCCTTCCCTGGCGGATTTTGGGGTGGACGTGGGCCCTCTCCCTGGGATGGTCGGACCCTCACACTCCTAGGTTTCCCTCTGTCCTGTTGTGACCCCCCCCCCCCTCCACCCCCCCCCCACATGGGGGACTGTTAGGGCCTACCTGAGCCTGGGGCCTAGTGTGCAGGCCGCATGGGGGGCCCTTGGTGGGGTTTTTCTGAAGTGGATGGTGTGGATGGGCGTTTAAGGGGTCCCTCTGTGGTTCCCGATTACCGCGATTCCCACACGGAGCCGCCATTTTGTTGTAGCCTCTGTCTGCTTCTATGAAGGCGGCCATCTTGGTACACCCGTTTTTCTGCCGTTTTGCTGTCGATTTTTTGCTGTGAAGGCCGGTGGTAGTGCCTGAAGGACAGTGAGTCTTGAGGGTGGTCTCTCCCTCTCTGTGGGGGTCTGTTAGCACATGCCTGACCTCCGGGGGGCGCTGTAGCGATGTAGGGCCGTTTAAAAAAAAAAATGTAATTTGCTGGCAGGTTCAGTATGGACCCTGCAGGCCATTTTTTCCCACCTGACCCCTCACAAAAGCCGCAGGGCCTTCCGGATCTCCACTGTCTGTTGATGCCTTTTTGGCAGTTCGGGACACATTTTGGCCCGGGGGGTGGTGGTAGGTGCGCTAATACGCTTCTCCACCTACCTCTGCCTCATCTGATGTCTCGGAGTCTGAGTCTGGCTCAGCCGCGCAGACGTGGGCCTGACATGGGCCTCCCTGCCGGGTCTGTTGCCTAGCGCCCTGTCTTTTCGCATGATGATGACATTTGCACCTCCCCTGCCGCGACAGGCGCTGGTGGACGCGCTGGCTGTTTTTGGTGCGTGGCACCCTGCAATTTGGGGGTCGCAGCGGTAGCTGCGCCTAGGGCGCAGGTGGCATCGGGCACTCACATGCCACCCAGAGCTGCTCATTTTGCTGGCTGCTCATGTAGGTGGGGACCGTCTGAGACGTTCCCCTGGGGTGTCTAAGCGGCTGTTAGACGTTGCCCTTTGGGGAAGTCTGGTACAGAGGACAGTTCCGCCTTTTGGTGGACGTACGTTCTCTAGCTGAATGGGACTACCATTGTTCTGGTGGCGGAATCCCCGTCCTTTAAGGACTTGGGGGATAGGATGGCGCGGGCTGTGGCCTGCGCTCTGTGCTCCCTGGCGTAGCTGCACTGGGAACAGTGTTCATGTTTGCCCTTGCCACGCAGACTCTGCCTGATGGGCGGAGTCCCAACGCCGTGACTAGCTGTGGGGCATGTCCCTCTTGCCCTGGGGGAGCTGTTGGACCAGCTGGCGCAGGGGCTGCATTTTGTTTGCGATGCCGTGCTGATCGAGGATCCCTTGTATAGTCACCTTGTCATTTTTGGCGATGGTTGACCGGAGTCTACTTGACCGGAGTGTTGGTCTGCGGATCAGACTTCTAAGAAGGTCTTAATGGATCTCCCTTTTCAGGGCGATCGCCTGTTTGGCGTTGCCCTGGATGACATTATGTAAGAGTCTCACGGGAGGAAGAGTGTTTTCTTCCACAGGCTGTCAAGGGCGAGGGCCTTCGTCGCAGTCGGGGTTCCTCCCTTTCGGCTCACAGTTTCTTCGTCCCTCGGGGACAGTCGATGTGGCGAAGTCCTTCCAGACTTCCGCGTAGGTTCCAGACGACTCGGGTCTGGCGTACATGAGATGTTTTTTTTTTTTTTTTTTTTCCAGACCTGCAGACTTACTTGGCCTGAAGGGGCTTCTACTCCGATCTAGGGGGTAGGAGGGAAGTCCTTGCCGGTCGAGGACCTGCAGCTGGCCTGGATCCCAGTCTGACTGGGTTCAGGAGGTCATGCGGTCCAGTTGCAAGATCGAGTTTCGATCCGTTTATTTCCGGTAAGGTTTTTCCCTTCCAATGTACGGCTGTCTCCGGATCGCTTACAGGTGCTCTGTGGGTCAGTTCAGGCACTGGTCCTTTTTATGGTTCCTTGCAGATCACAAATTCAAGTTGGTATTGGTTCGCACGGTGGTGGCTTCTCTACATCAGGGGGCTTCCTGGCCTCCGTAGACATCAAGCTGCCTACATTCACATCCCGTTATGTTCTGGACAGCAATGGGTTCTCCCTTTTTTGCCATGGGGAATGATCTCTTGGTTTGTGGCGTTACCCTTTGGTCTCGCTTATGCTGCTTGGGTCTTCACAAAGGTTTTGGCTCCGGTCCTGGCACTGTTGCGGAAGCGGGGCTTATCGGCCCTGGTTTCCTGGCCGCTCTGCTTCTCCGTTTGGAGAAGCTTCTTCGTTCTGACAACAAAGTTGGTTGTCACCGTGAGAACTCTAGTTGAGTTCAGGTGGGTTCTGAAACGTCAGAAATCATCCCTGGTCCCTTCTATGAGACTGAACTTTCTAAGCCTGACTTTGGACTCCTCCTCGGTCAGGGTGTTTCTCCTTCCGGGGTCAAAACTCTTGCCACTTTAGACTGCGCTCGACTGTTGCTGTCCCACACATGGTCTTCCCTTTGGACCTGCATGCGAGTTCTGGGACTGATGGTGTTGTTTTTCAAGACTGTCCCTTTCGCTCAATCCCTCTTGGTGATTCCCCAGGAGGCAATTCTTCTCGAAGGTGATTGAAATCCAAACTCTGGACTTGCGGATCCGGCTGATGACATTGTCCTGTCGTTCTCCCTATATGTTGGTTCATGGGGCCAGGTGGTACTTCATCCGGATCCGTCCTTCCTTCCGAAGGTGGTTTCTAGTGTTCACTTGCACGAGGCCGTTGTGTTGCCATCTTGTGTCCTAAGCCCCCTCATCCTACGGAATGTGCGCTG
Source organism: Pelophylax lessonae (assembly GCF_965119305.1). Lineage (NCBI taxonomy): Eukaryota > Metazoa > Chordata > Amphibia > Anura > Ranidae > Pelophylax > Pelophylax lessonae. Next base: position 182,911,617 of record NC_138768.1, read on the forward strand.
CATACTCTGGATGGAGTTCGGGCACTCGAGGGGTACTTGGCGACTGCGAAGTCTTCCCGTAGTTAGGTTCGCTCTCTCTGCTCACGGATGGCCCAAGGACAGGGCTGCCGGTGTCTGCTGCGAATATTTCCAGGTGAATTGGACAGTCAGTGGTGCAGGCTTCTTCATTTATGGGTCAGATCCTACCTTTCCCTTTTTTGGCACTTTCTACTTGGGCGCCTAGTGCTTCCTGGGCTTTTTGCCATACAGGCATCTCTGCTTCAGGTTGCAAGACGACAACCTGGTCATTTGTTTAAACCTTTGCCACGTTTTATAAGGTGGATGTGCTGGCATCTGTAGATGCCTCTTTTCTGCCGCAAGGTTTTTTGCTGGCTGCTGTTTGGAGGGCCTTAGGCCTTCCTTGAGGGTGTTTACTGTTTTTCAGGTGGGCCTCATCTTTTGTTCTGATGAGTCCCATGTTGCCTGGTCGGCTGTATTTGGCCTTGGGGACTTGTTGTTTTCTGCGGTCCACCCCTCATTTTAAGGCACTGCTTTGGGATGTCCTTACTGATATGAATCAGAGAGAACTGCATCCGTCAATGAACTTAAGAGAAAAGGATTTTACAGTAAGTCAAAAATCTAGTTTTCCTGATCTGCACTCGTTTTTTCTTATAATGTATGGTATGAACCCGTGACTGTTTTTCTGTCCTGCACAGCAGAAGACTCATAGTCTCATAGCGCATAGTAACAAGAAGATTCCCACTGTACATAACCGCTAACATGACTGACTGCCAGCATCAGGTATGGAATCAGCGTGAGGTGGCAGAGAGTAGCTGCCAGAACCTGATGAGAGGAGTCGGCTAGCTGTAGATTAGAGGTAAGGGAGGGCTGCAGGTTGCCCAGTCTGAGGTGGGCATTGGCTGCCAGGATGTGAAGATAAATTTGCTGGCTAGCAAGATATTGGAGGTAAGGGAGGCCTGCAGGCTGCCCAGCATACTGACTGATCTGTGGGGATAAGGGGCAGCAATGCACACAGACAGGGAATGTACTTCCCTGCTCTGTTTGACATACACTACTCATCCACTTTCTAATATGACCTGCCACATCTTAGGAGGAGCGAGCCAAAGAAAGCTGTGCAGTCACGTGACTGCAGACTCAAACATCATAAAAAGTTACTAAACATTTGTTTCACAGACCTAAATGTGTTTCCTAATACTGTAAATTATGTTTCCTGTATTAAAGTATGCTTTTTGTTGCAGTGTTTTCAAATATTCTTTAATGAATATTTTTGGTTTTTATAGCCCCTTATGTTTAACATCATAGCAGCCGCTGCTCTGCCATACATGCTGAACATTTCCCTTGTTAATTTGACTTGTCTTTTTTTTTTGTGCATGTGAAGATGGAGAAGGATGTAAACAGCCTAGAACCCTGGCTGATAAGAGAAATGGACTCCTGTCTCTCGGACATTTGGCTGAACAAAGATGTTGATGCTTTTCCTCAGCTGTTTAACTTGATATTGACCGAAAATGTTAGTGGTAAGTTTTAAGCTCTTTGTATTAATGTATACTGTTTGTTTTACATGTCATCCCATGTTCTCTTCATCCATGGCATATTATCAAGATAGCGGTTATGGCTCCTACAAAGTAACATTCTAAAACGGTTTTCTCTCTCCATTTCTCATCCATTGCGAGGTACTGGAATTCTGCCACCTTTTGGGTTATACTGCCACTTACAGGAGGATTGGACTTCGACAAAGGAAAAAAAAAAAAACTATAGGCCAGCCCTGGGTATAACCCCTCCTACTACCACAATGCCTCGTTTTCCCAAATTATCTTCTGGGAAAGCTACTTAAAAGATATGCTCTCCCTTCAACAGGAAAACCAAACCAGAAAAAGATTAAAAAGCCCCTCCCTCCCCCTCATCTTCAGTTGTTTTGTGTTTCCTGCCATCCAGTAGTACACTTCGTCATGTTTGTTTTGTTTCCCGTGTCTTTGAAATTTGTGGACATCTGGCCCCTTTCGAGTGTCTAGGTGTGTAGAGATTTCTGCCGCTGTTGTTTTCAGCCTTGGCTTTTGGTGTTTACTGCAAATAGCCACTGTTGAGCTTGCCTTGTCCTTGAAGACTCACTCTTGTGGGTAGGCTAATCCGTACAGGCACTGGGAGCTCCTTTTTATCAGTTGCTGCACCAGCCTGTTGCGCTGGCAGGAGACTCCTGTTAGTGAAATGGTTTTTGGTAAAATCTCATTTCCTGATCAATATCAAGGGGGTTTCAGGTGAACCGGGTGTACCTTCAGTGTTGGACTGACCTGTTAGCAGGTCATCTGATCTGCATATATTTAAATCCTGCATCTAGCACCATGGTAGGTGACCATACATCAATCGTCAGAGAGGAACAAAAAATCTTGCTGTGGCAAGAGGTAGAATAAATTAAGTCTTGAGCATAACATCATGTTTCAGCTACGTGCATCCCCAGTGTTGACAATTCCCACACAAATTTTCTCTGCCAGCTGTGTATGGAACTGGGAGAGTTGTGTGTACACCCGAAAGTGTTCCAAAACCTGTGTCGCTGGTGGTGAATGCTGGATGTGGTCCTCCTGGCCTCCAGATTCAACAACAAACTGCACCTGTTAGTATCACTAGAAAGAAGCGCATGCTAAGAAAAACACAGGGGACTGCCATTGTTGTTCTTGCTCTGAAAATAAAAGCAAGCCTGACTTAAATATTGTGAAAGGTTATGCAAGAACTAAACTTCAGAAAAAGCAAGTTAGAATTATTATGTATGCTTATTCTAGGACCCTGATTTAGAAAGTATTGTGAAACCAGTGGATTAATGTGGTAGCCAGCTCAAAAGTATGTTATTTCACAAGGTAAAATCAAGAATGGTAAATTACATTTTAGTACAGGTTTCATTTAGTTTGGTAATTTCAGGTCTGTATTTCAAATTGATACTGTGCAAGGCACTCTGAAGAAAAACAGCCTAAATGTGCGACTTGCCACTCTGCAGACTAATCCTCTCATTCTGCTGCATGTTTTTTTAAATACATTTCTCTATTGTCCATTGACAGACACAGCTTCCATACTTCTTATCCATTGAGGTTATGCTGCCCCCTGCAGGAGTAGTTCTAGGCAGGAAAAAAAAAAAACAATTCTCCACGCCCACGGGGCTGTCCCCATAGACCAAACCCCACACCCTCTGCTCCAGCAAACCGGTTTGTTTCTGCCTAGAGGAGTAGGACCTAGGTTTCCTCCTGGGACTCCGGTCTCCGTTGTTTTATTTATCTTTACTCACTTTGCTTGTTCGTGTTCAGGGGGATCCTCCTGGTGATCTACAAGCAATACCAGCTGAGGTTTCGCACTGGATAATCTAGATCCTTAAGGTCTCCCAGCCTGGCCTACGAGTGTGAGCAGGTTATAGTCCTGCACTAGGATTCGCCATGACGGAGCTCCTTTTTTGGATGGGGACGAGCCTGCGAGTGGAGGTCTCTGCGAGTGGATGTCTTGGACCAGACTTGGAACGCCCTTTGTCGCATAGTACCCCTCGGCTGGCAGCACCCCCACTCCGGGTGGGAGGTGGTCTGCCCGGAGCGGAGCCCACCCGGTCCATGGTATGGTGAGTAAATGTAGCCCCTCTTTTCCCTTGGTGGGGATGTGGGCCCTCTCCTTGAGTTAATGGGACCTGGACTTCCTAAAAGATCCCCCTGGCCTGTCAGGTTACCTGGCCTTGTGCCCTGTCCCCCTCTCCCGCCCCCTGGGGGGGTGCGGTGGCTGAGGTGCCTGGCGTCCTGGAGGGAAGGGTGGAAATGGTACTTTTTCCTGCTGGGTCTGGTTGAATATCCCTTGAGGCCTTCATACTGGGGGTCCCTGACCGCATGGCGTCCCGTGGGTGCCGCCATCTTTAGTGTGGGCATTGTAATATATTTTCCCATTGACTTTTATGGGGCAGCCATTTTCCCTGTGCTTCCTATTGATTTTCATTGGCAGACATTTTTGTGTAGCCCTATGGAGCTGAACAGGCAGCGTGACCTTTCACATATCAGGCTGATGTCATATCCTGTGACTCTCACTTCCTGCTGCACAGGCCAATTCAAGAGGGTTTCTCTGAAGGTGGTAAAGTAATGGGGTCTTTGTGAGCATATCCCTGAAAACTCTGCTGTCGGTATATATTTAAGGGGAACTCCGCATACCGGGGTGATCGGCGGTGGGGACCGCGATCAGCGTTTTTAAAGTGACAGTACTCCTTTTTTCTGTTGCATTGAATACGGAGTCCCAGGCAGTGAATTCACCTTCAGACCCCCTTAGTGTGACTACCGGACCTTCCCGATCACAGTCACTGGCCGCAATTTCAGCAGCACTGGAAAACCTGGCGACCAAGGTAGATTTTTTTAATGATAAAGGTTACTAGCCGAAAACGGCCGCTGCCTTCTCCATCATTGGTGGGGTCCTCTGATTCAGAGACTGATCTGGTCGCCACGGACGCCCCCCTACCTGAGGGGTCGCTGTCCTCGCAAGCGAATGGTGAAGAGGACCTGTCCTCTTCAGCTGCAGTGCGGGAACATGCCTTGGTGGAAGCCCTGATTGTTTCAGTAAGGGAACCTTTAAAAATGGCAGATGAGCCCACGCCGGCAGGAAAACGGGTGTCTTTTTTGGCTCCCGCAACACCCAAAAATCAAGCAAGGTTTTTCCTTGTCCCGAGAATTTTCCTGATATTGTTAACGACCAATGGCGGCACATCAAGCACGTGCTAGTAGTGCCTAAGCACTTTAAACACTGTTATTCTTTTGCTGAGGCGGTTTTCCGGCCAAGGTACCGCCCAAGGTGGATCATCCGGTTTCCAGGTGGATCATCCTGTTTCCAGGTTGACCAAATCTACTATAGTGCCTGTGGAAGAATCCCCCGTTTTTACAGATCCGGTGGGTGGAATCCCTTTCCTGCCATCTTCATGTGTTGGCGGGTTCTGTTCTGAAACCGTTTTTTGTGTCTGCTTTGATATCACAGATGGTTACAGAATGGGTGAAGGTTCTAAAGGGGAGCTTTGATCCTGACATAGTTCCCCCGGAGCTGATGGAACTTATGGAAATTATGGACCAGATGGCCCAGGCCCTTGTGTTCCTGTGTGTTGCAGCCTTGGATGCGGCTCCCCTGGTGGCCAGAGTGTTGGCTGTGGGGATTGACTTAAGGCGCATGGTTTGGCTGAAGAGCTAGTCGGCTGACCAGGCTTCCAAGAAAGCCTTAATTGATCTTCCTTTTCTGAGAAATCGATTATTTGGCGACTCGCTGGAGTTAATTAAGGGTCTGACTGGTAGGAAGAGTGCCCTTTTTCCTTAATCCTACAAAGGTAAATCATCCTGTAATAAGCGGGGGCCTTCTTTCCCCACTCATAGACGTTTTTTTCGTGTCTCCGGGGCGCAAGAAAAATGTAAGCCGTTCAGAGCTTCTGAAGGGACTAAGAAGCCCTGGGGCAAGCCCAAAACCAGCAAGTCCTCCTCAGCATGAAGGGGCGCCCTCACCTGCTTCTGGGGTGGGGGGGGGACATCTGCGCTTCTTTCAGGAACCCTGGACTTCCTTCATTCAACACAAATGGGTTCATGAACTGATTTGTTCCGGGTACAAGATTGAATTTCGGTACTGGCCAGCGGACAGGTTCTTTCAGTCAAATCTTCACCTGTCTCCAGATCGTTTGAAGGATCTCCGGGAGACTGTGCAGGAGTCAAGGAGTGATTGTGTCGGTTCCTCCGCAGGAATGCTTTCAGGGTTTCTATTCAAACCTGTTCACAGTGCCCAGAAAGGGAGGCACGGTGCGTCCAATCCTGGAGCTCAAGGCTCTGAACCGCTTTGTGCAGGTGCAGAAGTTTCGAATGGCGTCCATTTGGTCAGTGGTGGCATCTTTGAATCAGGGGGATTTTCTAGCCTCCATCGATATCAAAGATGCGTATTTGCATGCCCCCATCTTCGAGGGCCACCAAGGATTTCTCTGCTTTGCTGTGGCAGAGGAGCATTTTCAGTTTGTGGCATTACCCTTTGGTCTTGCCTCCGCTCCCAGAGTTTTTACCAAGATCCTGGGCCCTGTGCTGGCCTTGTTACCTCAGAGTTGGATTACGATCTTGGGATATCTGGACGATCTCCTGTTACGAGCAGACTTTCATTCAAATCTGTTGGGCGACATCTCAATTAAAGTTCAGACCCTTCAGGAATTCGGGTGGACGATCAATTTTAAAAAATCTGCTCTGACGCCATCCGTACGGGTCACTTATCTGGGGCTGACTCTCGACTCCGCCCTGGCGAAGGTCTTTCTTCCCTTGGAAAAGCTTCAGAAGTTGCAAGGGGCGTTCAGGTTGCAGATGGAAACCGGATCGGTCCTCCTTACGGACTTGCATGAGAGCCCTGGCTCTGATGGTATCGACCTTCAAGGTGGTCCAGTTTGCTCAGTCTCACTCGAGGCCTCTGTTATGGTCATAGACCCTCCATGGAGACTTCCTCTGCGGAAGGATCTGCTGTCTCAGGGGACCGATCTTCCATCCTGCTTTACAGTCGCTGGCTTTAATGGCATGGCTGTTGAAAGCAAGGTGTTGAGCGATAGATGCCTTTCTGACTCAGGGATTCCTACACTTTTGAAGTCCATGAAGTCTACGTCCAGGAAGATCTATCATTGTACCTGGAAATCGTAAATTTCATGGTGTGAATTGCTGCAGCTGTACCCTCGCTTGTTTTCTGTAGCTAGGTTTTTGATCTTTTTACAAAAAGGGGTTGAGCAGCGATTAGGTTTGGGAACTATCAAGGGCCAAGTGTCGGCCTTGGCTATTTATTTCCAACGTCTGTTGGCTAGTACTGATAGCTTGATTCGCACTTTTATTCAGGGGGTGAGTAATTTGGCTCCTCCGAGGAGATTTCCGTTGCCTCCATGGCATCTCAATCTAGTTTTGTCTGTTCTTCAAAACCCTCCTTTTGAGAATATTAGGGAGATTTCTATTCTTTCTTTGTCGCAGAAGGTTGCCTTTCTGGTGGCTATTACTTCTGCTTGCAGAGTGTCTGAGTTGGCGGCACTGTCCTGTCGTTCGCCTTATCTGTTGGTCCACAGAGATCGCCCTAAGGTGGTGTCGGATTTTCATCTCAATGAAGACATTGTGTTGCCTTCTTTATAGGGATGCACCGAAATTAAAATTCTGGGCCGAAACCGAAAATGCAGGATGCTCTTGGCCGAAAACCGAAAATGACATACACCAACGAGGAGCATACACCAAAAACAGGCAGCGACGTACACCTGTCGCTGCCACCCTGTCACAGTATATGTACTGTGACGGGTTGGCAAGAGGTTCATTTAATTACCAATGGTATTAGTATTATGCAGCATGAGGGGGTTAATATATTGCCACTGCTGGTCACTGATGCATTAGTGGCTGACCAGTGGCAATATATTAACCCCCTCGTGCTGCATAATACTAATACCAATTGTAAGCTGCCTCAGCTTTGCCCGCCCCCCCCCCCCCCCCCCGCCTCAGCATCCTTACTGAAACTCTGCTCCTCCGGTGTAATTCATTCAAAAGACGCGCCTCTGGCCAGCGGCCCGCCTCCCGGTGATGTCACTTCTACTACGATCTGTGCATGAATGAACTAACACACCGGGCGGGAGGGCGGGCAAGCGGCCGCTAATAGCTATAACTATGTGAGCGCTTCCCTTCCCTGTCAGAGGAGATACCCACATGACAGGGAAGTGAAGCGCTCACATAGTTATAGCTATTAGCGGCCGCTCGCTCGCCCGGTGTCAGGTCAGTTCATTCATACACATCGTAGTAGTAGGGACATCACAGGGAGGCGGGCGGCCGGCCAGAGGCGCATCTTTTCAAACCTGCGCTGCGCCCTCCTCCTTCCTCACGGCGGCCATTCATTTTGGCATGTTTAACCCATTTTCGGCTGAAAATTTCGGTGGCCGAAATTTCGGTGCATCATTTCTTCTTTATGTCCACGGCCTAAGCATACCAAGGAAATTGCCTTGCATTCTCTGGATGTGGTTCAGGCAATAAGGGTTTATCTGATGGTAACTGAGTCTTTTAGGAAATTGGGCTCTCTTTGTGCTTACTGAAGGACCTCAAAAAGGTTTGACTGCGTCTGCTGCGACCATATCCAGATGGATCAGGCAGATGGTTGTTCAGGCTTATACACACAAGGGTCAGGTTTCTCTTTTTTCCCTGTGAAAGCTCATTCTACTAGAGCTCTGAGTGCCTTTTGGGTTTTTCGCCATCAGGCCTCAGTAGTGCAAGTTTGTAAAGCAGCTACTTGGTCGTCTGTGCTCACTTTTACAAAATTATACAAGATAGATTTGTTAGCATCTTCGGATGCTTCCTTTGGCTGCAGGGTTTTGCAGGCTGTTATTTTATTAGAGAATCATTTATTTCTCTTAGCCCAGGAGAGAAAACCCCTATCTCCTGTTGTTCTTGGTTGAGCTTCATGTTACCCAGTTGGCTAAGTTTAGCCTTTGGAATTTACGTTACTATCTGGTTGCGTTCTTCCCACCTTTCATTCCTACACTGCTTTGGGACGTCCAAATGAATAAGAAGTATAAGAGCTGCGTTTGTCAATGGACGATAGAGAAAACTGGATTTTTGTAAAGAACTTACCATAAAATCCTTTTCTCTGAAGTCCCTTGACAGATGCAGCACCCACCCCTCTAATATGGGGATGGTTTTAATTTTTGTATCTTCTTCACTGCTTACAACGAAACCGGTTTGCTGGAGCAGAGGGTGTGGGGTTTTGCCTATGGGGACAGCCCCGTGGGCGTGGAGTATTTTTTTTTTCCTGCCTAGAACTTCTCCTGCAGGGGGCAGCATAACCTCAATGGATAAGAAGTATGAGAGCTGCGTCTGTCAATGGACTTAAGAGAAAAGGATTTTACGGTAAGCTCTTACAAAAATACAGTTTTCTCTTTTGTTCATTGACTGACACATCTTCATATCTTCATTGACAGTTGGGTTATGCTGCTCTTCCTAGGAGTAGGACACTAGGCGGAAAAGGGTTAACAAGACTTTGACTACGCCCATGGGTGGGCCCAGGGGGGTAAACTCCCACTTCCTGCTCTAGTACGTAATTTTTTTCTGCCTGGTAGGAGTAAGGACCTAGCTCTCTGCTGGGATCTCTGGTCCTGGCATTTTCTCAATTTTAAACAATTTTTTTTTTCCCTTCTAAAATCAAGCTGCTCCTGTGAAATCTGCAATCAACTGCCGGACTGGGTGACTCACTGGATATTCTAGATTATTAAGGTCCCCCCAGTCTGGCCAGCGAGCACGTCCAGACTGAAGCTCCACGCTCAGTCGGCCGCGACACTGGATGGGGGCTGGGCGGCGAGTGGAACACCTCGCAAGGACGCATACAACCGGGTTGCGACATGGCCTGCAGCTCACCCCATACTAAGATGGGGAGGTGTTCTGCCGGGAGTTGTGCCCACACAGTCTCCAAGGGTATGGTGAGTAATTTTGTTCCCCCTTTTTATCCTCTGGGAAACTTTGGGTAGAAGCAGGCCCATTCTGAGGTAATCGGTCCCTCCTGTGACCTGCCGACCCCTCTGGTACCCCATTTTAAAAAAAAAAGGGGCCTCCATGATAAACTCTCCCCCCTCCCAACTGGAGGCAGTGCTGGGTTGAGGATGGTGTATGGTGGAAGCTGTGGCTGGTAACGCAATGTGGCGGTTCCCACAATAAATAGCACGCTTTTTTTGGCCAGGTTGGGGGTCTTTAGTAAAGCCCCCTTGCTGACTAACACATTTGTAATAGGCCCTGGGGTCTAGTGTGCCGCGCTCCCGCCGCATGGCACCACAATTTTATTGTAGCCTTTCTATGCTGCATTCCCAGCCATGTTTCTAGTTTCTTCCATAGAAGCTTATTGGTGGCCATTTTCCTGTTATCAGAGGAGCGGTGTGTGGTGGGGCCCTCTAGTGGTGACACGGGCGTTCAATTTCCTCTCAGAACAGCATGGAACATGCTTACTAATGCTGCTGGCTCTCACTCTGTGATGGTGTGGTGAGTCTTTGGGGTTGTATAAAGGTCCTTCCTGCTGTAGCGTTAGCTGGGACCTGTAGTGCCATACCTAAAGTGGTGGGACACGTTTTTTTTAAATCTTGTGATCCCAGGTGTTTGCAATGGAACCTTCAGAATCTACGTCCGCCCTGGCGTCCATGACGGCGGTCCTGCAGTCGCTGGTATCAAAAGTGGATTTAGCCCTGCTGAAAAGACAGGGAAAGAAGCACCCTCAGCCCTCACCTGCCCCCTCTGGGTCCTTAGATTCTGAGGATGAACTGGCCGCCATGGGTGCCAGCAACCCCACGGGGTCTGCGTCCATGCAACTGGAGGGCTCTGATAGTTAGGAGGAGCCCTCTTCCTCGTCTGCTGCGCAAGAACAGGCCCTTACAGAGGCACTGATAGTATCAGTGCGAGAAACTCTATAAATGGAGGATACTACTAGTGCTGCGCCGACCACGCAGGTACAGTTTGGTACCCGCAAACCGTCAAGGGCGCCTAAGGTGTTTCCCTTTCCTGCCTATTTTGATGAGATTGTCATCAGTCAGTGGAGTTCCCCGAAACGCATGGTTGGGTATACCTAAGCATTTTGCTCGGAGATACCTCTTTGAGGAGTCCCTTATTAAGAAACTGAAGGTTCCACCGGTGGTAGATTCGCAGATTTACAGGCTAAATAAGGCCACCTTGCTACCGGTAGGGGACGCTCCTTCCTTTAACGATCCTGTGGACAGGAAGGCTGAAGCTCTGGTCCGTCGTCTTTTCACTGTGACAGGTTCCATTTTGAGGCCCATGTTCGCCATTACCTTGGTCTCTCAGACCTTAATGTAATCGGCTAGAATCCTGCGCTAGGATTTGGAAAGGGATCAACATCCTACTGAGCTGGCGGAATTGACGGACCAGTTCATACCAGGGTTGCAGTATATCTGTGATGCCTCCCTGGATGTGGCCTCATTGGCCTGCAGGGCGTCTGTGACTGCGGTTACCCTCCGCCGCCTGCTTTGGCTAAAGTGTTGGTCTGCGGACCAAGCTTCCAAGTATGTGCTGACTGATTTCCCGTTTGTGGGGGATCGTCTGTTTGGAGCTTCAATGGAAGAGATCATTAAAGGTCTCACTGGTGGTAAGAGCACACTGCTTCCGTAGAGCACAGAGGGCCTCGGCGCAAACGTAAACTGGTATTCTCAGCCCACAAGCGGTCCTTTCGTCCCGCCCAGGACAAGGGTTCAAAACCCTCCCGAGCATTCTCGGGGGGGTTCCAAGAGACCCTGGGTTGGTAAGTCAAAAGCGGGCCCCTCTGGCTCAGCAGACAAGTCCTCTTCAGCTTGAAGGGATGCCCTCACCCATTCAAGGGGTGGGGGGATGTTGCGCTTCTTTACGGATCCTTGGACCTCCCTCATTCAAGACCAATGGGTTCACAGATTGATCCGACCTGGTTACGAGATCGAGTTTCCCAGAAAAGAGGGTAAGGTTCGTCCAATTTTGGACCTCAAGGCCTTGGACCGTTTTGTGAGGGTTCAATAATTCCAGATAGAGTCCATTCGCACAGTAGTGGCTTCCCTTCAGCAGGGGGATTTTTTAGCCTCCAAGGACGCCTATCTCCATATTCCAATATATGGTGGACATCAACGCTTCCTTTGTTTTGCGGTGGGAGAAGGGCATTATCAATTTGTGACGTTACCCTTTGGTCTCGCATCAGCTCCTCGGGTATTCACAAAGGTGTTGGCCTTACTCTTACAGAATGAACTGGAAAATACTGTGCAAACTTTAAACGAATTCGTCTGGACGCTGAATTTTCAGAAATCAGCTCTGACTCCGTCCAACAGGTTGGATTATCTGGGTTTGACTCAGGGTTTGGTCTTGGCTCGAATGTTTCTCCTGTAGGAGAAACTGCAAAAGCTGCAGCATGCGATTCAGCTTCTGTTGTCCAACCACTGGTCATCTCTCAGGACTTGCATGGAAGTGCTGGGGTTGATGGTTTCCATTTTCGAGGCGGCTCAGTTTGCTCAGTTTCACACAAGACCTCTGCAGAGGGAGATCCTGGCAAATTGGGATATAAAATCCTGGATCCCTGGACAATCTGATCGGGTTGACCCAGGATACGAGGGGCTCCTTGCTGTGGTGGCTCGGCTCTTCAGCGCTGAACAGTGATCTCCGCAGACACCCGTTTGTCGAGGTGGGGAGGTACCCTGGGCAGACATTTTGGCTTAGGGAGTTGGGACTCGCGAGGTTTGGACTCAGCCTGTCGGCATCCTGGAAACCCGTGCGATCAGACTTTCTGTCCCAGTGGATGGATGGTCTACAATTGTGCCTGGTAAGGATTAAAGCGGACAACACCACGGCATATGTCAATCATCAAGGGAACACAAGGAGTGCCCTCGTGGCAAAAGAAGTGGCTGGTATTCTGAGATGGGCAGAATTGCATGTCCCAGCCCTCTTTGCTGTGCACATTCCAGAGGTGGAAAATTGGCAGGCGGACTACCTCACCGGCAGGCTCTAAGTCCGGGTGAATGGTCTCTCCATCTGGAGGTGTTTCAACAATTGTGCCTCCTGTGGGGGGACTTCTGATTTGGATCTACTGGCTTCTCGTCTCAACAGAAAGATTCAGAGGTTCGTAGCAAGATCTCGAGACCCCTTGGAAGGCGCAGTAATTTATGCCTTCTCTCCGTTACCGCTCCTGCCAAGACTTCTGCGCAGGATCGAGGCAGAGAGGATTCCAGTGATCCTGGTGGCTCCGGACTGGCCTCGCCGATCTTGGTACACGGGGTTGGTAAGACTGGTCGCCGATTCTCCTTTGCACCCTCTCTGAGAAGATCTGTTGTCTCAAGGTTCTGATCTTCCATCCAGCTTTACCTGCTTTAACGGCCTGCCTATTGAAAGCCAGGTACTGAAGGATAGATTGTCAGATTCGGTGATTCCTACTCTGTTAAGAGCTAGAAAATGTACTTCCTGCAAGTTCTATCATCGGGTTTGCAAGGCGTATATAACTTTGTGTGAGGCTCGGGGTTTCTCTCCCCCCCCCAGTGCCTTCTCGATATCACATCTGCTGGAATTCCTACAAGAGGGTGTAGAAAAGCGCTTAGCTCTGGGCACCATTAAGAGCCAGATTTCTGCGTTGGCAATTTTTTTTCCAACGTCCGTTGGCCTGGAATTCCTTGGTTCACATTTTTGTTCAAGGAGTTCTCCATGTGGCTCCTCCTGTGAGTTCTCCAGTGCCCGTGGGATCTTAATTTGGTGTTATCTGTTATTCAAAAAGATCCTTTTGAGAATATTCGCGAGATTCCTTTATTGACTCTTTCACAGAAGGTGGCCTTCTTGGTGGCCATCACTTCGGCACACAGGGTTTCTGAACTGGCTGCGTTGTCCTGTCGGTCACCTTAGCTGGTGGTTCACAGAGACAATGTGGTTCTTCGTCCCTGTCAGTCATTTCTTCCTAAGGTTATCTCGGGCTTCCATTTGAATGAGGACATTGTGTTGCCTTTGCAGTGTCCTAAGCCAAAACCTCTTAAAGAGATTGCCTTACATTCCTTGGATGTGGTTTGTGCCATCAGGGTGTACCTGGCGGCGACTGAAACAATTCATAAATCAGATTCCCTATTTGTAAGGGACAGGCTGCGTCTGCTGCGAATATTTCCAGGTGGATCAGGCAGACAGTGGTGCAGGCATATTCCATGAAGGGTCAGGTCCCTCATTTCCCTGTCAAGGCACATTCTACAAGGGCGCTAAGTGCCTCCTGGGCCTTCCATCAGGCGTCGGTGGTCCAGGTGTGCAAGGCGGCCACCTGGTTGTCTGTGCATTCGTTCACTAAGTTTTACAAGGTGGAAGTCCTGGCATCTGCGGATGCTGCTTTCGGCCGCAAAGTTTTGCAGGCCGCTGTTGTGGAGGCTGCGGCCTCTTGAGGTTGTGTTTTTTTTTTTTCCGGTTGGTGAGCCCCAGTTGTTCCTGGTTGGCTATTTTTTTCTGTTAGCCGTTTTTTGTTAACAGTTTGCTGTTTGCCCACCCCTCACGATGACACTGCTTTGGGTCATCCCAACGGTCAATGAAGATATGAAGCTGTGTCCATCAAGGAACGAAAGAGAAAACTGTATTTTTGTCTTACCGTAAAATCCTTTTCTCTGATATTCTTTGAAGGACACACAGCGCCCACCCCCCTGTGGAGTTGGGTTATGTATTCTTCTGACACTGCTTGTTACAAAACTGACGTCCTAGAGCAGAAAGTGGAAGTATACCCCCAGAGACCGCCCATGGGTGTAGTCAAAGTCTTGTTAACTTTTGTAAACCCTTTTTTCGCTTAGTGTCCTACTCCTAGGAAGAGCAGCATAACCCAACGGTCAATGAAGATATGAAGCTGTGTCCGTCAATGAACATCAGAGAAAAGGATTTTACGGTAAGACAAAAATCCAGTTTTTCTTTTAACGCATCCTAGATTCTTTATTGTATCAAGAGGCATACTGTATAATATGAAGTAAAGCATCCCCATTGTGTTTAAATATACACAGTCAGTTTATATTGTTTATTACTTTTGTAAAGTTTGGAAATAACATGGCTTAGGCTCAAGTTCCCTGACTTCTTTTGGCTACTTTTAAAAATGTAAAAGTAAAGACCCTACCCATGACCCTCTTCTATGTGCCACATTGATCTTAGTGTTAATTTGTTACCGAAAGTTCATCTTCCCTTTCTTTGGCTCTTAAGGCCGACCCACTTGCTTCCTACTATCCACAAAGAGCTGTGGGGTTTGGCTGTGTGGGACTCGGACTCAAAGGGACTCGGACTCAAAGTCAGGAAAGTTGAGCTTGGCAACACAATTAAAGTAAGTAGCTATGTACAGCAATATGCCAGGATTGCCTTCTTTCAATTAACAAAACATTCAGCCTGTTTCTCTATTCCCTTATCTTGACTACACATAAAGATAAAAATAATATATTGTATCATGGTTTTCCTGGTGCTCTGTCCATATGTGTATACTTTCTTGTATTGTTAAAGCATTCCTAAATTAGGTTTAGTTTTTTTTTTTTTGGTCAAAGAATTGTAAGGTTGCATGTATAGATTTTATAGACACCAGTGGAGGACTTACCCTGTCTTATTTATCACTGTACTGTTTTTTTTAGTTGACTACAGACACAGTGAAACAGGTGCAACTCCCTTGATGTTGGCAGCTGGACAGGGATTTTTGAGTCAGGTGGAACAGCTTATTAGCATGGGAGCCAATATTCACAGCAAAGCTTCAAATGGATGGTAATTGCATGGCTAATGTATTTAAATCACTGTATGCATAGTTGGCTTTACTATTTCAATTGTTAAACGCTGTCTGTTTTATCCTCAGTTGCCTGATAAATGTATTAAATGTAATCGAAGTTCATTTCGAGTCTCCTTTTAATACATGATTTAATGTAGCATTTGCTTATAGATCCTTACATCATTACGTTTTAGTAAGCTGGAATGTTTTGTTTGAGAAGTTTCCGGATGTTTGAGTTTTACAGGTACACTAAATTGGGGGGGGGGGGGGGGGGGGAAACTACAATTGGGACAATAAAAAAAGATTTTGCATGTGTTGGCCTAAAAAAAATGTGTCTTTCAGTTGAAGGTATTGACTAAATAGATGCTATGCAGATTGACTAAAGGCTGAGTGTATGATGTACTAAACAGATCAAATATTGGTACATAGACATGTGGAGAAAGTTGGCAATTGATAGATATTTAAACAAAATAAAATAATCAATGCCCATATGTGCTCAATTAAGTTTTTGGTTTGTCCTGCAAGGATACAAATTTAAATGCAGGATCGAGGAGTAGTCCCCATTGATTCTGCAGCCTGTGCTATTAGCGGATTAACCTGAAGGGTTTTTTTGATGGAGAAATTGTCATGGCATGGGCTGTAGATGCACTATACCACCTACTGCACATATATTTAACCTAGAACTTCAGTTTAACAAATCAACCCCACTATTATCAATGATTTACAGAATGGCATATGCTTTGCTAGAGTACAGTAACTGTAAAGTTCCAAAACTTAAAAAAAGCCACACCCTATTGGTGTTGATCAGTTTACAGCTTCAATGTTTTTCAAGGAGACCCATAGTCACATGTCTGTTACATGATTACTTTTTTTTTATTTTTTATTTTTTTTTACTTTTCTTGCAAGTATACACAACCTACTCAATAAAGCACCACAAAGCTCGCTGATAATGTAATAACCTTTTGTGAGTGCGCCGTGCCTTATTGAATAAGCCCAAGAGTGTTAAAGATGCTGCACAAAAAATGTATAGTTTTATGACCAGTTACAATTTAACATATGATGGCTGTTTAAGCCCCGGTTCACACTTGTGCATGTGCGGGGTTCGCATGTAATGTCGGAGCGCACTGCTCCGACATTACATGCGATCGGCTGTGCGGTGCGAGTTTAGCCATACAAACTGTATGGCTAAATTCGCATCGCACCCGCAGCAAACACGCACAGGAGGCATTTTTGCAGCCGCATCAGGATCGGATCGCACAGAAGTTCACACTTGTGCGATCCGATCCTGTGCGAACTGCACGGTCGCACTGCGATATGCGATCAAACTGGGGGTGTCGTTAAGATTACATTGACACCCCCAGCGGATCGCATATGGCAGTGTGAACTGCCGGGGGTGCGTGTGCGATGCGGGAACAGGCTGCAAATTCGCAGCCTTCCCGCATCGCATAAATGTGAACCAGGGCTAAGTGTATTTTCATTATTGGTAACAAAATAACACTCTTTTCACACACATTGTTTGTTTGTTTTTCTTGGTAGGTTGGCTGTGGACTGGGCTAGGCACTTTGGGCAGGCTGAAATTGTGGATCTGCTGGAGTCCTACAGGTACAATGTGTTTTATTATTTTCTTTTTATGTTTGTGCCATGTCTAATGCTAACAATGCACCAGTTCGTTATGTTGTCTGTTAGTACTTCACAGGAGCCAAACAGTTTGGATGAATCCTCTCTGGTCCAGGCTGGCGGCAGCAACCTGAGTGAAGAGGAGCAGGAACTCCTCAAAGCGTACCATCACAGTTTTGATGATGAAAGGGTGGACCTTGATCTGATAATGCATGTCCTTTATAACATTTGTCAAAGCTCCGAGTCAGGTACAGTTTTGCGAGTGCATGAGATGTGTTAAATGACTCTTAAAAAAGTTGGGACATCTTCTGTGATCTTTTTCTGAACTGACTTGTGTGTGCATTGCAGCATATTCTCAGATGCATATATTCAGAAATTGGCATGGCACTATAGCTAGCTAGTTTTTTTTTTTAATTGCTCAAGGAAGGGTGAGAACCCCTGTCATTTTTTCCCCTCTTTGTGTCCCCACTGGGAAGATTGGCTCTTACTACTTGCCCTTGGTTACAGTGGTCATAGGAATTTCCCCTTTAGTGGGAACACAAGCAGACCTAAAATCCATTCAGTGGTTCTAACCCTACCCTTAAGGGGATTATAATTAATTAGCAGTACAGTATGTTGTGTGTTGTGATGAGGGTGCTGTGGTCCAGATTTTAGCCTGTCATGATCTAAATTTGGGGGTCGCCATTGCATTCCTCATTCCTAAAATGTAGGTTGATTGAGAACAAGTATGAAGATGAGAAAAGCCAAGTCAATAGCCCTGCAACTAGCAATTTTAACCACTTAAGCCCCAGAAGATTTTACCCTCTTCCTGACCAGGGCCTATTTTGCGATTCGGCACTGCGTGAATTTAACGGACAATTGCACGGTCGTGTGACGCTGTACCCAAATTAAATTGACGTCCTTTTTTTTCCCACAAACAGAGCTTTCTTTTGGTGGTATTTGATCACGTGTGCGATTTTTACTTTTTGCGCTATAAACAAAAAAAGAGCGTAAATTTTGAAAAAATAACAATATTTTTCGAATCTTTTTATATGAAATTCCCCCCCCCCCCCCCCCCCAAAAAAAATGTAAAAATCAAAATTTTTTAACATTTTTGGCCAATTTGTTTTTGCTACATATGTTTGGTAAAAAAAAAAATCGCAATAAGCGTATTTTGATTGGTTTGCGCAATAGTTATTGCGTTTACTAACTAAGGGAAAGATTTCTGTTCTTGGTGGTTTTTTTTTTAACGAGTAATGGCGGCCATCTTTTTTTTTTTTTTTGCGGGACTGCGACATTGCGGCGGACAGATCGGACCCTTGACTGACATTTTTGACACTTTTGGGGGTACCAGTGACATTACTACAGTAATCAGTGCTATACATATGCACTGTTACTGTAAAAATGACACTGGCAGGGAAGGGGTGAACTTTATTGGTGATGCAGAGGTTAAGTGTGTCCCTAGGGGCGTGCTTCTAACTGTAAAGGGGTGTGGCTAGTGATGTAACCACAGAGACATACGATCCTACATAGCAGGATCGTATGATCTCTGCTGTTAGATCAGGGCGAATGACAGGCGGCTTTGTTTACATTAGCCGCCTGCCTTTCTTTCTCCCTCTCCACGGGGAGATTGCGAGTGACCGGCGGACATCGGGTCTGCCGGTCACACGCGTGGACTTGTTTGGGAACGAGCGGGGGCAGGAGTGCGCCCCCGGCGGCGCGCGCTCGCCCCCTAGAGGCTCACAGGCTAGCTACGTAGTCCTACGTCACTTTGCCTGTACGGGGCTGACCGCCTCAGTAAATAGTCGTGCGGCGGTCGGCAAGCGGTTAAAAGAACAGGTTTAAAAGAATATTTAACCAAAGGCCACATGTAGTTAATATTGCCTTTTAAATATACCCACTTGAAGTGCCCACACTGAAGATTATAGATTCTTTCCTAATGTCTGCATAGATTTGCAGGTGTGCATTGACTAGCTCAGACCACACTTTATACATACAAGAGTATTTAAAGTGTTGAGCTGCTTTTTTTAACAAACTACTGTATAGTTGTTGATTTTCCTGTGCACTGGTTTGAATGTTTTGAAATAGAAGTGTGGTTTCATGCCGATTTTGTTCCAGCACTTTTCTCTGAAGCAAAAAGCAGTCCAAGGAAACACACTGGTGTCTAATAACAATTTGTTACAGCACTGCAGATTTCTCTTCAATTATTTGACAACAAGGAACTGTTAAGGGCAATCAGTTTGGTTCAATCCAATGAGGGCAGTTACATTTGTTGATCTAAGCTTCCACCTTAGCTACCCATATACTGCACAATTTTCTCTGCATCAGCCCCTTAACAAGAGAAAATCAGTTGATCTTCCCATCCAGGCTAAAAGCCTGGATGGAGGAATCTGCTCGGCTGTCCATTGTATTCACGGAGTCACAGCAACTGCAGCTGTTTAAATACCCAAACAGTGACTGCATCTGATATTTGGTCGATAATTTTCTTGCATGCTCAGTCAATTTTTAAATCGACTTTTGTAAACTTGGGTGATGCTTGCAGGGCCACCCGTGGCTCAAATTTCAACCTTATTCAGTCCATAGTTCTACCATAGTCCTATTAAATACAAAACTCCACGAAGGCAGTGAGAGGTACCCCCAACCCCACTCCCCTCCACACATATAGCTCATATGACAGAGTTTAGTGTAAACCGATTCACCATTGGAAGGGGCATAAAAGTGATGTGCAGGAGGAGGGCGGAGCTTGTTTTCAGAGAGCAGCTTGGAGAAAATGCAGGCTGCTGTTTAAGAATGTGTAGCTCTGCATTCTAACTAAATGACAAACTGTTGATCCACTAATGGGAGCTCCAAGGTTGGAATGAGATGTGATGGTTGTATCTACAATTTATTGCGCGGTGTCCTCCCTATTTTCTGTGTTGTACATGTACACTATGCATTACCTTATATATTCGACACTACTCTGCTTTGAACACAAATCACTGTACTGTCATGTTAATAGACAGAAGTTATCCATACTATAAGCACTTCTGAATTCCACACGGTTCAACGAATGCGCACACTGTTGCTAGTATATATTTAAATTATTGATAGACTAGTTCTCAAACTCCATATAATAATTTGATCTTCAACATGCTGATTATGTTTTTCAGGGGCCATACTAATATTTCTTCCAGGATACGATGAGATTGTAGGATTAAGAGATCGCATTTTGTTAGATGACAAGAGGTTTGCTGATAATGTCAACAGGTATATATTTTTCTTATGTGATGTACATAAACATTAGTGTATGGTTAATTTTATTGAGCACGTCTAGGAAATAGTTGCAGTAACAGGTGGACATAAAAGCTTCAATAACACGTTTGAATTATGTTGAAGCTATTGGAGAACCGTAACTATGCTCTTTTTCTGAACTGTGCAAGGTTCCAGGTGTTCATGCTGCACTCAAACATGCAGACGTCTGATCAGAAGAAGGTCTTGAAAACTCCTGCAGCTGGCATCCGGAAAATTGTAAGTGTATTAAAGTAGATACTTTGTGTTTTTTGTATATATATATTTTTTTTTTTATCATGTTGTAGGCTTATTTTCATGTGTTTGCCAGACTGACTGTAGCTGTTTTAGCTTGTTGCTTGCAGAAAATAATAGCTCAGTCACTAATTTACAGATTTAAAGAGGCTCTCAAATCTTATCTTAAGAAAAAAAAAAAAAAAGTCAGCAGCTTCAAATTCTGTAGCTGATTGCTTTTAAAAAAGACACTTACCTGTTAAGGAATCCAGAGCTGCCCTCACCTGGGTCGGTTCATTCCTGCTTTTCGGGGCATTAGCATCTTTACTAAGGTAAGCCGGCTGTGACATTGTGGCTTCACACATCGCCTCCAACTGCGCAGTCAAGCTTCTCTTGGTGAATGGACCCACAATTTTCTGGGACCTGTGACATCCGAGAAGGTTGTGGGCAGGGAGGGGGGAGAACTTCTGCTCCAAGAATTTGGAGCAGTTGTGTGTGGCAACCAGTCAGCTTTTATGTTTTATTTTTTTAAAAGCTTAATTGAACAAACTGAATATAGAAGCTTATAAAAAGCCCTCCTACTTGTTTTTCTTACTAGCAAAGTTCCACTTTAAATATGTATTTGTAAAATTAACGCCTTATATAATAAAAACTAATGCCAACAATTTGGAGTTCAAGTGATTACCTTTTTTGGCCAAGTTAAACTGGTTCTAAAGCCAAAATGTTTTAATCTTAATGTATTCCTTGCATTAATGCAAAAGGCATTTTTTCCAGCTTTCTGTGCTACCCCTCCTCCTTAAATACTTACCTCAATAGTCCAGTGCTGTGCCCGGCTGGGTCTCTTCCCTCCTCTCCTCTTCACACAGGGACTCAGGCAAATAGCTCCTGCTACTGTCTATCAAATGCTGTGAGAGGGTAGGGGGGGGCCACACTGTCTATGGGGTGCAGTTCAATAGATGCACGTGTGCACCCACAGCAAGCGGCTTGCTATGGGGGACACAGACAAGGAGCCAGGAGCATCAGCGGGGAAACCCCAGAAGAGGTAGTTTTTCTACAGTTCAGTTGGATAATGGACCTACTGGATCCCTAAAGCTTGCATGTTAAAGTAGATGTAAACCAGATTTGACCTTAACAACATATCTGTAGTGTTTCCTTATCCCTCTCCAAAGCCCTGAGTCCTGTGTCTTTCTGCTGTTTCGTTGATCTGTTTTAAGCTTGATAACTTCTGACAAGTTCTCTGTCGACCCAAGATAAAAACCAAGCTGAAATTTGTGTCCTGGGAGGTTGCTATAAATAGATTGGCAGAGAGCTTGTCTTGTCACAGCGCAGCCCTGCAAGTCTCTGCCTATGTGGAGGGGGTGTGTGCCTTTCCTCCAATCAGCTGTATTGGCTGTATGCCAAGAATCTACTCCCAGTGCTGAACAGGAAGAGAAAATCTCAAGCACAATGTGCACTTTCTAAAGAATATACAAAGCTGAAGACAGCAGATATGCATGTAAAACGTATGTAGGGATATTTGTTTATGTATCATCTGAGGCTGTTGTACTTCACTGGGTATATGTGAGGGTTTACATCCACTTTAACCTAATTTGGCTAGTAAAAAGTATCACTCCAAACTTTTGCCAGAAATTGATAGTTAAAATAGTACAAGATTCAACTATTAGTAATAATAATTATAAATAATAAAACATGTGAAATCATTTTGTTCTAAAACCATTATACTGTCTCTTAATACAAAGCACTGTCTTGCATTTTACAGATACTTTCCACTAATATAGCAGAAACCAGTATCACCGTTAATGATGTCGTATTTGTCATAGATTCTGGGAAAGTAAAAGAGGTAAGTTAATGAGGAACTACACTGCATCTGCACGCTTTTGAAAAAAGCATCAAATCATACTGACCTTTGAATGGCTGAAGCTTTTAGCGGACGAGGAGACATCTGGGGTCTAATAGGCCCTAGTAAACAGGACCTGTTACTGCCTATTGCTATCACAAGGGATGTTTATATTCTTTGTGATAACAAATGTGATAAAAAAAAAATTGGCTCTCAACTGACCTGTCGATCCATCAAACAGCTGGTGTCATAGCGAATCACATCTGCAGCATCATGAATTCTGTCTTCAAATCTAATTTAACCACTTAAGGACCAAGCCTATTTCTGAAACATGTTATTTACAAGTTAATATCAGTATTTCTCTTTTGTTCATTGACGGACACAGCTCCTGTTCTTCTTAACCATTGGGTTATACTGCCCTTTACAGCAGTAGGACGCTAGGCAGAAAAAAAAGAGTCTGGGGGTATACTCCCTCTCTCTGCTATATAGGTACTCAGTTTTTTCTGCTTAGTCAGGAGTAAGGACCTAGTTCCTTGCTGGGATCTCTGGTCCTGGCAATTTCTTCTTTTTGGATAAATATTTTTCTCCTGGGTCTTTTCCTGTGAGAGCTGCAATCAACTGCCAGACTGGGCGACGGGCTGGACAATCTAGATCCAGTTGTCAGTTGAAGGCAGGCGGCGAGCATATGACCATACAGAGGGCTTGGATAGCCCAGGACTGCGGGTCCATATAATTGGATAGATGTGCATATAGGCCCTATTTACCTGCCTGAAGTACCTTTCAGTTTGAGGAGAGGTCAATTTTGCTATAATTTAGGACAAGTTTGGGGATATCCCTCCCACAAACTGCACAGAAAAAGGTCCCTTGAGCCTGGCTTAAGTTTTTGCAATATAAACACTAGATTGATTGGATCTGGGGGTGAACGCACATATGGATGAACAAACCAGGAAGAGGATACCTATTTGCTGAGGGGTGACTATACCCCAAGATGCTTAAGTGGAGCCATATTTAGCAGCCTTGACCTTGATGACACAGCTGGGACCTAATATATCGGATTTTATGCAAGAAATTTCTTTTTGATGCCTATATAGATTATGTGTGGTGAATACGGAGGTATTATCTTCCGAACAGCCTATGCATCGCTACAGCCCTGTCGCCTAACACAAGTCACTGTTCAAAAAGGAAACATCGGTCTGTTATGGTCTCTCAGGCCCTGAGGGAGCCTTAAGCGAAACGCGTCGGCTTGCTGGGGACCTACCGTGACCGAATTCAGCTTGAGACCCATCATCCACCTACACAGGCTTTGTTGTTCGCTCTAATCCCTTGTGGGATATGTTTCTATATAAACAGTGATGTTAGAAATTGATTTTAACAATTTTGTATGTTATTTTGTTGCTATCATACATGCATGGTAATCCATGCTTGTTTTTTACTTGCTATAATAAAATGTTTTTTTGATTTTACAATTGGTTTTGGTTCTGATCCTTCTACTCCCACTGGCCCGCAAAGCCCTGCCTTTTTCTATCCCAATGTTCTCCACTAATCTTCAACAGGGGTAAGGGCCTATCTTACACGGCAATTTTTTGTTTACAAGTTGTCACTCCAGTCTGGCCAGTGAGCACGCCCCCAGACCTCAGCTCCACGCTAGGTCGGCCATGACATAACCCTACTGAATTAAGGCTGGTCTGCGAGTTAAACGCCTCGCGAGGTCGCATACGACTGGGTCTCGGCTTGAGTCGCATCGTTCCTCCTGGCCGACGGCCCTCCCATTTTGATGGAGAGGAGGTTCTGTCTGGAGTGGTGCCCTCCTGGTTCCGGGTATGGTGAGTAGTAGGGATCGACCAATTATCGGTAACACCGCTATATCGAGGGTTGATGTGCACTTTCCCCGATATATTGGAATCAGCCCCCGAAGTTGCCGATATTGGCACGCTGCACACGTTCTGCCTTCAAAGTCCGCCTCCCATGCCTCGGACAGCCTCGTGTGCAGCCAGCTGCAGTCCTGGCCTCAGCCAACCACCCACCAGGGTGCCAAACCAGCCAGCCACAGCAGGGTGCCAGCCATCGACCCACAACAGGGTTCCACCAAGCCAGCCACCCACAGGGTGACACCAAGCCAGCCACCCACCACAGCGTTCCAGCAAGCCAGCCACCCACAACAGGCCAGGATGAGTGACACCAAGCAAGCCAGCCACCCACAACAGGGTGACACCAAGCCAGCCACCCACAATAGGGTGACACCAAGCCAGCCACCCACAACAGGGTGACACCAAGCCATCCATCCACCACAGTGTTCCAGCAAGCCATCCACTCATCGCAGGGTGACACCCAGCCATTCACCCACAACAGGGTGACACCAAGCCAGCCACCCACAACAGGGTGGCAGCCAGCCACCCACACTGCCAGGCATCAGCCACCGACCCACAACAGGGTGCCAGCCACCCACCCACACTGCCAGGCGTCAGCCACCGACCCACAGCAGGGTGCCAGCAAGCCACCCACACTGCCAGGCATCAGCCACCTACCCACAACAGGGTGCCAGCAAGCCACCCACACTGCCAGGAGTCAGCCACTGACCCACAACAGGGTGCCAGAAAGCCATCCACACTGCCAGGCGGCAGCCCCCGACCCACAACAGGGTACCAGGCAGCCATCCACACTGCCAGGCGTCAGCCACCGACCCACAACGGGATGCCAGCAAGCCACCCACAGCAGGGCAGGGTGCCAGCAGCCAGCCAGCCATTTTTTTTAACCTTATTGTCTCTTTTAAATTGCAATGGAGATTAATGAAGACCGAAAAAGTAAAAGTGTGGTTTGGGACTATTTCTCGTCTCAACCATCTCCAGGAAAATCAGCTGTATGCAACACATGCACAAACAATATAAGCATGAGATCAGTAACTGCAAAAAACAGAAATACATCAAATCTTTGGGCTCATCTTATTATATCATTCAGCACAGAAAAAACAAAATGAATATCAATGTGATTTTGAAATACCTCCTCCACTATCCCAGGCAACAATAACAGATATGTTTCAGAAAAAAAAACATTTGTCACTGTCTAGATTCAGGTGGAAGATCCCAACTGCTGGACAGAGTAATCACAGAGATGATTGTTACCGATAACCAGCCATTTACAATGGTGTCTGACTCGGGATTTAAGCGGTTGATGTCCATACTTGAGCCAAGGTACACACTGAAGAGTGAGAAGTATTATCGAACCAAAATGCTGGGAAAGATTCACCAAAAGGTCGTTGAGGAAGTAAAGGCCTTGCTGAAACCAGAGAATGCTGGCAACTCGCTCTCATTCACGACTGACTGCTTCAGGACATACAGTCACTAATGATTCTTACATGCCACTTCATTGACAGCGGATGGACAAAAAGGCAATTGGTGTTGAATACAAAAGTGATGCAAGGATCCCACACTGAGTCCAGTAGAGAAATGTTTCTAGGCATGCTTGAAGACTGGGGAATCAACAAAGACCGAGTGATGCTTGTGCTCCTTCGAGACAGCGGAGCAAACATGCGGAAAGGAATGCAAAACAATGGCTGACAGAAGATATTCAACAGGAGGTGCAGAAGGTTACTGCCGAAAAGACAAGTCCAGAACAGCATCTTTATATTTCTAAAAGAGCATTATGCTGCAAAAACAGAAAAATGTCCAAAAAGATGACAACGAACAGAAGAGAATCTTCTTCATCATGGTTGAATTGATCATGACATTTTCAATGTTTTATTGGGGCCTCATGCGGAGGATTCTTCTGAATCTGCAATAATGAGCCTGGATGATGAACTTCATCTCTATTTGAAGGAACCAGTAATTGACAGAAGTGGTGATCCTATTCAGTTGTGAAAAGAAAATGAGGCACGCTACAAAAGACTTGCGTCCCATGCTAGAAGATACCTCTCTCTGCTCCTCTGTCCTCTCCTCCTTTTCCAAGTGAGCATGTTAATGAAGTGGCAGCATTATATGAAAACAACAAAAGCTCTTTAACAGGTGAACATGAACGTGCTGAAATGTTCTGCTTTCTGCGGTATAATATTATTCTACTTAACTGGGAGTATTGAAAAGTGTAGTAGTACTAGTGTCCACTCCAATCCACTATCTAGCTTTTTCTAGCAGTTTTACACTGACTGCAGTAGTTGCAGTGAGTGCACTACTGCAGCAGTAGTCCACTGACTCCAGTCCAACTCTAATCCACTGCCTTGCTGTTGTCTAGCTTTTTTTTCTAGTAGCTTTTTTTCTAGCAGTTTTGCATTGACTGCAGTAGTTGCAGTGAGTGCACTACTGCAGCAGTAGTCCGCTGACTCCAGTCCAATCCACTGTCTAGCTTTTGTCTAGCATTTTTTCTAGCATTTTTGCACTGACTGCAGCAGTACTCCACTGTCTCCAGTCCAATCCACTGTCTAGCTGTCTAGCTTTTTTTCTAGCGGTTTTGCACTGACTGCAGTAAATCATTGCAGTGAGTGCACTGCTGCAGCAGTAGTCCACTGACTCCAGTCCAATCCACTGTCTAGCTTTTTGCTAGCAGTTTTGCACTGACTACTGTAGTGATTTAAAATTATTGCAGTGAGAGTGCACTACTGCAGCAGTTTATGCATCAACAATCAGATGATGCGAATTTCTGATGTCCCTGCAAGTGCAGTTTTCCTATCAGTTTTCATGCAGTTAAGGCAGGGGTGGGGAACCTACGGTTCGGGGGCTGTATGCGGCCCCCAAAGTCATCTGGTCCAGCCCCCCATGCAGCTGAGTCTGTGTCTCTCTGTCAGAATGGAGCTGATGCTTCCTGTATAGTTCCTGCTCCGTTATGACAGTCTGAGTGAGTCACAGGCAGAGTGATATAAAATGCACTCCGCCTGTGACCAATACAGGAAACATCACCTCTTCCTCCAGCGTGGCGCTGCTACACTTCTCCTAGCCAGCATTTCCCGCCAGCAGCACACACAGCAGTACCAGCCAGAACCAGCAGTACCAGCCAGAGCCAGCAGTACACACAGCAGTACCAGCCAGAACCAGCAGTACCCACAGCAGAGCCAGCAGTACTAGCCAGAGCCAGCAGTACCAGCCAGAGTCAGCAGTACCTACAACAGTACCAGCCAGCAGTACCCACAGCACAGTACCAGCCAGCAGTACCCACAGCAATACCAGCCAGCAGTACATGCCAGCAATACCAGCCTGAGCCAGCAGTACCCACAGCAGTACCCACCTGAGCCAGTAGTACCAGCCAGCAGTATCCACAGCACAGTAACAGCCATCAGTACCAGCTTGAGCCAGCAGTACCCACAGCAGTACCTACAGCACAGTACCAGCCTGAGTCAGCAGTACCAGTCAGCAGTACCAGTCAGCAGTACCGACATCAGTATCAGCCTGAGCCAGCAGTACCATCCAGCAGTACTCACAGCACAGTACAAGCCAGCAGTACCAGCCTGAGCCAGCAGTACCAGCCAGCTATACCCACCAGCAGTACCTGCCAGCAGTTCTTTTCAAAACTTACCACCACAAAAAAGTAGACTGCGCTCCAGACTGACCGACACAAACCTGGAAAACCTGTTGCGAGTAGCAACATCATCAATACCAGCTAACATCACACACCTCACCAAAGAGAAGCAGTTGCAGCCATCACATTAGGGGTGAGTTAATTAAATGTTTGACCAAATATAACAGGCTAATTTTTAAGGTGATAATTTTGTACGGCCCCCGAATGGTTTTATAAATACCCAAATGGCCCTTCGCAGAAAAAAGTTTCCCACCCCTGAGTTAAGGTGTCAAGAACTAGCCCTTAATTTAAAAATGTTAATAAATAAACATTAACATGTTCAGTAACAGATTTGTGTCAAAATTTTGTGTTTATTTTGAAAAACTTTAAATGTTCAAAATATCAGCCGATACCGATATCCATTGGCCAAAGTATCGGCAACGAAAAACCGATATCGGTCGATCACTAGTGAGTAGCTGTCCCCCCTCTCCCCCTGGAGTGTTTTGGGATGGATGTGGGCCCCCCCCCCTGGGACGGTCTCCCCACCTGATCCCCTCTGAAGCTGCGGGGACCTCCGGGTCCCAACCATTCATCGATGCACTGATGGCGGTCCTGGAGTCCTTTGTGTCCTGGGTGGAGGTGGCCTTTGGGCGACGGGCTAGCAAAAAGCGCCCCCCTCCCTTCCCCTGCCTCATCGGTCTCCTCAGATCCTGAATCTGATTCGGCCACTGTGGACGTGGTTCACCTTGTTGGGTCTGCGACCATGTGCCCGGAATCCTCAGGAAGTGGGGACGATTCCTCCATCTGCAATCGTGCACAAAAAGGTGCTGGTGGAAGCACTGATTGTATCTGTGCGTGAGACCTTAAAGATGGAGGCACAGGCTCCCTTTGGCACTCACAAGCTATCCAGAGCAGCAAAGGCGTTTCCTTTACCTACCTAGTTTGACGGAATTGTCGCTAAAGAATGGGGACAACTGAAGCGTCCCCTTGGGATCCCTAAGCAATTTGCTAGGCGATACCTCTATGAGGAGCCCCTTATTAACCACTTAAGCCCCGTAAGATTTTACTCCCTTCCTGACCAGGGCCTATTTTGCGATTCGGCACTGCGTGACTTTAACGGACAATTGCGCGGTTGTGCGTCGCTGTACCTAAACGAATTTGACGTCCCTTTTTTCCCCACAAACAGAGCTTTCTTTTGGTGGTATTTGATCACCTGTGTGATTTTTACTTTTTGAGCTATAAACAAAAAAAGAGCGTCAATTTTGCAAAAAGAACAATATTTTTCTAATTTTTTTATATGAAATTCCCCAAAAAAAAAAAAAAAAATGTAAAAATCTAATTTTTTTTTAACATTTTAGGCCAATTTGTTTTATGCTACATATGTTTGGTAAAAAAAATCGCAAAAAGCGTATTTTGATTGGTTTGCGCAAAAGTTATTGCGTTTACTAAGGGAAAGATTTTTGTCATTTTTGTTGTTTTTTTTTTTAACGCTTAATGGCGGCGATCTGCGATTTTTTTTTTTTTTTTTTTTTCTGCGACATTGCGGCGGACAGATCGGACCCTTGACTGACATTTTTGACACTTTTGGGGTTACCAGTGACATTTCTACAGTAATCAGTGCTCTACATATGCACTGTTACTTTAAAATGACACTGGCAGTGAAGGGGTTAATTTTTTTTTTTTTTTGAGAGGGAGGGGTTATGTGTGTCCCTAGGGGCGTGATTCTAACTGTGATTGGCTGTGGCTTGAGGTGTAGGAACAGTGATCAACGGTCCTACATAGTAGAACCGTATGATCACTATTCATACACAGGGGAGAATGACAGGCGGCTTGTTTACATTAGCCGCCTGCCTTTCTCCTGCTCTAACGGACGATCGCGAGTCACCGGCGGACATCGGGTCCGCCAGGCACACGCGCGGGGGGGCGCACGCTCGCTCCCTAGACCCTCACAGGCTAGCGATGTAGCCCTACGTCTCTTTGCTTGTGAGGGGCTGACTGCCTACGTAAATAGTCGTGCGGCGGTCGGCAAGCGGTTAAGACGTGGACGTTTCCACCAGTGGTGGACCCTCTAGTTTCCAAATTGTGCAAGATGACCATGATTCCGGTTGAAGAGTCCCCGGCCTTTAAGGATCCGGCTGACAGGAAGGCGGAGGCTGTGGCCCGCAATATGTATGCTCTGGCTGGTTCGGCCAGTATTCTCCATTGCCCTGGTGTCGCAAACTCTGACTGAGTGGGCTATGCTTTTATGCCGTGACCTGGAGGGAGAACAGCTCCCCCCTGAATTTTCCGAGCTGGCGGACCAGCTGGTCCAGGGGCTGTAGGTGCTGTGGTGCCTCTTTGGATGCAGCTCCCCCAGTGGCACGGCTCTCTGTTTTGGCAGTGGTCCTTCGGCTGTCTTTTGGCTCAAATGCTGGTCTGCGGATGAGACTTCTTAAAAGGCCTTGACTAATCTCCCTTTCAAGGAGATCGCCTGTTTGGAACTACCCTGAATTACATCATTAAGAGTTTTACAGGGGGTAAGAGTACCTTTCTTCCGCATGATACGAAGGGCAAAGACCGTAGGCGTAGGCCCCCCTCCTCGGCTCATAAGAAGTTTTTTCATCCCTCATGGTCGACTGACAAGGGCTCGAAGCCTTTCAGGGCCTCCTCTGGAGGATCCAAGCGAAATTGGTCTGGCAAGCTGAGAGCGGGCTTCTCCAGATGGATGAGGGAGTTCGGCTAGATTCTGAATGTTCAGAAGTCTGCTCTGGTTTTGTCCGCAAAGTTGGACTATCTGGGTCTGACTCTGGACTCAGAATGCTCTTAGCCAGAGTGCTCCTTCCTCTGGACAAACTCCAGAAATTGCAGGCTACAATTTGTCTCTTGCGGTCCAGCAGATGGTCATCCCTCCGGACTTGCATGCGGGTACTGGGCCTGATGGTGCCTACCTTCGAGGTGGTTCAGTTTGCACAGTTCCATACGAGGTCCCTGCAAAGGGAGATTCTGGCCAAATAGGATAGGACTCTGCAGTCTCTGGACAATCAGAGATTGCTTCATTCTCCGATGCTTCAGCTGGGAAAATCCTACCTCCCTTTGTATTAGACAGTGGTCACCACGGATGCCAGCCTGTCCAGCTGTGGAGACATCCTCTGCAAAAATTCTACTCGGGGGGGGGGGGGGGGGGAGGGGGTCTGGAAGAGTCTGGACTACCGATCAATGTCTTGGAACTCCCAGCGATCAGACTGTGCATGGACCATTGGATGGATCGTCTTCGGGAATGTCCAGTGCGCATTCATTTGGATAATGCCACGGACGTGGCTTATGTCAATCACCAAGGGGGCACAAGAAGTGTCCTGGCGACTCTGGAGGTAGTCGGCATTCTAAGGTGGGCAGAACTGTTTTTTTCCAGCCCTCTCTGCCGTGCACATTCTCGGGGTGGAAAACTGGCAGGCGGATTACCTTAGTCAGTAGGCGTTGGACCAAGGGGACTGGTCCCTTCATCCGGAGTTGTTTCATCAGTTGTGTCCCTGAGGTGCATCTGTTGGCATTTAGGCTCAACCGAAAGGTGCAGTGGTTTGTGTCTCTCTCACGGGATCCTCTGGCGGATGCCACATATGCGTTGGTGGCACCGTGGGGGTCAGTATTGTCTGGTTTAAGTCTTCCCTCCTCTCCAGCTTCTACCAAGACTTTTACGTAGGATTGAGGCAGAAGGCATTCTGGTCATCTTAGTGACTGGACTGGCCTCGCTGGGCTTGGTACGCCAATCTGGTGCGGTTGGTCACCAACGTTCCTTGCAAGCTTCCTTTCAGGGAGGATCTGCTGTCCAAAGGGCCAATCTTCCATCCTGCTTTACAGTCGCTGGCTTTGACGGCTTGGCGGTTGAACGCCCGGTGCTAATGGATGGAGGTTTGTCTGTGTCGGTGATTCCAACGCTGTTAAAAGCTGGAAGTCCTACATTGCGTGGTGTGAGTCTCTTGGGATTCATCCTCACTCTTTCTCGGTGGCTCGGATCTTGACCTTCCTTTAACGGGGGGTTGAGCAGAAACTGGCCTTGAGTACTATCAAGGGTCAGGTGTCAGCCTTAGCGGTCTTCTTTCAATGGCCCTTGGCCACATACTCCCTGGTGTGTACCTTTTGTTCAGGGAGTCAGGCACTTGGCCCCTCCACTGCAGTCACCGTTGCTGCCTTGGGACCTTAATTTAGTGCTCTGTCCCCCAGAAGCCTCCCTTTGAGAATCTTCGGGATATTCCCCTGCTTACGCTGTCCCAAAAGGTGGCCTTTTTGGTGGTTCGGGACCTGATGGCATTATCCTGTCGTTCACCTTACTAGGTGGTTCTTCTTCCCTATATTTTGGTTTAATGGTTCCTTCCATATATATGGTTCTTCTTACCTGTCCATCATTCCTTTCAAAGGTTGTCTCTGATTTTCATTTTAATAAATACATTGTGTTGCCTTCCCTGTGTCCCAGGCCAAAACATCCAAAGAATAGTTTTTTTTTGCATGCCCGGGCGATTAGGTTGTACCTGGCAGCTTCTTTTTTTAGTGATTTAGGCCTATTCCATCAAGGGTCAGGTTCCTCGTTTCCCTGTCAAGGTGCACTCTACTCGGGCGCTCAGTGCCTCCTGGTCATCGGTGCACACTTTCACAAAGTTCTTTAAAGCGGATGTGTTGACATCTTCGGATGCTTCCTTTTGGCTGCAAGGTTTTGCAGGCTGCTGCTTAGTGGACCTGATCTTCTGTGAGGGTGTATTGTTTTTTCAGGTGAGCTCCAGTTGTTTTGGTTGAGCTCCTGTTTACCTGGTTGACTATAGTTAGCCTTGAGAATTTATTTTTCGCTGTTCCAACCCCTCATGTTTAACACTGCTTTGGGATGTCCGAATGGGTAGGAAGATCAGAAGCTGTCAGTCAATGAAAGAGAAAATGGGATTTTTACTTAGCGTAAATTCAATTTCTCTGATGTTCATTGACGGACACAGCACCCACCCCTCTGTGGAGTTGTAATTCTTATGACACTGCTTGTAACAAAACTGAGTACCTATAGCAGAGAGAGGGAGTATTCCCCCCTGGGACTGCCCATAGGCGTAGTCAGACTTTTTTTTTTCTGCCTAGTGTCCTATTCCTGTTAGGGGCAGTATGACCCATTGGTTAAGAAGATCAGGAGCTGTGTCCGTCAATGAATATCATTTTTTTTTTTTTTTTTTGCAAAGACTCTGGAGAAAAAAAAATTGCTGTCGGTGCAATATTTTATGTCGCCCTGTATTTGCGAAGTGGTCTTTCAAATTATTTTTGAAAAAATACACTTCGCTGAATTAAATAAAAAAAAAAAAAAAAAAAAAAACGTAGTAAAGTTAGCCCAATTTTTTTTGTATATTGTGAAAGATGTCACGCCGAGTAAATAGATATAACATGTTAACTATTTTAACTTGCGCACACTCGTGAAATGGCGACAAACTACAGTTTTTAAAAATCTCCATAGGCAACGCTTTGAAAACTTTTAATGGTTACCAGTTTAGAGTTACAGAGGAGGTCTTGCTAGAATTATTGCTCTCGCTCTGACGATCTCTGTAATATCTCACGTGTGATTTGAACACCATTTACATTTGCGGGTGCGACTTAAGTATGCATTTTCTTTGGTGCACGGGGACAGGGGCGCTTTAAAAAAAAAAAAAAATATATATATATATATATATATATATATATATATATATATATATATATTTTCCCACTTATTTTATTTATTTTATTTTTTTTCACTGTTCCTTTTTTTAAAAAAAATCTGGTCATTTTTATTGCTGTCACAAGGAATGTAAACATCCCTTGTGACAGTAATAGGCAGTGACAGGTACTCTTTATGGAGGGATCCGCCGGCTCTAAAAAAAAAAAAAAAAAAAAACTGTACCGGACTGATGCCTCTAGCTGCAGGCATCCCCACGGTACAACCACTTCCTCAAGCCGACGTATTGGTAAATTGGTTTGCGGAAAGTGGTCAAAGTGGAACTTTAGTCAGAAACTGGAGTCCTGCTAAATTATTTAAGGCTGGCAGGTGTAGCTATGTAAAATATAAAAAATAGGGAACTATACTGTTTAACCGCTTCGACGTACCTGTATGTCGGCTTACAACAATGGTTGTAACGATATGATGTGAGCAAAAAAGGTTGTATCGGCGCAAACCCGAACAGAACCTGTGTAAAAGCAGCTGACACCCACAGGTGTAATCTACATAACCACAGACAATAATGAAAAATACTGATTAGTGCAGCTCTAAATACCCTACAAAATACCAATAAATGAATGATTGAATGAATCGGGGCTAATCAGACAAGTCCATGCAGGAGGGGCCCGTGCAGATAGAAGTGCTCTTAGTCTATAACCTAGGCAGCAATCTTTAAAACTTGATGTGAAGGCAAGCATGTGCAGATCCACTACCAAACAGACTGGCCTCTCACCTTAACGATAGACCCCTGAGCTAACAGTAGGTCATAAGCGCTTTATGATTTCCACACCAGAGAAAGGAGAAACCAAGATAGCTGAAGATAACTTCCAGTACACTCCCTCAGTTCCAGGTACATAAAGGCAATCCGATGACCCCCTCAGCATACAGCTCAAATAAAGCATATAAGGCGGAACACAGTGAAGTATTGCAAACCATCAATTTATTAAATACAAAGTAGTGCCTCTTAAAAAGCATTGAGCCTCAGTGCTAGGACAAACAGCACGACATGCAGAGCAAAGCGGCTCGTACATCTGAATCCTCCATGAGACAGCGGGGGGCGTCACGACTTCTCCTACCCTTCATACGCGTTGCGTCCCAAGGGGAGGGACTTCATCAGCGGAGTACGGTGGAACAGATGGCACCCGCATATGAAGGACAGCCAGAGCGGTGATGGGCTGAGATGTCCCTGGTAACCAAGGAAATGGTTAGAACGCTGTGATCCCCTGCACAGACCGGAAGGGAAGCAAGCAAACAGCGGTTTACACAGTCACCTAATTACTGCTTACCAAAAGGAAATATACCTCACTTCCCCACCAATATTACTGGCACGAATTAAAATAAAATTAAGCTATTTTATTGCACAATTAAATCCCATAATGAAGGGATACACAATTTAAAATATTAAAAAAGGAAATCAATAGGAGAGGGAGATTAATATTTAAAAAAAAAAAAAAAAAAATATATATATATATATATATATATATATATATACAAATAAATCTCTCACTAAAAAGAAGTTATAACTCACACCCGCTGTCTCACGGCTTACAATTCCATCAAAGAAAAACAAATTAACGATCTGAAATAAAACAGTTTAGGTCAAAGTCGATGTTCAACCCTCTCGGCACAGCGACTTTCGTTTCATAGATCCAATACGATTCGCGACAACTCAATGGTCATATAAAATTACCGCCTCTCTAGTGCTTTTTAACTTTTCCCAGCCCCCAAAATTTTAAACTATGTGGGTCCCTATTATGACACAGTCATAATAGGTGGTGGATCTGCACATTCTTGCCTTTACATCAAGTTTTAAAGATTCTTGCCTATGTTATAGACTAAGAGCACTTCCATCTGCACGGGCCCCTCCTGCATGGACTTGTCTTGATTCTTTTGACTTAGCCCTGATTCATTCAATCGTTCATTTATTGGTATTTTGTAGGGTATTTAGCACTGCACTAATCTGTATTTTTCATTATTGTAACGGGATAATGCCTGCAGCTGCAGGAATCAACCTCGTATCGTTCTTTGGTGCCAGCGGTCGGCTATCAGAGCATAACAGCCGATGCCCCCGGCCGCCTTTCGCAGTGGGAAGGGAGACCCGAGCACTCAGGCGGCACGTCCACTGGCTGGTTGGAGTCCCGAACAAAGTTGATCGGGTCTCTGATGTGGTAACCCGGAAGCGGTGTAATGATGCCACTTCCGGTTTACTCGGCGGCTAACGACGCCAAATTGAAAAAAAAATGTCAGTGTTCAAAAATGCAGATTTGGCATTTTGAATCCTTCGAAGTGCAGTGGGAGGGGTCTGGGGGGAAAAAAATGAAGAAATTTTAAAGTGTTGCCGTGAGCTCGCGCACAAAAGAAAACGCATACAACACACACAAAATAAAACCGTGTTCAAATCACACATGTGAGGTATCGCCAGAGTGACAGCAATAATTTAAAAAAAAGACCTACTCTGTTGCTCTAAACTGGTAACGGTTAAATTTTTTTAAAGCGTCGCCTATGGAGATTTTTAAGTACCGTCGTTTATTGCCATTCCACGAGTGTGCGCAATTTTAAACCGTAACATGTTAGGTAACTATTTACTCGGCGTGACAGCATCTTTCACAGTATACAAAAAAATTGGGTTGGCTTTTCTCTTTAGATTTTTTTAAATGCAGTGAAATGTATTTTTTCCCAAAAAATTACGTTTGAAAGACCGCTGCGCAAATACTACGTGACAATAAATATTCATACGAACACCATTTTATTCTCTTTTAGTCTTAGCTAAAAATATATATATAATGTTTGGGGGTTCAAAGTAATTTTCTAGCTAAAAACACTGATTTTAACTTGTAAACGTGTGTCAGAAATAGGCCTGGTCCTTAAGTGGCTAAAATCCAGTAATACACTGCCTCACCCTGATCTGCACATGCTCCGCTGCTCTTCTTTTATTTTGTATACAGTGGGTAAAATTGGTGTTGAACACGTTACAATTTTTCTTGGTAAGTATATTTCTAAAGGTGCTATTGACATGAAATTCTCACCACTTGTGGGTAACAACCCATGCAATCAATACATACACAGAAACCAAAACAAATAAGTTCAGAAATGAAGGTATGCGTAATAAAAAAGGGAATGACACACGGGAAAAAGTAATGAACACACTAACTGAAATGTGTTTAATACTTCGTACAAAATCCTTTTTTGGTAAAGACTGCTTAAATACACCTCCATTATGGAGAAACTAGTCACATGCATTGCTCAGGTGTGATGTTTATCCCATTTTCCCACCCACAGTCTTCAAATCTTAAAGGTTTCCATGAGCTTTTTCTATGAACTCTGATCTTTAGCTCTTTCTACTGGTTTTCTATTGGATTCAAGTCAGGTGATGGAATGGGCCATTCTAGAAGCATTCTTTTATTTGAAACCTTGGCTTTGTGTTTGGGATCATTGGTCTTGCTGAAATGTCCACCCTTTCCACCTTGTGTCATCTTTATCATCCTGGTAGATGACAGCAGATTTTTTTATCAAGAATGTCTTGGTACATTTTTCCATTCGTCCTGCTTTCAATGACATGAAGTTTGCCAGTACCGTATGCTGAAAAACACAGCCCCACACCATGGTGTTCCCACTTCAAACTTCACTGTTGGTATGATGTTTTTGGGGTGATGTGCAGTGCCATTTGACCTCCAAACATGGTGTGTATTATGGCATCCATAGAGTTTAGTTTTGGTCTCGTATGACCAGACTATATTCTCCCAGTATTTCACAGGCTTGTCTAAATGTTGTGCAACAAATTTTAAACAAGCTTTCTCTTTCGTTCATCGACTGACACAACGCTCCATTAATCATTACTATAGAGTTATATCGCTTTCTGCAGGAGTAGGACTAGCCAGAACAAAAAACTTGGCTACGCCCATGGGCCGTCCTCAGCTGGTGTATAACTCCCTCTCTGCTATAGGTATTCGGTTTGTTTCTGTCTAGTCAAAGTAAAGACCTAGGCTCCTTGCTGGGATTTTTTGGTCTTAGTACGTTTTTGTTTTTTTCTCCTTCCTTGCATCTTTTTACTATTTTTCCTGGGAAATCTACAATCAGTTGCCGGGATGGGCAACAGGCTGAGATAATCTAGATTCTGTTGTCTCCCTAGTCTGGCCAGCGAGTGCGTGCAGACTACAGCTATGCGCTAGGTTGGCTGCGACATAGCCTCAAAGGACCAAAGCTGGTGAAAGGAGTTAAAGGTCTTGCAGAATCGCACACGACCAGGCTATGGTCTGAGTCGCAGCATCCCCCTGGCCGACAGCCTTCCACTTGGGTGGCGAGATAGTGGGATTGCTGGTTCAATCCCACTATGGCACTACCAGCACTGGCAGATTACAGCTTTGGAATATAGGAGGGGGGCAGAGGATAACCGACAAGTGTAGGTTACATACCTTGTGCTGGTTTGAAAAATGGGGGTCCCAGTGCAGACTCCTGTGTGGCTTTCCAGCCAGCATTTAGCAGCGTTCGGTGGTCCAGCCAGTGGCCATGTTTGCGTGATCCGTGGCGTCACAGCGTCCATTTTCCCTTGGTGTTGGTCTTCTGTCAGCAGCCATGTTTGTGAGGTCCGTGACATCACAGCGGACATTCTCGTTTGGTCTGGTGTAATGCTGGTGCGGCATTGCCTGGGCTACAGGCCATCCTCTTCCTCTTTTACTCTTACTCTTACTCTTCCTCGCCCTCTCCCGGATATAGGGACTACTAGCACATATGGTTAGCTGCTGGGTCTGAACATACGGCACTCCTCTGGCTGGTAGTGGTGAGTCCTTGGGTCTCTCTCTCTTAGCAAGTACCCTTAGTGTGTGTGTAAAAGGGGGGGGGTCTATAGTGGTGCCAAAACTTTTTTTTGTTGCTGCACAGCCTCCCTTATGCTATGGAGCCTTCAGGTCACATCTCCCCCACTGATCTCCTCATGGAGCCGACAGGTCCCTCGGAACCCCAGCTCCCTATTGATGCGCTGATGGCAGTCCTATCTTCATAAGTCGAATGGGTTATGCTGCGCTTCCTAGGAGAAGGACACTAGGCGGAAAAGGGTTAAAGTTAGCAAAGCTTTAACTACGCCCATGAAGCAGTCCCAGGTGGTATACTCCAAACCTCCTGCTTCTAATGATGGCCATACACTAGCAGAAAAATCGGTAGAAAATCTGTAATGGCGATCGTTCGCCCAATATTCTTGTAGTTAGTAGGTGAAGAACGGTAACTGCTTTCAACTTTCCGGCCTTAAAAAAAAGTTTGAGAAATTGGAAATATTTTTGCTGATCTACCGACATTCTTGTGTTTTCTGGCTGCCTCGCCCAAGAACAATCGTGCGACTTTTTGTGCGCATGTGCCAAAACCTTTAACCCGGAAGGTAGACATATTAGAGGATGATCATAATAAAAGAAATGTCTGATCCACGAAAAAAACGTTTTATGTAAAGTGCATTTAAGTTCCACGAACGTTCATGTCTAAACTCCTCAATCAAGGGCACACTGCTAGCTTTAACAAATATAGAGTATACAATAACCAACCAAAATTGTGCAATAATCAACAAACTTTATTGCAAATAAAGCACAGCATGTCACAAACAATATAAACGTTATAAAGCACGAAAGCTAACGATAAAATGGTTAATTTATGTTCATGAAATGTTTATCTTTCGAAATTTGATATTTCCATGATGGTAGTATCTTTTGCCATTCCGATAAATCGTTCGATTTTAGTAAACTCCCACGGCCGTTTCTTTTTTTCTGTATGGCCACCATTAGATTCAGTTTTTTTCTGCCTAGTCAGGAGTAAAGACCTAGTTCCTTACTGGGATCTCTGGTCCTGGCATTTTTTTCCTTTTAAACTGAAATTTTTTTCTTCTTTTAATATTTTCTGTTCCTGTGAGAACTACAATCAACTGCTGGACTGGGCGACAGACTGGATATTCTAGATCCTTAAGATCTTCCCCAAACTGGGCAGCGAGTGCGTTCAGGCCTCAAGTCTGCCCGAGGTCAGCAGCGACATGGACCCACTGGATTGGGACTACTGGTCTGTGAGTGAAACCCCTCGCCAGAACGCACGCGAGATATATATATATATATATATATATAATAGTGGGGGGGGGGGGGGTGGATGTGGTTTTTGCTGACTGGGCTGTCCGGACCGTACACGAGAGCCTTTGAGCAAGTTCCTGTCCCCCTGGGGGGTTAGTGACTGTGGAAGGGATGTCCTTTGGGCTCCCTGCGGTGGTGATAGGCTGAGGGGGGGGGGGGGAAGCGGATGTCTCCCTCTGCGGGTCTGAGCCTTGCGTGGTTGGATTGGACCGAAAATTTTGTCCGCGGCTGTCCAGGTACCTGACCAAGCTGTCCGAGGGTCTGACCAAGCTGACCAATGCATGAATGAGCTGAGCGGACAGTACTGCCGATGGAGCGCCTCACACGGCCTACTCGTGGCTGGCGGAGCTTGCTGTCCGAGCGACTGACCAGGCTGTCCAAGCTGTTGATCACACTAACAGTGCTGCCAGCGGAGTGGTGTCCGGATCGGGCCCCAAATTTAGGCCGCGGCTTTGTGGCCTACTCGCGGCTGGCTGTCCAAGCTATTGGCCAAGATGTTAACCTGGCTGTTCGAGCTGCTGACCAAGGTGATAGAGCGTCCCTGCCCCCCTCAGGTGGGTGGACATTTGGACTGCCTGGCGCTCCCCCTTGATCTGCGGGGGGGGTGCCGTGGGGGCAGCATTTTTTTTTAAAGAAATGAAGCAGTCATTATTGTGTGGGGGTACTCTGCCTGCGCGTCTGCGTCACAGCAGGCCCCCCCTTTCTCTTTCTAGGGGGCTATGTCCTTTTATGTCCTTTATGATGTGCGACCCTAAGGGGTAATAGGTGGTCCTTTTGTGGACCTTTAGCTGGCGTCTCATTTTGGGACTGGGTTCGACAACCTCCCCTGCTGGTTATGTTCTTAGGGTGAGCTTAGCATATAGCGACTCTACTGGGTCTGCGTCCACGCACTTCGGGTGCTCTGCGGTGAGGATGATTCATCTTTTTACAGCAGCTGCCTTCTGCAGATGCATGGGGGTGCAATTAATTCCGAATAGTCCCCCGACGCAGATAGCAAACACGCAGTAGCCTCCGTTTTAAAAGATCTGTTTGACGAGAGAGCCGAGACGTTGGTCCGTCGCATGTCTTCTGTGGCTGCTTTCTTTGGCCAGTGTTCACCAGTGCATGGTGTCCCTGACTTTCCCGAGTGGGCAAAGCTTTTGTGCCAGGATCTGGAGGGGGAACAGATTCCTCCTGCTTTTGCGGAGCTGGTGGACTAGTTGGTCCAGGGGTTGAGGTTAGTCCGCGATGCCTCTCTGGTTGCGGCTCCCTAAATCTCTGGTCTGTCTATGACAGCAATGACCTTTTGGCGCACGATATGGCTAAAATGCTGGTCTGCTGGCCAGACATTCCAGATGACCTTATGTGATCTTCCCTTGGTGGGGATATGTCTGTTTGGAGCCTCCCTGAAAGGATCTCCTCCGGAGGTTCCATGAGGGCCTGGTCTAGTATGCCAATGGGGCCTTCCAGACCTGCAGACAAACACCACTTCGGCCTGAAGGGGAGCGCTCTCACCCGTATCTGGGATGGGGGAGGACGTCGTCGTCTTTTTTTCAAGACCCTTGGATCTCCCTGATTCAAGATAAGCGAGTCCACAAGCTGTTTTGGTCTGGCTACCAGATCGAGTTTTGGTCTTCTCCAGAGAGGTTCTTTCCTTCCAACCTGCCTTTTTTCCCAGACCGCTTGCGATGTTTTTTCGTGGCGGTGCAAGCCTTGTTACTACGAAGGGTGATTGTTCCAGTCTCAGAATCTGAACTTTTGTTTCATGTTTGCAGGTCACAGGAGCCTACGGCCACACCACCCTGAATGTGCCCGATCTCGTTTGATCTCAGGAGCTAAGCAGGGTCGGGCCTGGTTAGTACTTGGATGGGAGACCACCTGGGAATACCAGGTGCTGTAGACATAAAGAA
Organism: Pelophylax lessonae; assembly: GCF_965119305.1. Taxonomy (NCBI): domain Eukaryota; kingdom Metazoa; phylum Chordata; class Amphibia; order Anura; family Ranidae; genus Pelophylax; species Pelophylax lessonae. The sequence continues at coordinate 182,952,921 of NC_138768.1, forward strand.
AAGCGAGGTACGTCCAATTTTGGACCTCAAGCTTTGAACTGCCTTGTGCGGGTACTGATGTTTCAAATGGAGTCTAATCATGCGACAGTGGCATCCCCACATCAAGGGGATTTTCTGGCCTTATCGCCATTAAGGATGTTTATCTTCATATTCCGAGATATGTCGGTCTTCTGCGTTTCCTCCACTTGCCATGGGCGAGGAGCATTATCAAGAGGTCTTACCTCAACCCCTTGGTTTTGTCGCTACTGCTGGCCCTAGTGTTGGCATTGTTGTGCCAGCAGGGGATTGCGATACTGGAGTAACTGGATGATCTTCTGCGAGCAGAGCCTCCGACTGCTCTGAAGGACAACCGGGTGATTACTGTGGGGACTCATGCATGAGTTTGGTTAGAAAGTACATTTCCAGGTATTGTCTCTGGTTCCATCCACCTAGTTGGACTATTTGGGTCTGTTCTGGACTCCGCCTCAGCCAGGGTGTTCCTCCCAGGTGACGAGTTCCAAACTCTGTCCACTCGAGACGTTTGCAAGGGAGATTCTTGTCATGTGGGGCAAGAATCCACAGTGTCTAGACACTCTGATCTGAGCCTGATGAGCTGGAGTACATGAGGGTTCTGACATGGTGGCTTTGCTCTGTGGTGCTTTGACAGGTAAATCTTCCTTCCCCTGTACGGGACGGTGGTCACCACGGATTCTAGCCTGTCTGAGTAGGGTGGAGTTTTTTGGCACGGTTTGTGCTCAAGGAGTCTGGACTACCGATCGATATACTGGTCACTTCTTCTGGAGGGGTTTCATCATTTGTCTCCTGTGGGGTACTCCAGAGGTGGTCCTGTTGACCTCTCGTTTTTAACAGGAAGGTGCTTGGGTTTGTGGCACGGTCTTGCGATCCTCTGGCCGACGCCACAGACGCACTGGTGGCTCTTTTGTGACCAGAATCGTTTTATATACGTCTTTCTTTAGCGTACATCATGGGACACAGAGCAGGTAATGATGTAACGAAACTGTGACCCACACTGTGTTTGTGGGCTTCCGTCGGTATACGGCTTCCCACAGTCTGAACATGGATATCAGAAACTCCAGGTGCCCTCAATACAAAACTAGCCTGACAACTTCGCTTGTATGTATCTGAAAACAACTAACTCAATTGAACAATCTCACACAATTTATACACACATGAGGACCTCCCCCTCCTGATCAGATTACACCATCAGTTCAGGGGTTGCCTAATTACATTATCACATGCAGATGAAATTGTATACAGAAATATAATTAACCTTAACAAATTATCTAGCCATCTGGACAGAAACATGTGAGTGCATTAACAATTAACAATGAGACAGACGGGCTTAACAGAATCCACATCACACCTCAATACCCAGACAATAGGAAGAGACCATTAGTGACAGACTGTCCGTCTCTGACATTGAAGAACATGGAACAGAGTTCAACGTGATTAGCTCTTTCAATGAACAGGTTCAGAATCAAACAGGCCAGGAATAGTCTTCACACGTCTGAGATATGTGGCTGACAAATATTACTGTCCCATTTGAAGTAATTCAAACCATATCAGTGTCCATTAATTAGCGGTCTATCATTTCCTTGGTCACCCTGTGTCCCTAATAGACACAGGGTGACTTACACATAAAAGGGGCCTAGGGGGCTGAGACCGGGATTTCCCAACCTCTCTAAGGTAAGCTGTGTTCCACAGGCCCCCCAACCAAAATTACTTCCCAACCAATAGACAGAAAGTTCCTCCTATATAACCCCCCCCCCCCCCATACAGGAAGAACCTCTGTTTTTTTCGCCGGTGTCTTGAAGGTGGTGGTCATGGCCGTTAAAGCTCTTAAAAATCTCAAAAAATGTCCCAGTAATTGGGCATTCTATCGGATCCATTTAAATGGCTAAGCACTAAAATAGTGGTACCCGAGCCTTGGCTAGAGAAGATCCGAGGTTTTGCCTGTAATTTGACCCATTTGGGTGCTAGACCCTAGCAATGAAATCCTGTTTTTTTTTTTTTTTTTTTTTTTATTAATCCTAAGGCGTTTTCAGCAGAGTGCTCTACAGGTCCAAGGGAGTGGACCCCATTAAAAAAAGGGGGACCTGGTCCTTAAAGGTCCGATTGACCAAGCTCGCCTTGATGAGTGAAGATTGGGTCCTGCTGAGGACCCTGCGGCGGGACTGGTAAGTTTATTCCTTTTCTTTCTCTTAGAGGTTTAAGGAAAGGAATAAAGCAAATTTTTTCTCCTAGCTGTAGTTCAGTTTTTTGGTAACTAGATGGCACTGTTCTGCAGTTTTGATTTGACCTTTTTCTGAGTCCTGGCCAGCTTTTCACATGGCTATGAGAGCTGTGCTTGCTGATGATGTCACAGACCTGCATGTGAACATTTTCACATCGTATTAATCAGGCTCCTGGCTGGATCGCACTGGAACAAGCTGCTGGAAGCTGGGATTTGTTGGGACACAGAGCAGGTGGATCAGACTGTCTGGGCACGTGAGTTACCCTGGGACAGGTTAGGAGAACGGTAGTTCTGTGATAGATGTATAGGGCTGGATCACAGTATACTCTAACCTTGTGCAACAGAGCCTCATTTCTGGGGTCTTACTTTATTAAAAGCAATGTCTTCCAGAAAAAGAAGTGGGGGGGGGGGGGGGGCGCAGCTGACTAAAGGTTCTATCCAAGAGGAATCTGTGGAAGAATTGGGAAAAATTCCTCACGCTTTCTGTTTTGCGATTGACGCCCTCAAAGATTCCATCCATCAGATTTCCTGAGTAGCCCTTCTCTCTGTCCATAAGCGCGGAGTTCTGTGGCTTAAAAATTGGTCAGCAGAATTACCTTGTAAAAAAAACTGCCGACATCCTTTCCCTTCAATGGGGAATGTCTTTTTGGGGAGGATCTGGATAAATACATCCAAAAGATCTCAGGGGGGAAAAGTACCTTATTGTCGGTAAAAAGAAGGAATAAAAGTCCATCCTTTAAGGCTCCTAGCATTACTGTTCCCTCTAACGTATCAGTATCTAAGCAGTTTCGACGGCCTCAGCCACCGGGTTTCAGGAAAATTCAGGGTCAAGGTCAGAAAAGACCTGGGTCCAAAAGCCTATTAAAACAGGCTTCAAGTCTGTCTTATGAAGAGGTGCCCCCACTCACTCGGGTGCTCTTCTCAAGTGCTTGGGAAAAGGTGGTTCAGGACAAATAGGTCTTATCCACTGTAACTCAGGGCTACATGATAGAATTCAGGGAGTTTCCTCCTTTTCGGTTTCTCGGTTCAAATATCCCTGTGTGCCTGGTAAAAAGGAAACCCTTGTTCTGGGCTCTGGAACACCTGTGGGTACAGGGTGTAATTGTGGAGGTTCCAACCAGTGAAAGGTTTACGGGGTTTTACTCAAACCTCTTTACAGTGCCAAAACCAAATGGAGAGGTAAGACCCATTCTGGATCTCAAAGCACTGAACCAGTACCTGACCATTCGGTCGTTCCGAAAGAAATTAGTTCGCTCGGTGGTAGCCTCTCTAGAAAGAGGACATTTTTTGGCTTCCATATATGTCAAGGACGCATACCTCCATGTGCCAATCTTCAAGTCGCATTAGAGGTATCTGCGGTTTGCAGTAGGGCAGTGCCATTTCCAGTTCGTAGCTCTACCGTTTGATCTGGCTACAGCTCCCCGGGTGTTTACAAAAATCTTGGCCCCAGTGTTAGCTTTTCTAAGGTTCCAAGGCATCTTTGTCATGGGTTACCTGGACGACCTACTGTTAAAGAATTGTTCAAGCTTAGACCTGACTCAAGACCTGTCCTGAACGATCTAGTTTCTAGGGGGGTTGGGTTGGATTATCAATCTAAAAAAATCCACCTTAAAGCCTGTTCGTCTTGGAATATCTGGTTCTCAACACACTTCAGGCAAAAGTTTTTTTGCTGTCGAAAAAGATTGTCGCCCTAAGAAGCTTGGTTCAGTTCGAAGAGAGAAAAGTTTCCCTCCATACAACTATGCAGGACGCTGTTGGGAAAAAGCTGGCCTCTTTCGAGGCAGTCCCTTATGCTCAATTCCACTCCAGACTGTTTCAGAACAGTATTCTCTCTGCTTGGAACTAGAAGGTCCAAGTGTTGGATTTCCCTATGTCTTTTCCCTCGGGGGTCAGGCAAGATCTGCTCGGTGAATTATTCTCATCAACCTAAGCAAGGGAAAAATCTTTTTTGCCAGTAACCTAGAAGGTTTTGACCACAGACGCCAGCCTGAGCGGCTGGGGGGGGGGCTGTCTTGGAGGGTCTTTCTGTCCAAGGCACATGGTCTCGGGTGGAGAGATTCTTGCCCATCAATATCTTGGAAACCACGGTGGCCCGTTTGGTGCTTTATCATTGGACAACTAGGTTGCAGGTGTGTCCTGTCAGATTTCAGTCAGACAGTGCGACCCTGGTGGCTTATATAAACCATCAGGAGGGCACCAGAAGCCAATAGGTACAGAAAGAAGTGAACCACGTGCTGACGGGGGTAGAGAGGTATGTTCCTTGTCTGTCAGTAGTATTCATCCCGGTTGCGGACAATTGGCATTTCTAAGTCACTAGCAATTTGTCCAGGGGAATGGTCCCTGCATTCTGAGGTGTTCTCAGACTTAGATCTATTGGCATCCAGGTTCAACAACAAGCTACACAATTTTGTGTCCAGAACCAAGGATTTGATCGCTGTCAGAACAGATGCCTTAGGGACCCCTTGGTCACATTTCAGCCTGATGTATGCATTTCCTCCGATCCAACTTCTGCCACGGTTGTTGAGAAAAATTCAGGTGGAAGTAAAGCCAGTGATCCTGGTGGCTCCTGCATTGCACAGGAGGCCTTTGTCCGCAGAGGTTGTGCGGTTAGCCGTGGGAGAGCCATGGTTGCTTCCATGTTGTCCAGATATGCTCTTCCAAGGTCCCATATTCCATCCTGCTTTACGTCGCTGAATTTGACAGTCTGGCTATTGAAACCGGAATCTTGAAGGATCGGGGGATCTCGGGCTTGGTTTTTGCTACATTGATTAATGCCAGAAAACCCATCTCTAGGAGAATCATTTATTTAGTTTGGAAATCCTATATCTCTTGGTGTGAATCCCAGAAATGGCATCCTCGTAAGTATGTTATTGGCAGAATTTTTACTTTTCTTCAGGTAGGGAGGGTTGCTCTTAACATTGGCATTAGGGACCATTAAAGGACAAGTCTCAGCCTTGTAGTTTTTTTTCCAGAGACCTTTAGCAATGCACTCTTTGGTGCAGACATTTATGCAAGGTTTGATTCGCATGGTTCTGCCAATTAGGCCATCCCTGTGTCCTTGGGACCCTAATCTTGTACTCTTGGTGCTGCAGAGGCAGCCCTTTGAACCCATCAGGCAGATTCCCTTGATATTGTTGGTAATGAAATTGTTTTTTTTTGGTTGCTATAACCTTGGCCAGGAGGGTCTCAGAGTTAGCAGCTCTTTCCTGTAGGGAGCCATTTTTGATCCTCCATCAGGATAATGTGGTCTTTCAGCCTCATCCATCCTTTTTGCCAAAAGTGGTATCAAGGTTTCACCTAAATTAGGATATAGTTCTGCCTTCCTTTTTTCCAAATCCTCAGACTCCAGAGGAAAGATTATTGCTTTCACTAGATATGGTTCGTGCAGTTAGTCTATTTGAAGTCATCTGCACTAATCCGTAGTACCGATGCTTTTTTTGTGTTGCCACAGGGCCTAGGAAAGGCCAAGCGGCAACTACTTCCAATATCTGTAGGTGGATTTATGAAGTCATTGCTCAAGCTTATGGCTTAAAGGGTAAGGTTCTGCCTTTTTAAGTTAAAAGCGCATTCTACCAGGAGGGTGAGTGCTTCTTGGGCAGTGCATCATCAAGTATCTATGGCTCAGATTTGCAAAGCTGCTACTTGATCTTCAGTTCATACATTCACAAGGTTTTATCAAGTGGATGTTCGAGCCCAAGAAGAAGTTCAGTTTGGTATTCGCGTGTTGCAAGCAGCACTAGAAGTTCTTATTGTTCTTTGCCCAGGGGCAATTATGGGATTCGGTGTCCCCTCCCCTCAAAGGCATTGCTTTAGGACATCCCAGATATTCAGTCATTATTACCTGCTCTGTATCCCATGATGTACGATAAAGAAAATATGATTTCTCTTACGTCCTTCGACAGTCGCTGCCCACTCATACAGTCTTCACCAATGGGGTATTGTCTTCCTCTCCACAGGAGTAGCTAGGCATAAGACTTGTTAGAAACAAAGCATTTACATAGACACACCCATGGGGGCTGTCCTACTGGTCCAATACCCCCCTGCTATAGCCATCCCAGCCCAGTTTTATCTTCTGCCTAGTTAAGGAGTAGATAGGCTTCCCTGTGCTGGGGCTACAGTCTCAGCCTCCTTCTTCTATTTTATGATTTTATTTTCTGCAAATGTCATTTTTTTTCTTTGCATTACTAGCTGTTTATTTTGTCAGCGTTAGTTAGTCGGATCTTAGGATGAAGATGGCATTTGCGGAGCTGGGAATCAGACTGGTCGTCCTGGTTCTCCAGGACAGAGGGTCAGATGGAATCCCAGCCTGCCATCGAGCGTTTAGCAGGCTATGTGTTCGCCCTGGCCTCGCAAACGACCCATCCCTGTCCTCAGGGATGCAGCCTGTGAGGTGGCTACCTCACCGGACACATCCACGGTTCGTCCGTGAACTACTGGTGTCCTGTGCTTTTTGGCTGACGGCACTCCCCTGCCAACTGAGGGCGGCGGTTCCCGTTTTGATATGAGTCACCCCACGCCATCTAGTACAGGTAAGTACACTCTGTGTGGGGCCTCTGTCTGGAGCTGGCAGTCCTGTGTTGTCTGTGGTGTCCCCTTATGTCTGTGCGTTTTGGGCTCCCTGCTCCCGGTCCCTGCGGGGGTTTTTCCTCTCACAGCCAGCGCTGTGTGGATTTTTTCGGGGGTCCCTCTCCTGTGTCACTTAGGGTGCTTGGAGATACAGACACGTGCGGCAACCGCTGCGGGGTTAAAAACCGCCGGTCCGCCATTTTAGGTGTGGGCAGCATGTCTGGCTTCACTATGGGCGCTTATAAGATTTCGGGGGTTTTACTTGAATCTGTTCACCGTGCCCAGAAAGGAGGGCAAGGTGCGTCCGATTCTGGACTTAAAAGCTCTGAACCGCTTTGTGCGCATTCGAAAGTTCCGCATGGAATCGCTCTGCTCGGTGGTGGCCTCCCTGAGTCCAGGCAAATTCCTGGCCTCTATCGATCTGAAGGATGCGTATCTTCACATCCCCATTTTCGAGGGTCATCAGAGGTATTCGCTATCGCGGAGGATCATTATCAGTTTATGGCGTTACCTTTTGGTCTCGCTTCGGCTCCAAGGGTCTTTACCAAAAGTGTTGGCGCCTGTTCTGGGCCTGTTGCAGGCACAGGGCATTGCGGTCTTGGGATATCTGGACGATCTCCTGTTAAGATCGAGTCTGCTGTGCGATCTGTCCACTACGGTCCAGACACTCCACGAGTTCGGATGGACCATCAACGTTCAGAAGTCGACCTTGTCTCCATCGGTTCGTCTCCCATATTGTGAAATCTTTTGGTGTATAATTTTAGATCCATTATATTTGTGAAGTGGAAAAAAGAAAAAAAAACCCCAAGGAGAAAATTTTCCCATTTTTTAAAAAAAAAAAAAACGAAAAAAAAAAAAAAAACATCTGAACGAACCAAATAGAGCTGCTGTTGTCAGGACAATCACAAGTTTCATTTAACTTTATAGAGGAATAAAAAAAAAAATATATATAACAGATTTTATGTATCATTCCTTCTACCTCTCCGTACGTATCCCATTTGTCTCCCCAGGGGGGGCTCCACCTAAAAAAAGAAAAGGAAGAGAGAGAGAAGGGAGGAGAAAAAAAAAGGGGGGGGGGGAAAGATAAGGAAAAAACCCCCATCGATTTGTATGGGGGTGAAGGAGACTTTGAGATCATATTCCCATTGACGTATATACAGCAGGGGTTGCTCCTTCACTGTTTCTCCCAACATCGCATAAAAAAAAGATGTGCATGTGGGATAGATGATCCCCCCTTGCATAATGTCTCAAATGGGGACAATGCTCGCAGGGGAATAGCCTTACCTTTGAAGATCTAGAAGAAAATGTCGGATTTGTAGAATACCTAAAGGATCTAGATTCAACCCTGGCCATGCCTTAATCTCCAAATGAGATGGCGGGTCTTTCTCTGTCCAAACATCCATGAGACGCACCCTCCCCACCTGAGCCAAAGCAGTCATCCTGTTGTTCAGCCTGGTAAAAATTCAGGGTTGTCGAAGATTGGTGTCATAGGAGATATCAATGGCGCTATCTTTGGGTGACTTTGTACTTTACGGGATTCACGTATTGTAGGCCCAATTGTCGGGTGCGAATAAAGTATATCATTCACCATGATTGGTGTCCAGGGGCCAGAGGAACAGGCCTTCCAGCCATCCCATTCTCTAGAGATACCCATTGTTTTGTAGAGGAATTGCAATGCCAATCCAATACTCGCATAAGGTGTAAGGCCCTATAGTATTGGAGAATGTCTGGTAGACCAATCCCCCCCCCCCCCCCATCTTTAGGGAGAGTGAGGATCCGCATCCCAATCTGAGGGGATTTGGTGGCCCACACAAGATCGAAACAGTGCTTGTATTTGAGAGAAAAACAAACCAGGGACTGATATTGGAAGAGCTTGCATAACGTATAAAATACGTGGCAATATGTTCATTTTGAGTGCACTGCATCGGCCAAACCAAGTCAGTGCGAGTTTTTGCCAACTCTGGATATTCGAACGAATAATCCCCAAAAGGGGCAAAAAATTTGCTGAATAAAGGTTCCCAGGATCCGCCGTAATATTCACCCCAAGATATTTTATCGAGCTGGTGGACCAATGGAAAGGGAAGGCTGTACATATAGATCTCCAGGTGTCCAGGGGCACAGAAACATTCAAGGCCGCAAATTTAGAGAGATTTATCTTATAGTGAGATATGTTGCCATATACCTGAAGTGCATCCAGTATATGCGGCAAAGATTTAATAGGATTCATCACAAAAAAAATCGGATCCTCAGCAAACGCCGCTACCTTGTGGTGTTCACCCACCACCCGGACACCTGTGATATTTCCATCCCTGCGTATTGTACACAAGAAGGGTTCTAAGGTTAGGATGAAAATCAAAGGGGATAAAGAGCCTTTCTTGTTACCCAGAGGGTTACCTTTCTGTTCATGTAGGGTTCCTTTCTCTGATGTGGGTACTGCGTTGCCTTTCTGACGGTTGCGTTACCCACCCCTCATGTCTACACTGCTTTGGGACATCCCCATTGGTGAAAACTGTATGAGTGGGCGGCGACTGTCGGAGGACGTAAGAGAAAACAGAGTTTTTGTAAAATCTTACCGTAAAATTCATTATTCTGAGTCCTCCGACAGTTGCCGCCCCCGCCCCTCTTTTGGGGTTCTTATACACTTAACTGCTTGCTACCAAACTGAGCTGGGATGGCTATTGCAGGGGGGTATTGGACCAGTGGGACAGCCCCCATGGGTGTGTCTATGTAAATGCTTTGTTTCTAACAAGTCTTATGCCTAGCTACTCCTGTGAAGAGGAAGACAATACCCCATTGGTGAAGACTGTATGAGTGGGCGGCGACTGTCGGAGGACTCAGAGAAAGGAATTTTACGGTAAGATTTTACAAAAATTCAGTTTTTTATCTACACCTTACCTGTAAATTCCTTTTCTTGGAGTTGAACACTGGACACAGAGGTTTCTCCCGTCTTTTTCTGGGATCTTAATTGCGTGCTTCAAAAACTGAGGTTCTTCCTGTATGGGAGGGGTTATATGGGAGGAACTTCCTGTCTATTGGTTGCCAGTGTCCATTCACCTAAAGGTATTATATAACCCAGATTGTCATTATTACAGTACCTGCTCTGTGTCCTGTGATGTATTCCAAGAAAAGGGTTTTACAGGTAAGTTGTAGGAAAAAATCATATTTTGCTTTTCTGGAACTTCTGCCAAGACTCCTGCGTAGATTCAAGGCAGAAGGGATTAGGACCATCCCGGTGGCTCCAGACTGGCCTAGCCGGTTTTGGAACGCAGTTCTGATACGGTTGGTCGCCAATGCTCCTTGGAGTCTTTCTTTTAGATGAGCTCTGTTGGCTCAAGGGCCAATCTTCCATCTTGCCTTACAGTCGCTGGTTTTTACGGCTTGGCTGTCGGAAGCCAGGTGTTGAAGGCTAGAGGGTGGTCCAAATCGATGATTCCCATGCTGCTATAAGCTAATCTATTTCTACAGTAGGTAGTTTTACCATTGTGTTTCAGAGCGTACTTTGCGGATCTGAATCTCTTGGGGTTCACTCCTGCTCCTTTTTAATGTCTCTGATTTTGGCCTTCTCTCAATGAGGTGTGGAGCAGCGTCTGGTTTCGGGTACCACGGAGGGCCAGGTCCGGCCTTGGCGTTTTATTACTTATTCTTTTGGCTACGTTTTTCTGTAGTTCGCTCCTTTTGTTGAGGGGTTCGCCACTTGGATTCCCCAGTGCGTTTCCATTGCTCACGTTGGATCTCATCTTGGTGCTGTCGGTTCTTCAGTAACCGCTGTTGGAAAATATTCACGAGATTCCTCTCCTTACATGTCCCAGAAGGTGGTCTTCTTGGTGGCTTTTTCTTCTGAACGTAGGTTGTCAGAGCTGGCAGTTTGTCTTGTCCACCTTACTTGGTGGTTCACTGAGAGAAAGTGGTACCCCGGCCCTGCCAGTAGTTCTTTCCAGAAGTCGTCTCTGGTTTTCATTTAAATAAGGCTTGTGTTACCTTCCTTGTATCCTAGCCTAAGCATCCTAAAGAGCTTGACTTATACTCTTTAGATGTGGCTCGGGCAAACAGGATGTACCTGGCGACGACTGAGGCGTTCCAAAAATCAGATTCCCTATTTGTCCTTACGATGGATTCTGTTAGAGGCTGGCCGCATCTGCTGCGACAATTTTCAGATGGTTAGGCAGGCGGTGGTGTAGGCCTTTCATTAAGGGTCAGGATCCTCCTTCCCTATTATGGCACATTTTGTATTTTAGTGCCTCTTGGGACTTTAGTTATCAGGCATCAGTGGTGCAGGTTTGCAAGGCGGCCACCTGCCGATGCCTCCTTTTGGCTGCAAGGGTTTGCAGGCCACTGTTGGAGAGGATTAGTCCTCCTTGAGAGTGTACTTTTTTGTCAGGGTGAGCTCCAGTGTTCCTTGTTGAACTCCTGGGTTACCTGGTTGGCTATGTTTAGCCCTGTTGGGAATTGTTTCTTGCTGTGTTTGTTTCCCACCCCTTCTGCTGACACTGCTTTGGAACGTCCTATTTACTAATGAAGATATGCCACTGTGTCCGTCAATGAACGAAAGAGAACTGGATTTATGTCTTACCATAAATATGTTTTCTCTGATGTTCATTGACGGACACAGGACCCACCCCTCCGTGGAGTTGGGTTATGCATTCTTCTGACACTGCTTGTTACTAAACTGAATCCTAGAAGCAGGAAGTGGGAGTATACCACCTGGGACTGCTCCATGGGCGTAGTTAAAGCTCTGTTAACTTCCTTAACCCTTTTCCGCATAGTGTCCTATTCCTAGGAAGCAGCATAACCCATTTGACTAATGAAGATATGTCGCTGTGTCGGTCAATCAACATCAGAGAAAAGGATTTTATGGTAAGACAAAAATCCAGTTATTAAAGTCTAGCGAATATAAATAATATCATAACAATTGCAAAAGTAAAACCCTGAGAGGGGAGGGGGAGTAAAGATGGGGAGAGCTTCTAACAGAAGTTATGTCTGTGTGATATGTGAAGGTTACATAACACATTTCAACATTGAGAACAAAATGGAGTCTCTTGTGCTTATATGAACAATACAATGAAAGTCCATGTCAATTCTATCTGCTAGTGCAATACATGTTTAAACTTTATTGTGCTATTATTACAGGCTCTGGATGGAATTGTGTTGCCAATGTAGAAATGGCCAGCAAAGTAGTGTTAATTTGTATGTCAATTTAGTTTTAGTCAGTCTTTTGACTAAAATGCCATTTTAGTTTTAGTTGTATTTTAGTCATCTGAATTGTTTGTCATATTTTAGTCGACTAAACTAGTGTTAATTTAGTCGCCGAAATGAACACTGGTTGACGCACTTGTTACTGCAGTGTGTGAGACTTAAAAAAAAGAATGTGGCTGTCCCTTTTGGTACACACAAGATGTGCGGTACAGCTAAGGTATTTCCTTATCTTCCCTATTTTGAAAAATGTGTCTAGCAGGGGCAACCAAAGCAACCCTTTGTGGTCCCCAAACGCTTTGCAGTATGTTACCCTTTTGAGAAGTCACTTTTAAAAAGTTGAACAGACCCTCCTGTTTCCAGGTTGAATAAAGAAACCATGATCCCAGTAGAGGATTCCCCGTCCTTTAAAGTTCCGGCTGATAAGAAAGCGGAGTCATGGCACCTACTGTGTTTACTTTGGCAAGTTCGGCATCGCGACCAGTCCTGGCCTTGGCCACTAACTGAATGGGCCAAACGTTTGCGCAAGAATTTGGGGAATGATCAGGTTCCCTCTGCTTATGTTGTTCTGGGGGACCAGTTGGTTCAGGGGCTGCAGTTTATTTGTGATGCAGCTTTTGGATACAACGCTCATGCTGTCCAAGCTTTCAGCACTAGTCATTAGGCACGTGCTATGGCTTAAGAATTGGTCTGCAGACCAAGACTCCAAGAAAGCTGTCATCGATCTGCCCTTATAAGGCGACCGCCTGTTTGGGGCTACTGTGGATGACATCACAAAGGTCTTACGGAGGGGGGGGGGGCGGGGAAGAGTACCTTCCTGCCACAGTCTAGGAAAGGGAAGGAGCCTCGTCGCAAATGTGTTTCCTCTTCAGCCCATAAAACATTTTTTTGTACTCCTGGGACTGTAGATAAGGGAAACAGAACTTTCGAGTCTGACCCAGGAGGTTCCAAGCAACCTTGGTCTGGTAAGCCTAGAGCTGGCTTCTCCAGATCCATAGACAAGACCCCTTTAGCATGAAGATCTGCCTTCACCCATAACTGGGGTGAGGAGACTTCTTTGCTGGTTTCCGGCCTCGTGGATCTCCTTCATGAGCGACAAGGGGATCCACAAAATAATCTTTTTGGGAGTTCCAAAGAAGCAATTTTTAGGCCCTGAGTCTCCTTGTGCAGATAAAATTCCTGTAAGGGTTCAGGTGACATCCAAAATACCCAAGGTCCCCCCCTATCCCGATCCAGGAAATTGAATCACCTGGGTCTGACTCTGGTTTTAATGTTGACCAGAGTGCTCCTTCTTCTGGTCCAACTTTGGGAACCTCAGGCCGTTATTTGCCAGCTGCTGTTCTCTCCCAACTTGCATACAGCTTCTGGGCCTGGTGGTGTCCACCTTCAAGGCAGCCTTTTTGCACAGGCCTGCACAGGCCTGTATGCATCTTCTTTAACCGGAAGATAGCAAGGTTAGTGGCGAGGTCACGGGTTCCTCTGACAGACGCTGCAGTCATCCTAGTATCACTGTGGGGCCAATACCTTCCTCTTCTCAAGCCTCTTCCACAGTTCCTGCGTAGGATCAAGGGCAAAGATCTTCTGGTCATTTGGGGGGCTGTAAACGTCCCTCGGGGGCTATCTCATAGGTCCAGTTGTGCCAAGGCCTGAGTTTCCATCCTGCTTTACAGTCGCTGTTGTTGACGGCTTGGTTGTTAAAAGCCAGGTACTGAGGGATAGAGATTTGAATGGATCAGTAATCCCTACTATGTTGAAGGGGAGAGGAAGTCGACTTCCAGCAAGATATATCATTGTACAGGGAAAGTGTACATTTCTAGGTAGAGTCCATTGGCGCTCATCCTTGCTCCTTTTCTGTGGCTCGAACTTTGGTCTTTCTTCAATGTGGCTTTGAGCAGAAATTGGAAATGAGCACCATCAAGGGCCAGGTGTCTGCCTTGGCAGTCTTCTTTCAAGCGACCCCCTAGCCACTCGCTTTTTAGTTAAGAACTTCATTCAGGGAGTTCGATATGTGGTTCCACCTGTATGGTCTCTTTTGTCGCCGTGGATTTTAAACTTGGTGCTCTCGGTTCTCCAGAAACCTCCATTTGAGAATATTTGGGAGATTCCCTTGCCTGCGTTGTCCCAGAAGGTGACATTTTTGGTGGTTATTACATTGGCCCGTAGGGTGTCAGAGTTGGTGGCATTATCCTGTCAATAGTCCCTATTTAGTAGTTCATACAGATGGTGGCTCTTCGTCCCTCGTTCCTACCTAAGGTTGTCTCGCACTTCCATTTGTGTTGCCTTCCTTGTGTCCAAAGCCGGCTCATCCCAAGAAATTTACTCTGCATGTTTTGGATGTCGTTCGGGCAATTTGGGTGTATCTGGCAGCCATGGAGTCCTTTCGGAGGTCTGGCTCGCATTTTGTGGTTACACAAGGACCAAGGAAAGGGCTGGCCGCTTCTTCAGCTACCATCTCTAGAGGGATCAGACGGATGGCGGTCTATTCTATTAAAGGTCGTGTTCCTCCTTTCCCTGTCATGGCGCATTCTACTCGGCCAGATAGTACATCCTGAGCCTTCTGTTCTCAAGTGTCAATATCTCAGGTTTGCAAGGTGGCCACTTGGTCATATATATCAAGTGACTCGCCGTGCGTTCCAACCGCCGGATGTGCGTTCCAAAGCCAACAAGCGGAAGTGACGTGGTTACGCTCTACGAATTTCGCCAGACTGACGTCATCAGGAGCAACTTGCTCCTGATGACGTCACTGACGAAACGCGTAGAGCATAACCATGTGACTTCCGCTTGTTGGCTTTGGAACGCACGGCGTTCCTGATACATACTGCTATACGAGGAGGTTGCGGTTCCTACTTGTTTTACATGCTCGTTTATCTACTATTGTAATGTGAGTACCTGCTTTTTAACTTTAATAAAGGATATTTGTAAATTACAATACTTCACTATATGAAGCATTCTTCCTTCATATATGACTTGGGATTACCTTCTATCACCATTGGGATACTGATGTCCACTGATGTGTATGAGCCTAAAATGTACCCTTGAGAGAGGATCTGGGAGAAGGACCACAGCTAAGGTTATCAGGGTCCAAGACCCCTGCCATACAGGAGTGAACCCCACTATTCACTACAAGCTGACCACCCCTGTAGGGGTACTTAGCTCTGGTAAGTGCGGGCTGTACTGAGAGGGGAACACAAGATTCCTCACCCGCACACCTCACTCCGGATCTCCTCAAGAAAGCACCTTATAATATAAATACATATACTTAAAGTGGAGTTCCACCCTAATTTAATACTTGCCTCCATCTTCTCGCTCCGGGTCACCTGAAAAAGAAATGGATAATCGCATATTTTTTTTTTTTTTACTTGCCTCGTAGCGAAGAAAAAATACTTACCTTACTTCCTTCTTCCTCCTTCCTCGGCCGCGGCCCGTCGTCACTTCCTGGCTCTGCAATGATTCCTGGGAGCTGAACGTCATAGCTCCCAGGAATCATTGCGCCTGCACCGGCCCCGACGTCAGTTCCGGGTCGCACGCGTCATCCCCTTCTAAACAGCTTCTGGGCATGCCCAGAAGCTGTAGAGGGATGACGCGCGCGACCCGGAAGTGATGGGGCCGGCGCAGAGCATCGTGGGACCAAAGAAGGCGGAAGAAGACGACGAAGGGGATCTCGCTGGCTTCAAGCTGCCCACATCTGAGATGGCAGCACTGGACAAGACGTTTTCAAGGTAAGTATTTGTCCTAACAGGTAAGTGCAACCCGGGACAGATCAGAGGCTAGCCATTGTGGAATGTACTAGCCCTGACTGTCGGGTTGGGAGTATTAAAAAAAAAAAAAAAAATAAATCCAGGGTGGAACTCCGCTTTAATCTTTGGATTTTTGGACTTTGCACATATTTATTATTTACGGAATATTTTTTATCACCCATTGATTCATTTATTTTGATCACTGATTCATTCCTTGGCATTTTTGGCTGAACCACAAACGTGTGGATTCTGTGAACTTGCACACGTTATCGTTTTGTTTTTTTGTATTGTTGCACTACAAGTTGGTGGATCCTGCTGGTTCTCACACTTGTCACTACAACACCTGCATTTATAGCATATGCACTATTTGATCACATTTATCTATATATTTTTTTAAATATTCACTTTATTATATTCGGATCATTTATTTAATAATTCAATTTAGCAAATAGATTTTTGCAAAATCAAACAGCACTTTATTTATGTGAGTCACTTGATATATCCATTACCAGCATCTACTTGTTTATGCAAACCACTTGTCACTTTATTGCACCATTTGCATGTTGTATATATGCCGTTTTTATATATGCTTATGTGACCTCATCTAAATGTTATCTGTAAATAATATGTGGTAGCAGGATTTGGTTGATATTTGACACATATATTACACCTGTATTGATTCATTTTCCTTTTGGCACTGCTTTTGGACATCCTTACAGTCCTCATTAATGGAGTGCTGTGTCTGTCGATGAACAAGAGAAAATGTGATTTTTGTACTTGACGGACACTTCACCCACCCCTCTATTGAGTTTTAATACTTATAATACTGCTTGCTACTAAACTGAATACCTATAGCAGAGAGGGGGTTATACTAGCTGAGGACGGCCCATGGGCGTAGCCAAGTTTTTTGTTCTGCCTAGTCCTACTCCTGCAGAAAGCGATATAACCCTACAGTCATGACAAATGGAGTGCTATGTCCGTCAACGAACTTGGAGAAATGGATTTTACGGTGAGTACAAAAATCCCATTTTAACATGCTTTTTCTTCAGCAATGGAGTCTTGGGTGGTGAGCGCGCATCTGGGCCATGTCTGTTGCATGCATTACTTATTGTTTTCTTTGAAACAATTTTACCTGCTAATTCCAGGTCTTTCTGAAGCTCTCCTAAAATAGTTCTTGGCTCTTGGACAACTCTTCTGATTAATTCTTTGTATTCCTCTCAGAAATCATGCGAGGAGCACCTAGTCGTGGCTGATTTATAGTGACATTCTGTTCTTTCCCCTTCAGGATTATAGCCCCAACAGTGCTAACTGGAACATTAGGAAGTTCAAAAATCTTTCTGTAACCAATGCCAGCAGTATGTTTTGCAACAATAAGGTTGCAAAGGTCTTGAGCGAGCTCTTTACTTTTACCCATCATGAGATTTTTCTTGTGTGACACCTTGAGATGAGACACCTGGGTAATGAGACACCTTTTTATAGGCCATCATTTGAGACTAAATTAGCTGATATTAATTTGCACTGACAAGGGGCAGGATTGCTCTCGAATTACTGATAGATAACAGCTGGTGTCTTGGCTTTCCATGCCTTTTTGCACCTCCCTCTCCATGTGTTCAATACGTTTTCCCTGCGTCATTCTATTTTATTATACATAACTTAATTTCTCTGTCGCTCATTGACAGACGTAGTCCTCCTTGATTAATATCAACTCGGGTTATACTGCCCTCTACAGGAGTAGGACTAGACAGGAAAGAAAACGTTCTGGCCACACCCTAGGGGCAGTCCCAGAGGGTATATCCTCTCACTTCCTGCTACAGCAAATCAGTTTTTTTCTGTCTAGTTAGGAGTAAGGACCTAGATTCCTTGCTAGGATCTACGGTCCTGGCAAGATTTTTTTTTAAAAATACTTTTTTAGACAGCCTTTTTTCTCCAGTGTTCCTGTGAGATCTTCAAGCAAGTACGCTGAAACTGGGCGACGGGCTGGATGTTGAGATCCAGTGGTCACCCCAGTTCAGCCTACGAGCGCGTGTAGGCCATAGCTCCACGCTGGGTCGGCCGCGACATAGTCCCACTGGACGGGGACTGACCCTGCGAGTTAAACGTCTCGCCTGGACGCCAATGACCAACAGAGTCACGGCGTCCGTATTGGTCGACAGCCCTCCCACCCCGGTGGAGAGGGGTTCTGTCAGGAGTGGGCGCCCGCCTGGTTCCGGTATGGTGAGTAGAATGTTCCCCCTCTCCCCCTGACGGGTTTGTTGGTGGACGCGGGCCCCTCTCTGGGATGGTCGGACACTCGGTTTTCTGGGTCCCCCCTCTATCCTATAACAGGTCACAGATCCCCCAATTTGAGTGTGATTTTTGTGAATAGAAACCAGGAGGCTTGGTTTGGGAGCTGACTATCTAAAAGTCACTATATGACTGTAAGGGTGACTGAAGTCAGTGGCAGACTACTAAGAGGCATTACTATTGAGGTATACAGGTATCCTACCTGTCTAGTGTGTACACAGGCCGATGCCTATGCCTGAGTTACTGCAGCCACAGATCGCCATCCCTCCAGAAAGCCGGTCACTTCCACAGGCCACACAGCCTCCCGCAGGCCGAGGACACCTCCCGCAGGCCGAGGCACTTCCGCAGGCCGCACAGGCCGAATGCACACATCCCGCAGGCCGCTGCTAGCTTGCAAGCCGCCGCTATCCTACACAGGCCGCGGCCATTTTCCTGCAGATCGCACGAGGCCGCCATATTGGTGTAGCCTCGTGTCTCCAGCATGGGGGCGGCCATGTTTGAGGTGACCAAACACCTCGTGGAGTAATTGGGAGGCGCCGGAAGGCGTGTAAAGGGGCGGAGCCGCCTCCTTGGCCCAGGGAAAGCAAGCCAAAGACTTCCTGTCTGTAACAGACAGTGCTGGAAGCAGTTTGATAAGAAACTTCTGTGCATCAGGTGAGCCTTGGGGTCTCTCTCTCTCTCTTTCTGAGGGGTCCAAGCAGGTAGACTGAGGGGCGCTACTGCGCTGGGGGACTAAGTTAAAAAAAAAAAAAAAAATGTTTTTTTCTTGCAATTAATTTTTTTGTGTTTGCTGGCAAGTGTCTTGTTACATGAACCCTGCCACTCATGTATCCCCACCTGATCCCCTCGGGGTGGCCGCAGGGCCCTCCAGTACCCCACTTGTGATGATGCATTATCAGCAGTTTTGGAGTCTTTGGTATCCCGGGTGGAGGTAGCCTGTCAGGG
Source organism: Pelophylax lessonae (assembly GCF_965119305.1). Lineage (NCBI taxonomy): Eukaryota > Metazoa > Chordata > Amphibia > Anura > Ranidae > Pelophylax > Pelophylax lessonae. Next base: position 182,971,875 of record NC_138768.1, read on the forward strand.
ACGGGGGTCAAGAAGAGCGACCCCCGCCTACCCCTATGTCATCTGATACTTCAGATACGGATTCTGAGCTTGTCATTGCCGGGAAACCTTAGATCTTGAGGTTACACCGGCAGCGGTAGCTGAGACTCGTATTCCTTTTTTGGTACTAGCAAGCCTACCAAAATGGGGAAGGGTTTCCCTTGCCCAAATGGGGTCTTCCGTAAACGAGCCCCTGCTATTTCCAAACGCATTGCTAGGCGCTATCATTTTGAGGAATCCCTTATTACAAAGATGGACGGTACCACCAATAGTGGACTCACCGATTTCCAGACTAAATAAAGCCACTGTTATCTCGTTGGATTGACAGAATGGGCCCCACCCATCTCTAGGGTGGGGGGGACGTCTTCACCGGTTTCCGGATCCAGGGCTTTCCAGAATCCCGGATAAAGGGGTTCGCAAGGTCATATGGTCGGGATACAAAATCGAGTTTCGATCACTTCCACCGGTGCGATTCTTCCCTTCCAATATTCGACATCCCCGGGTCGCTTAAAAAGCTTTGCGGGGAACAGCTTGATGCAACAAACAGTGGTAGTTCCCATTCCTTGGAGGCGTTCTAGTCGAACCTGTTCACAATGCCCAGGAAAAAGGGCTAGGTGCGTCCAATTCTGGTCTTGGAAGAGATGGAGTCCATCCATACAGTGGTGGCCTCCCTGCATCAGGGGGATTTCCTGGCGTCCATAGACATTTAGGATGCCTATCTTCATATCCCCATCTTCGCAGGACATCAGCGTTTTCTTTGCTTTTCCCAAAGATCATCCCTGGTTCCCACCAGGAGACTGAGCTATCTGGGCCTAATTTTGGGTACATCCTTGGCAAGAGTGTTTCTCCAGGTGGAGAAACTCCAGAAGATTCAGTCAATGATTCGGATGTTGCTGTCCGTCAACTGGCTGGGATTGATGGTCGCCTCCTTAGAGGCAGTACCGTTTGTCCAGTCTCATACCCGAATTCTCCAAAGAGGAGATTCTTCTCATATGGAATCGGAATCCCGATTCCCTGGACAATTGGATCCGATTGAGCGAGCAGACCAGGGAGGCTCTGGTCTGGTGGCTTCGGTCTCCGATGCTCAGCCAGGGGAAATAATTTCTTCTAATAAATTCCAGGTTACCGATAAAGGTGTTGGAACTGAGAGCGATCAGACTTTGTCTGATTTACTGGACCGAGCAGCTCCAGGGCAGTCTGGTTCGGATCCAATCGGACTATGCCATGGTCATGACTTATGTCGATCACCAAGGGGCACCAAGAGTGCTCTGGCCGCCATAGAAGTGGCCAACATTCTTATTGGGGGAACAGTTGTTCCAGTTCTCTCCGCGATATTTATCACGGGGGTGGACAGGCAGATTATTTCAGCCGTCAGATTCTGGATCAAGAGGAATAGTCTCTTCATCCAGAGGTATTTCACCAGCTGTCCCTTCATTGGGGCACCCCGGATATGGATCTGTTGGCAGGTTGGCTCAACAGGGCTCGCGCCCGCGATCCTCTAGCGGACGCAGCAGACGCGCTGAGCGCCCCGTAGGGGAAGTATCAGCTACTGTATATCTTCCCCCCCCCTCTCAATTTACTGCTGAGATTTCTCCGCAGGATAGAGGTGGAGGGAACTCCAGTTATCCTGGTAATTCCGGGCTGGCCTCGTCAAGCCGGGTACGCTGACTTGGGCAGGCTAGTCGCAGACGCTCCTTGGAGACTTCTTCTCAGGGAGGATCTGCGGTCTCGAGGACCGATCTTCCATCGTGCTTTACAGTCGCTGGTTTTAACGGCCTGGCCATTGAGACCCAGGTACTGAAGGACAGGGGATTGTCAGCTTCAGTTATTCCTACTCTAATTAAAGCAAGGAAAGCGACTTCTAGCAAAGTCTATTATCGCACATGGAAGACTTATATTGCGTGGTGTGAATCGTTGGGATTTCCCCCACGTACCTATTTGGTGACCCGAATTTTGGCTTTTCTGCAAAAGGGGGTTGAGCAGAAACTATCCTTGAGCACCATCAAGGGTCAGGTTTCAGCATTCAGAAGCCTTTGGCTACTCATTCCTTGGTGCGGAATTTCATCCAGGGGGTGCGGCACTTGGCTCCGCCAGTCTGCGCGCCCTTACCGCCCTGGGATCTTAATTTGGTTTTGTCGGTTCTGCAGAAACCTCCCTTTGAAAATATCAGGGAGATTCCCTTGCTTACATTATCCCAGAAGGTGGCCTTCTTGGTGGCTATCACTTCTGCACGCAGGGTGTCAGAACTGGCTGCATTATCATGCCATTCCCCATATCTAGTTGTTCATAGGGATAAGGTAGTTCTTCATCCGAAGCCATCCTTTCTTCCTAAGGTGGTTTCAGATTTTCATCTGAATGAAGATATTGTGCTACCTTCCTTGTGTCCTAAGCCCAATCATCCTCGGGAATGTGCGTTGCATTCCTTGGATGTAGTTCAGGCAATCAGGGTATACCTGAAGACTACGGAATCGTTCCGTAAAACGGATTCACTTTTTGTGATCACGGATGGCCCCAGAAAGGGGTTGCATGCATCTGCCGCGACTATCTCCAAATGGATTAGACAGACGGTGGTACAGGCTTATTCTATTTAAGGGTCGGAATCCTCCGTTCCCTGTTAAGGCGCACTCTATTCGGGCGCTTAGTCTTTCCTGGGCCTTCCACCATCAGGCGTCAGGGGTCCAGGTTTTCAAGGCGATTACTTGATCGTCGGTTCATACCTTTACAAAATTTTATAAAGCTGATGTGATGGCATCGTCGGATGCCTCATTTGGCCGCAATGTTTTGCAGGCCGCAATTTGAGGAGACCGTTGGTCTACCTCGAGGGTTTGTTGGGTTTTTTCACTTAGGTCTCATCTTTTTGCTCGATGAGTCCTTGATGCTTCTGGTTGGGCCTTCTGGATTTTGATTTCTGTTATCCCACCCCTCATTTGTGGCACTGCTTTGGGACGTCCCGAGTTGATATTAATCAAGGAGGACTACGTCTGTCAATGAGCGACAGAGAAAAATGGATTTTTGTAAAATCTTACCGTAAAATCCTTTTCTCTTAAGCTCATTGACAGACGTAGTACCCGCCCCTCTGTTTTTGAGTTGGGTTGGGTTAAATTCTCTAAACACTGCTTTGTGACATAACTGATTTGCTGTAGCAGGAAGTGAGAGGATATACCCTCAGGGACTGCCCCTAGGGTGTGGCCAGAACGTTTTCTTTCCTGTCTAGTCCTACTCCTGTAGAGGGCAGTATAACCTGAGTTGATATTAATCAAGGTGGACTACGTCTGTCAATGAGCTTAAGAGAAAAGGATTTTACGGTAAGATTTTATAAAAAATCAATTTTTCTGAACTTCTTTGGGTTTCTTTGTATGAATGGATTGCATGGGTTGTTACCAACATGTGGTGAAAATGTCATGTTAAAAGCACCTTTAGAAGCCCATTCACACTAGCACGACTTGTGAGGCGACTTGTGTAGCCCCAGGTCGCTTGGCATAACAAAAGCAATGTTAATCAGTGCCGTCTTAATTGGCACTACTGAAGTCGCTCCGACTTCAGAAAAGGTTCCTGTACTACTTTGAGGCGACCTGTGATCCGACTGTCCCATATACTTCAATGGGAGTCGCCTCCTTATCTAAATTGAAGCGACTTGTTATCAGACTTTCCAGGAAGAAGAAAGAGATTAGCCAGGCATTCCCCACAGACAGTCGCCTGTCTCTTCAAAGCAGTGCACAAGTCCCTTCCAAGTCCCTTCCAAGTCCCTTCCAAGTCTCTTCCAGTCACGGGGCGACTTTCTGGTCGTGGTAGTGTGAACCAGCTCTTAGAAATATATTTACCTTGAAAAATGGTGTCGTTTTTAATACTAGTTTTACCCGCTGAGTGTGTATTGGTGTAATAAATAAACAAATATATATATATATCTTTCGATATTTTCTTTCTTTAGTGCCACACTGTTTTGCTTTAAAGCCCTGTAACCCTTTTTTTTTTTTTTTTTTTTAAGATAAAAGATATTGACTTACCTGTAAATTCCTTATTGTGGAGAGTAGTGCACAACACAAGACCCAATCCTCTGTTTCCTGTGTCGCCTCTTATTGCCTTCACTGATGGAGTGGGTGGGGTTACATGAGCGTGAACGGGGGGGCCCCTAGGCCCTAGCACAATTGTTTTTGCCAGTGTAGTCACCTGAAGGTAGCCAGAATAAAAGCCGTGGTTTATAAATACAAACCTTCCATCCTGATCTGTACTCCAAGATAAGGAATTTACAGTTAAGTTCACACTCTTAGTTTCCCCCCTCACAGTAATGTATTTGACTATCACCCTTTTGTAATTGAAAACAATTGAAAAGTTGTCCCTAGAAAATCTTTAAACTAATGAGAATGCAGAATTTTATTTTAAAATGTGAAACAGTTATTATTGTTAAATAAAATCATTCACTTATCTGACTGTAATGCTAGCCATACACGTATAGATTTTTGGACGGGAATATTCTTTGAACATTCTTTGAAAATTCTTTGAACATTCTTTGAACATTCTTTGAATAGACGAATGTCGTTCGAAAATTGTCTTTTGCTTTTAACATTTAATTTTAAAATGAATGTAATTTCTGAACGATTACCACATACACTGCCCGAAAATTCGTTGATCGAGAAAAGTTTTCCCTTCTGCCCCTACGAATTTTCCCGTCGCTGCAGTTGAAAAAGGACGTCGATTTAACCCCACTAACGATTAGAAAATCAAACGAATTTTCTTGAAACGAAAATTTCCGGACGAAAATCTATACGTGTATGGCCAGCATAAGATGTATGAAGAGTCTAGCCAGAGTAAGTTTTTTTTTTTTCTTCTGAAATTGCTTTGTGGTGTATATGAAGATAAGGAATTAATTATGCAGATTAAAAAGAAAAAATGTTTGGGGAGGTCCTAAGCACATCCAGTGGAAGCTCCTTGCTGGCTTGTGTGTATATATACAGAAAGCCTCATGAAATAGATTAACACATGCAGACATCCAAAGCAGATTTATATCTGATTGGCAGCTGGGACAAAGGAAAGAAGTTTTATTTGTGCATTGTATGCTACAGAAATTACAGAGGAGCAGAGAACTCAGAATATGAAAACATTTGCTGGATTATTCAGATGGCATTAGTGACTTACACATGCTTGTTCTTGTTGCTTAGAATTACTCCTTAACATAACACTTCACTGTTCACCATTTACTTCCGAATGCAACCTATGGGAGTAATTCCCCTAAATGTAAAGCCTGAGTGTTTGTTTCTTTCTTGCAGAAATCTTTCGATGCTCTAAACCATGTCACAATGCTAAAGATGGTTTGCATTTCAAAAGCTAGTGCTCTTCAAAGGAAAGGAAGGTAATTATCTTTTTTATTTTTAATTTCTGCATTTGCATAAAAGTGTAATTCGAGTCCAGGGCTTCATTTTGGCATCTATTAGGTGCTTAAAGTAGTTTCTTAGGTATTAATTTTGATGTTAAGGATGAGATCTCAACCTCCCCATTAGCTATCCCTCTGCTGCTGTGGGCTGCCTCAATCCGGGAAGTAGAGGAAAGCCCTGCATAGAAATTGTAGCACAAGGAGAGCTAAAGTGTAGATGACAAAACACCAAAGAGACTTCCAGCGCTAACCTGTGTTGTCTCTCACTCCCAGAAATAAAATTACCGTATGGTGCTGCTGTTAAACAATGCTGAACCAGCATGTCAGTACATGAAGGAAGGGACAACAGCGCTATCCAACGGTACATAGTCTACAATATAACGCAGTCTGTCTTTGTAAAAAACCTTGGAAAGTTTATTTGAAAAGCACAATGATGAAAAAAACATTAAAAAATAATTCCAAACCAGATCTGCTGGCGTTGCTGAGAGGTCACAAGATGACAGAGCCGCTAGGTGTACCAAACTATGTAGATGTTGACATCAGAGGACCAGGCAGGAGGTAGATTGAATCTGATATACCAAGAACATACCGGACCAGCCGGTAAGGGTAGAGTAGCTTCCTCCCACCCGATATGCAGCTGCTCACACCGGAGCAGTGTAGCCCAGGACGTGGAACCACCGGCCGGAAGTGACGACAGCGGAAGCCGCTAACCGGAAGTGCCGTCAGCAAGCGTCGGGACCAAGCTGGAAAGCATCAAGGTTGCCGTGATGACATGTTTCACACTTCAGTGCGTTGTCAAAGTCACGGTGAAAACAGCAACCAGGGCATTTAAAGATGGAGGAGGGGACGGGCAGGATCTCTATTATCCTCTCACTGTTGGGCCGTCCTGGAAGACGAGGAGAGAAAACCTACCGTTAGTACATCGGTAACGGTCTTTCTTCCGAGCCTTCCAGGACGGCCCGCCTACCCGCCCTTGTTAAAAGGGTGCATGATAATATGGATAAATGTAGGTGGTAAGTACCTATAGAATTATGAGAACACTTCCCTCGGAAATGGTTGTGGAAGATACTTTATTACAACTGAGGGCCTGAGGGAAGGGTGGGGCCTTTTAACTAATCTTAATTGATTGTGTTTCCGGTAGGAGGAGCCTATCATCTCTCACTGTTGGGTTGTCCTGGAAGGCTCGGAAGAAAGACCGTTACCGGTGTACTAACGGTAGGTTTTATTTTACTAGTAATGGCGGCGATCTGTGATTTTTAGAGGGGACTGCGAAATTGTGGCGGTCAGATTTGACCCCTAAATTTCATTTTTGACACTTTTGGAGGGACCAGTGACAAAAATATGCACTGTTACTGTAATAATGACACTAGCAGGGAAGGGGTTAACCTAGGGGGTGATCAAATGGTTAAGTGTAAGCCTAGGGGAGGGTTTTATAACTGTATGGGGGAGGGAACACAGAGACCTGTAAACCTATATAGAAGCATCACAGGCGCTCTGTGATCATTTCAGAGAGAAAAACGGTCTGCTGTGTTTACAACAGCTGACCGTCGTTCTCTCTGTGGGGAGCAATCGCGGGTCCCGGGGGAAGTTGGTGCCGCCGGTCCCATGGATCGGCATCCCCGCTACCCAGTGGGGGCAGGCGCGCGCAGCCGGCTGTGCACGCTTGCCCCCAGGACCACCCCTGCGAACCGACGTACCCATACGTTGGTTCGCGCAGCCGAGCCAGCCTGCCACAGTATATCTGCGGCGAGCGGTCGTCAAGCAGTTAAGTAAGTCAGGCTTACTATTTGTGCTTATGGATGGGTCTCGGACGGGGTTGTCCGCTTCCTCTGCGACCATTCCCAGATGGATCATACAGTCGGTGATTCAGGCCTATTCCATCAGGGGTCAGGTTCCTCCTTTCCCTAACAAGGTGCACTCTACTTGGGTGCTCAGTGCCTTCCGTCATCAGGGGACAGTGACGCAGGTTTGCAGGCGGCCATCTGGTTATCAGTGCACACTCTCACAAAGTTCTATAAAGTGGATGTGTTGGCATCTGCGGATGCCTCTTTTGGCCGCAAGGTTTTGCAGGCTGCTATTTAGAGTACTTGATCCTCTTTGAGCGTGTATTGTTTTTTTCCACGTGGGCTCCAGTTGTTTTGGTTGAGCTCCTGTTGCCTGGTTGGCTACGGTTTTTAGCCTTGGAAATGTTTTTCTGTTCCCACCGCTCATTTTTAACACTGCTTTGGGACATCCCAATGCTTAAGAATATGAGGAGCTGTGTCCATCAAAGAACGAAAGAGAAAATGGGATTTTTAACTTATCGTAAAATCCATTTCTCTGATATTAATTGACTGACACAGCACCTACCCCTCAGTGGAGTTGTAATTCTCCTGACACTGATTGTAAAAAAAAAACTGAGTACCTATAGCAGAGAGAGGGCTTTTACCCCCTTGGACTGCCCATAGGCATAGCCAGACTTTTTTTCTGCCTAGTGTCCCACTCCTGTATGGGGCAGTATAACCCAATGGTTAAGAATATAAGGAGCTTTGTCTGTCAATGAACATCAGAGAAATGGATTTTACAGTAAGTCAAAAATCCCATTTTCCTTTTGTCGATCCTCCCATTCTCTCACTAAATGATCAATCCACTATTTCTAGCTTTGGAATTCCCCCTTTTTTTTCTAGTTCAATAACTTTTTATTAATTTTCCAGAATATACACCTTACAAAAACAAGTACATATCAAACTCAACATAACAAATAATACCTAACACCCAAAAAAAAAAAAAAAAAAGAAACCCACCTGGCGGGGTGTTATTAACCCAAAGTTTTACTAATCAGTTTTCAGTTTCTACTTGTTTTATTTCCACACATCATGTCACCATGTCTCATACCCTTCCAGCAATGTATGTTCCCTGTCATCACCATTCAAGTTACCCTCTGCCTTAAATTTTTTCCATACATCCCTTATTTTATTTCCTTTATCTATCCGCCCTTTTGAAATATAATTAAGGTCCTCCATGAGTGCTATAGTATCCACTTTAGAACACCACTCCTTAAGAGTAGGTGGGTCTGCTTCTCCACATCTTGCAGGTATTACTGCCTTCGCTGCATTTAATAGATGCGGTACGATAGAGCGTTTATAGGCCCTCAGGGGTTCCATAGTGCAGTGAAAAAGAACTCTCCATGGATCTCGTGTTAGGTCAGAACTCGTTATCTTATTTATAGTGAATAATATTTTATCCCAATACAATTGTATAGCCGTGTAAGTCCACCAAATATGGGCATTTGTTGCCACCTGTCCACATTTCCTCCAGCACAAGGCTGAACGCGTGGGGTACATTGCGTGTATTTTTGCTGGGGTATAGTGCCATCTCGACAAAAGTTTATAATTAACTTCAGCTATTTTAGAGGATTGTGATGATGACATGGCCACCTGGAGGATTCTCCCCCTCTGACACTCTGTTAGTCCACTCCCCAAATCCTTTTCCTATTTAGACAAGTAATTTGGCTCCTCAGGATAAAACCGTTTCAATAAAATATTATAGAAAACTGAGATTGCGTGTTTTAGTGGCTGTTGAGTCTGAAACATTTCTTCCACTGGGTTAAGATCCGTTTCGTTCCGTATGGGTTTGGGGAGTGTGTTCAAGAAACTCGCCAGCTGGCCATATCTCCACATATCCATCCTAGATGGTAATCTTGGGTATAAGATTTAATTTAATGGTTTAATATGGTCGTCCCTATAAACATGGCCAATACGAAGGTCTTCTTCCAAAGACCAATGTTTGAACCCAGGGTCTGTAAGGCCCGGCAAAAACAACGTATGTCCGAATAATGGCATAAGTGGGGAATTGTAAACCCATTTGAGTTTCTTTTGGAATGAGTCCCATATAGATAACGTCGATATAGTAATTGGTGAAACCGAAGGGGCAAAGGATCTATATTTGGTATCCACGGGGATCTAGAGATATCTACCCCACTTAATTCTCGCTCAACCTGTACCCACAGTTTGCCCTTATTCCCTTGTACTAAATCTAGTATTCTTGATAATTCCCCTTTTAGAGACACTTTTTTGAAATCCTCTTTTGACCTGGCAGATCCAGCCCAAACTACTGGAGTTGGAACTGAGAGCTCAATAATGAACTTACTCCCAATAAAGACAATCCCTTTCTTTCTCCAAAATTACAATTCTTGCATTAGCTCTACTGTTTTGTGTAGATGCCATGGAGAATGTGATCTGTCCAATCTCCAGAATTTTCTGACTTTCTGTGCACATGCTTGATTCTGTTGATCCTTCTCAGGAAAGGTCTCTTTTGAAAGCAAGCTCCTCTTTGATAACCCCCTGAGGAATCCCCTGAGGCAGTTACAGAGAAAAGGGGGCTCTTACCACATTTTCAATGTTTTTTTCCTCCCTATCAAACTGTTCACATTTACCTTATGGATTCGATTCGTAGGCCCCCTCCAGGCCCATCTGTGGCAAATTCCTCGAAGTCCAATGAATCCTCCTACACGCTAAAGTTCCCCTTCGTCTGAGGAGGGTGTAGGACATCTACTGACATGCCTTACTACGATGACTTTAATGTTCTTCCATTGGCCTTCTGTTTATGAGAGGTACATAATGAGTCTCCCTTGCTGTCCTATATTTCCTTCTGCTAACCATTTTTTAAATACTAGCTGCCTTCCAAGAGCAGCCTTGTTCCCTGCAACCCTTTGTAGTTTCAAGGTCATAAGGAGCATTAATTTTCTCTTTTTGGGAAGACTTACAAGGTCCTTAGGTATACATGTTCTGTCATACAGTATCTCACAAAAGTAAGCACACCCCTCACATTTTTGTAAATATTTTTTATCTTTTCATGTGACAACACTGAAGAAATTACACTTTGCTACAATGTAAAGTAGTGAGTGTACAGCTTTTATAACAGTGTGTAAATTTGCTGTACCCTCAAAATTACTCCACACAGCCATTAATGTCTAAACCGCTGGCAACAAAAGTGAGTACATCCCTGAAGTGAATATGTCCAAATTGGGCCCAAAGTGTCAATATTTTGTATGGCCACTAATATTTTACAGCACTGCCTTAACCCTCTTGGGCATGGAGTTTACCAGAACTTCACATGTTGCCACTAGAGTCCTCTTCCAATCCTCCATCCACCGACATCACAATGCTGGTGGATGTTAGAGACCTTGCGCTCCTCCACCTTATGCTTGAGGATGCCCCACAGATGCCCAATAGGGTTTAGGTCTGGAGACATGCCTGGCCAGTCCATCACCTTTACCATCAGCTTCTTTAGCAAGGCAGTGGTTGTCTTGGAGGTGTGTTTGGGGTCATCATGTTGGAATACTGCCCTGCGACCCAGTCTGCGAAAAGGGGGGATCATGCTCTGCTTCAGTATGTCACAGTACATGTTAGCGTTCATGGTTCCCTCAATGAACTGTAGCTCCCCAGTGCCAGCAGCACTCATGCAGCCCCAGACCAGGACACTCCCACCACCATGCTTGACTGTAGGCAAGACACATTTGTCTTTGTACTCCTCACTTGGTTGCCGCCACACACGCTTTACACCATCCGAACCAAATAAGTTTATCTTGGTATCATCAGACCACAGGACATGGTTCCAGTAATCGTAATCGATGTCCTTAGTTTGCTTATCTTCAGCAAACTGTTTGCGGGCTTTCTTGTGCATCATCTTTAGAAGAGGCTTCCTTCTGGGACCACAGCCATGCAGACCAGTTTGATGCAGTGTGCGGCGTATGGTCTTAGCACTTACCACTTCAACCTCTGCAGCAATGCTGGCAGCACTCGTATGTCTATTTCCCAAAGACAACCTCTGGATATGACGCTGAACGCATCTACTCAACGTCTTTGGTCGACCATGGCGAGGCCTTTTCTGAGTGAAACGTGTCCTGGTAAACCGCTGTATGGTCTTGGCCACCATGCTGCACCTTAGTTTCAGTGTCTTGGCAATCTAATAGCCTAGGCCAGTGATGGCGAACCTTGGCACCCCAGATGTTTTGGAACTATATTTCCCATTAAGCTCAGCTACACCACAGAGTGCATGAGCATCATGGGCAATGTAGTTCCAAAACATCTGGGGTGCCAAGGTTGCCATCTTTAAGTAGAGCAACAATTCTTTTTTTTTTTCTTTTTTTTTTTAGATCCTCAGGGTTTTTTGCCATGAGGTGCCATATTGAGCTTCCAGTGACCAGTATGAGAGAGCGAGAGCGATAATATAAAATTTTAACACACCTGCTCCCCATTCACACCTGAGACCTTGTAACACGAGTCACATGACACCGGGGAGGGAAAATTGCTAATTGGGCCCATTTTGGACATTTCCACTTAGGGGTGTTTCCACTTTTGTTGCCAGCAGTTTAGACATTAATGGCTGTGTGTTGAATTATTTGGAGGGGACAGTAAATGTACACTTATACAAGCTGTACACTTGCTACTTTACATTGTAGCAAAGTATAATTTCTTCAGTGTTGTAACATGAAAAGATACAATAAAATATTTACAAAAATGTGAGGGGTGTTGTCAATTTTGTGATATACTGTATATTAACAGATATAAAAAGCAGTAATTTGACTTCGGTGTAGTCACCCATAATCCTACTATTATGTTTTTTTTTTTTTTGCAGTAGCTAGGCCTCTGCCTAGTCTCCTTTTAGACCTACTAATGTGTAAAGTTTTTGCAAATGCATCTGGAGGGGTTATACCAACATCTACTTCCGCATCAGAATATTCTGTGCTTGGTGGAAGAATCATAGCAGACTGGGGTGCTCTATTATTATTCAGCGGATTACGGCTTAAATATTTCGATTCCAAGGTGTTTCGGAGAACTGGTTCTAATATGCTCCTGAGTCTGACTGTATACTCGCACCTCTCCCTATATCAAAAGTTTTACCAGGAAAAGTACATTAATAAATCTTTACTACTCCTAATAAGAACCTGCCACCCACAGTCTTCTCAGACTTCTTTACTCTACCCTGTATGGCAAAACAGTGTCTGGGTCTATTGCAAACATCATGTCTAGGTCGGTGACCATAAACTCGCTCATCTCTATATCAAACATTTTTTTAACCCCCTTCTTAAAGCTTTACCAGGAATGGTACATTTCTAAGTCTTTACTTATCCTGTTTTGAGCCCTACTAAAAACTGGCCAAAGCAGTCTTCAGACTCCTTCAGTCTCCTCCTGAATGGCTAAGCAGTGTCTGGGTTTACTCATGACCTAATTTTCATTCTGGCTTCCTTAAGCACGATTTTGTCTATAGCAAATTATTAATAAAATCAGCGCAAAACAAAAACAATAGCAGCAGCTGTACACTCAGGGTCAAAGTATCAAATCCCATAATTGGCAATATATAATTAATTAGTGCAGCGCTCTAGACTATTACAAAGCAAATAAATCAAATAGCATTAATAAGAAAATGGAGTGTTCCATAAAGTGTAAAAAGTACTCCAAGTTGACACACGTGGACGATCAAGTGCTAGAATTCTTCCACCAGTAGTGCAAGCCTCTCACTTCAAAGGGCGACCCCCTGAGTTATCGGATGGGTCTAATCATGCTTATCACCTCCAAGGAAGGATGTACAACCCTCCAGCACAGATCACCAGTCAGGCCAGACGTATCAACAAAAGTGGATGGATCAAGAGCAACCAATGCGTCTCTCCAGGCTTGTCACTCCAGGACTCCCCCGTACATGTCATAAAAATAAAGCATACATATAGTGCTCTCCATTGCAAATAAAGTACTTTATTAATGTATAAAATTACTTGCATAAGCGTCACTGTAACCCAGTGCCTGGTTATTCCAGCGTCTATACATCTATGAAGAACAGGACAGTGACGTCCAGTGCTCTCCTCCTCCCCTGTACGCATTCCGTCCCATAGGCTGGACTTCCGCTGAAGAAGTCCCGCCTACGGGACGTAACGCTGGGACTAAGACTGGGATGCCATTAAAGTTAATCTGCGTGTAAAGGCAGGCGTCCCAATACTTTTGACAATACAATGTATCTCTAATTCACATACTAGTGAAATATAGTCTAAACTCTGTGCAAAACACTCTCTTCAGTGAAGAGCATGCATATCTCCCCCCCCTAATCTATACAAACCTAACAGGGGAGCTGACTGTCACGTATTGGGATGATTAGACTTATCCCCAGAAGGGTTTCCGTTTTTTCATCATGCAACAGCCTTGGTTTGGATTAACCAAACCCCTAGCCCTGAATTCCCTGTAGGTTTTTATCTCGTCTTGTAATTTTTCCGGACGCCCTCGCGTGGCACTTTTGGTTGCTCCTTTTTGTTACCTATGGCAACCTTCTGTATCCCTTTGGGACATTTTTGAGTGCTGTTGCCAAGCAGAGCCTCTTTTTGATCCTGAGGGTCACCTTGATATATGCCTAGATTTCTCTTGAACTGAGTTACCCTCACTCTTGAAATCCCTTTTTTCCTGTACTGCAGGAGAATGGAATATCTGGGAAGCTGGTTCTTTTATATTTGCTGCCTTTAGTACTGCTTTACCACGATGCTCTGGCAAGCCGGGTAAAAGAGGAGAACATACTAGGGGTTGGCTTATATTTTTTCTTTTTGCCAATGTACAGTCCTCCTGTACATTGTAGTATAGCCATTAATTACTATGTCCCTCAATGAACTCCAAGAAATTGGCTTTTTGGTCAGTACCAAAATCCAATTTTTCTGAATATCATGAACACCTTCAGCTTTATGGATTAAGCGTGTATTATACAGCGTTACATTGACATGTTATCAATATAGACCACAGTGCCATTGCTCCCATTTGTTTAGTTTGCCTTTACATTAAGAAATTGGGGTGGTAGGGAAACCTGTTTTGACACATGCCTCTTTTTTATTTTCCAGGGCTGGCCGCTGCAGACCTGGAATCTGTTTCCGCCTGTTCAGCAAGCTCCGTTTTCAAAATATGTTGGAGTTTCAGACACCAGAACTACTGCGAATGCCTCTTCATGTAAGGACTTTGTTGTTTATAAATGAATAATAATCAGAATGTATTTTTTGTCAAAATGCTTTTGACCTAAAATGTTGTTTTTGCTTACAGGAGCTTTGCTTGCATACAAAATTACTAGCGCCTATTAATTGTCCTATTGCGGATTTTCTAATGAAGGCCCCAGAGCCACCACCAGCCTTAGTTGTACGCAATGCAGTTCAGATGCTAAAGGTAAGCATTATAAATTCTATTTGCAGGTGTTACTTGGGACCACGATTGCTTAATAAAACCTATTTCTTCCAAACACTACTTTGGCAGTTTGTGACCTCCATTCATGAAAACTGAGGCGTATCCTTCTGTCATAGCATCTGGTTTTAATAGAGCTGTAGCTACTTCAAATGCACCAGTATCAATATTGTAGTATCTAAAAATGCAGATGTTTCCACTCCTCCTATTGCATTCCTCATAAATGAAAAAGTGCAAGAAACAGTTTGTTTTAATTTACTGTCAAGCAACTGCTTACAGCTGAAATATGCATTTTGGTGGATTAGCCCTTTCATTAAAGTATAATTTCGCAAGTAAAGGTGCAGCAGAGACTAAACTCTGTGCAACGATGCTTCTTTTAAAGTATAACTATTGGCAAAACTTTTTTTTTTTTCTTCATTTTGGCTAGAGCAAGGGAGTATTATAACCCCTGTCCGATTTTTCTTTTTTTTTTTTTCCCGCCATCTGTGCCTGACCTAGAGCTAAACAGAAGGAATGTAATAGGAAAAACCTGCAAATTAAGGGAATTTCTTGGGGAGCCCCAGGTCACCCAAACTAGTGTCCTCATTTGAAGATTTCCCCTCTGTTACTTTTCTGAGGACAATCCAAAAATGTGGATTTTATTTTACTTTCCATGATAATGGTGAGCAGAGATCCAATCCCTCTCCACTCTATCCAAAAAATGAAAAAAAGGTTTGGCTTTAGTTATATTTTAATCCTCACGTTTCCCGAGGTACCTTCCTACATGTAGATCTTTACTAATTAATATAGGTATTCGGTTTTTGCCTAATTCTAAAAAAGTAGGACATCCGGAAAATAAAGAAAACTATGCTACATGCAGCTGTGTATGTCATTCAAAAACATTTACCACTTCACTTAATAGTTACATAGTAGGTTGAAAAAAGACACAAGTCCATCCAAGTTCAACCAGTGAAAGAGGGGGAAAAAATTCATACAATCCCATATGTACACAATTCTATAGTTGATCCAGAGGAAGGCAAAAAAAAAAACCCAGGAAAAGCATGATCCAATTTGCTTCAGCAGGGGAAAAAAATCCTTCCAGATCCCCCATGAGGCAATAAGGTATTCCCTGGATCAACTTTACCTAAAAATCTTAGTATCCAGTTATATTCTGTACATTTTAGAAAGAATCCAGTCCTTTTTAAAAGCAAGCTACTAAGCTAGCCAGAACCAGCTCTTGAGGAAGTCTATTCCACATTTTCACAGCTCTTTCTGTTAATAAACCTTTTCTATATTTGGAGATTAAACCTCTTTTCCTCCAGACATAAAGAGTGTCCCTTTGTCCTCTGTGATGACCTTAAAGTGAATAACTCAACACCAAGTTCACTATATACACCACTTATGTATTTATACATGTTAAACATCTCCTCCTTACTCTCCTGTTCTCAAGAGAATAAATTCAGTTCAATACTGGGCACTTTCACCCCCTCCCTGCCTAGGCCAATGTTTAGCTTTCAGCGCTGTCACAATTTGAATGACAATTGCGCGATCATGCAACACTGTACCCATATGAATTTTTTAGCATTTTTTCTTTTTTTCACACAAATAAAACTTTCTTTTGATGGTATGTAATCACCACTTGGGTTTTTTTTTTCTTTTTTTTTAAATGGCCGATTTCCCTCTGTTATAAAATTGTGTCCCAATCCATACTTGTTTGTTCCGGTAATGCGACGGTAAATTTCACCCTAATGCTTCCGCACTGCAAAAGACAACATTGCACCTCAAATAAGATGTGTGTTGTGGTGTTCTGCACTGCAGAAAATGCAGCATATTTTACATTTGTATGCATTACGGTCCTTTCATTTTGCAGCTCAACATATTGCAGTGCCGTACGTCCTTAGTGTGGTTGGGCCCTTTGAACCTTTTCACTTTTTACTGACTTGACTTTCCAATGTCCCCAACCCCTGGAGAGTCTCTATTAGTATAGGAGGAGGTGGTACCATTATTTTTTCATTGTATGGCTCTGTCTTAGACCAAAAACTAGAGTAAGGAGGAAGGGAACAATGCAGTATTACTTTTTAGTCAACTAGTGGCTGATGTTTCCTCTATATGTCATAAAAAATCTTTCTGTAAAGTAACGCACTTCTTAATTTAATTTTTTTAATGTCTGTATGTTGGGAACACAAAAAAACTGCCTTAAAATATATTGTAGACTAGCATTTGTTCATGTTAGATAAAAAGTTAAGAATAAATATACCAACTTTCTGAATCTATTCTTTTATGCTGCATAATGAAACTGTGTTTTGTCTAAATATGCTAACTGTATTTCTTTTGTTCTAAAGACAATTGATGCAATGGACACATGGGAAGACTTGACAGAACTTGGATATCACTTGGCTGATTTGCCAGTAGAACCTCACCTTGGCAAAATGGTGCTGTGTGCTGTGGTGCTGAAGTGCTTAGACCCCATCCTTACCATTGCCTGCACTTTAGCGTATCGAGATCCATTTGTCTTACCAGCTCAGGCTGCGCAGAAACGTGCTGCTATGCTGTGCCGAAAACGATATACAGCAGACACATTCAGTGATCATATGGCTTTGCTCAGGGCTTTTCAGGTATGGTTACGTTCCAGGACATAGAATGAATAAAAATGTTTCTTTGAGTCACAATAACTTTTTTAGGGTTCCATGTATTTGCGTTGGGAACCTTTTTAATGCTTGGATAGTATTTTTAATATCTTCTGGCTGATTAGTCACTCACACTTCTGATTAATACTTTGTATTTTATACACGCAAATGGAATTTGTGTTGTTATATATCTTGGCGTCAATATGGCAGTAGATAAGGTAGTAGATCGTATGACCCATTTTATAAGTTGACTCACTTATGCACATCATCCAGTGTCTGGGGAATGGTGGCTGATAATACGATTAATGCAGTTGATTCACCATTCAGTTCATTCCATTCTGTAACACATGCCAAGAATGAATCCCTTGTTTAATATAGAAGTAGACTAAATCATAATATATATATATATATATATATATATATGCATATCTTGCAGGCGTGGCAGAAAGCACGTAGTGATGGGTGGGAACGAACCTTCTGTGAGAAGAATTTCCTGTCTCAGGCTACCATGGAAATTATTATTGGAATGAGAACACAGTTGCTGGGGCAGCTCAGGGCTTCAGGTGAGTGTCAGACAATGTAAACAGCAGGCCTCCTGCACATGAGTGTATGGTCTAACACAATCTTTCTACACATCCGTATCTTGGCTGTAGCTAAAACCGCACCACACTTTGCTGCCTCCTAGGACTGGGAGGGTTCCAACAACTTACTGGAAAAAAAGACAAGAAGGAAAGGGCGCACCGCACCAGCTTAGTGCATTATCCCAATGACCATTTATTTGTAAATTATAAAACAGACAAAGCACATTAGGGTAAAAGAGTTGTTCTGTCCACTCTGTGTCCTCCTAGGGCTTGAGGGGGACATCACCTAGCTTCAACTCACTTACACATTTTGAGTGACATACCTTCTTCCTCAGAGTCAAAACCTCAGGCAATAAATAGTGTGTATTATATTATGGGTGAAGATGCGCTGGTCTGAATGCGGGGATATGCTGCACTAAAATTCCTGAATATTGGAAATAAAGAACTGAAATAAAATTAAGTGCGCTGTCCTATAGAATGTGTGAAAAAAAAATTACTGTGTGTATAAAACATACAAAAAACCCAATGGTATTGTAACTAACATATGAAAAAGACAATAATCCACTGGAATGAAGATCTAAACCGTGAGAAACAATAAAAGTGAATCTTCTAAGTCCCAAAGGCTCAGTGTGCAGTGACCTGAAAAAAAATCCTATAAAGTATGTGACCAAAGATTACTAGATTAATGAAAAAATATACAAAGTTCAGTGGTATTGTGTATGAGTGCTGACTTGTGAAAAAACTCCCCTATAGTGGATGTATTGTCCGTGAAAAACCAAATACATGATAAAGTTTTCAAGTCCTAAATACTTGGTGTACAATACTGAAAAAAAAAACTGATCCAAATACAAAGGGTTTATTTGCAGTGAAGTCCTATATATTCAGTATGTGAAAACTGAAAAGGCAGTCCTTCCAAATACACAGGATTAGTTTGCAAGGAAGGTCATAAATGGTCTCCCAAGAGTGAATGAGCATAGATGAAATTCCAATGCAGTGTGTGATAAAGGTAATGCTCGCTTACCAGCTAACCGCGGGCAAGCGGCACAGTGATCCCAGATTTCTCAGTATATGGAGTCTGATACCTCTCCGCTACTGCTCTCTGACCAAGATCTTCTAAGTTAAAACAGCTGATCCGAATAGAAGCCGGCCGATTTCCCTCAGCGCAGACCCGATCCTCCCTCTCTCACCGCTTGCTGACAGACTCAAACAAGTGGTTGACGTGCAGGAGAAGGAGAGAGAGCATAGTGCATTATCTTTTGAAACCCAAATGTATTAAAAAGAAGTGCACTTACAATGAATGAATGTTTAAAAGCGTATGGGAAAAAAGAGATGACACGGCCGCCTGCAGTGCGGACTGTGTGAAGTGACAAATGCTGACTACTCCGTCCCACGTGTTTCCCCCTCTGGCAGGCGTCAACTGGGAATGGAGTGTAGCCAGCAATTGTCACTGATTACATTTAAATGCTATGGGAGGAGAGTTTCCGGCTGGGATACAGAGAACCACAAGGTGCAGAACAACGTTGTTTCCACTCTTCGTGATTATACACAGGTTCCAAATCACAGCCAAGGATCACTAACATCTGACATCCAAGTGTTAACATTGGATACTTTTTATCAAAAAATCTCTATTTTGACAGGACCGTCACAGGAGTGAAAAATATTTTCAAAAGTAAAGAAACAATGTACTTAAAATATAAGTGGAGAAATTAATAAAAATAAAAAGTGAAAAATAAATAAAAATGAAGTAAATATTAAAAATGAATATATGTGATACAGTACGTCCCTAAAAATTTATATTTTAATAATAAAAAAGTTAATAATCCTAGTGTCACATAAAAATGTGAAAAATTTAAAAATGTTTATGAAAATATATGACAAATTTTAAAGATTATGAAAATTAAAAGATATAGGATTATGTGGGCACATTTATATACATGCCTGTGCAAATCACATAATGTGTATTGTCTCACTACAAGAGACTATATTGGTAAAATGTGTAACAATAAGTTGTATAATATTCAAACGTAAATGTGGGCTTTAGTGAAAATCAATGAGCCTCATTTCAGAGTAAACATTAAGATTCAATCTCTACTTGTAGGCTGTACAATTATAGGGATTCGGAGTATCCCATCAGGGACTCTGTACACACACCAATATTAGAACTTAATTGTGGTGGTCTATCCCCATCCGGGGGAATCGATCTGCTGGTCTCTGAGCCTGTTCTCCTGATGCTTCCCTCATGAGGGACTTGTTACATTTTGGACATATTTTGGGCCATATTTATCTGGCTTCTTGTCCCTAACTGTGACATCAGTTGACAGACTCACTCCAGCAGAATACCCCCCCTGTGTTGATTTATGATTTGTTTACCTTTTTACTGCCTAATATATTGGCTGCTGTGATTAACTACTCGCCTCTACAGGGAGTCTGTACACCTGTAGCTCGGGAAGAAGCTTGATTTCTCAAACGAAACATGTAGGGCATCTGGCTACATGAAACACCCCTTACGTTTAGGGCTGTACCAACTACACTCTAGAGGACGTTCTACGCCATTCCCGGCATCGTCTTCGAGTCGTGTAGGATGTAATGTATAGTATCCCTACACCACCACAGTTCATGTGTTATGCAATCATTTGTACATTATTTGCATTTATATGCCTTATTGTTAAGGTACATTTCGCTGTCTTTTATGTATCGTATGTATGTTGAATAACCATTCCCCTGTGTTAGGGGTTTGTTCCCCTGGTTTTATATGTCAAGCAATAAAAAAGTTTTTTACTTCATTTCTATTTGTGCCTATAAAGTCCATTCAATTCTTTCCAAATGTCCGATATCTATTAGGATGTGGCACATTGTTCCCTCACCTTATTGCGCCTTTACCTTGCTGCTGTATTGTTTGCGCAATATATCCATTTAATTACTAAGTTTTATATAAAGAAATTATTATTAAAATCCAGCTAAATCTCATGTACACTAATCTTTTTGATATTCAAATATATACCATCCCAAAGATGCGGGGACTTTAAGACAACTAATTACTACATATTCTTATCCGGGATGAAAAAGGTTTTATATACCTCAATGTTTTGGATATTGGACATCTGATAATTTTTTGATGAAGTCCAGTTCTCAAACTTAACTATTGTTGATATGGGCATTTATGTCCCATTCGACATTTAAGCCTAGCGGCTTATAGCTTTTTAGGTCAAAAATTCATTGAGTTTGCCTTTTGGATTTAGTTCTTCCTCTCCAATGTGGAGTGTACTTTTTCTATAGCGATCACTTCCAAAGAGGCTGGATTTTTATGATGACATTGAGCGAAATGTTGGGACAGACTATGACCCCCAAATCCCTTACGGATCCTTGAAAGGTATTCACTCAGTCTTTTATATTAAGAGTGCGTATGGTCCTTCCCACATACTGGAACCCGCATTTGCAGGTTAGGAGATAGACCACTCCCTTTGTATGGCGTGAGATAAAATTTCTAATAGGATAGCATTTCCCTGTGACTTCAGATTCAAAGATGTTAGTTTTTATTGTTTTGGCGTTTTTACAGACATTGCATCGCCTACATGGGTAGAATCCCTTCAGATTCCCAAACATAATTGGTGGATTAGGTTTCTCCACTGGATTGGGGGCAATGATATCCTTCAAGGTGGGAGCTTTTCTAAAGATGACCTTTGGTTTCTCTGGTAATGTTGTACCCAGGACCCTGTCCCTTTTTAACACTTTCCAATGTTTTTTTATTATTTGGTTTATGAGCCCATGTCGTTTTGAGAATGAGGTGATGAATGCCGTTTCAAAGTTAGACACATTGTTTTTTTTTTTCTTACTGGGCGCCAAATGATCCTTACGTTCCATTGTCGCTATAGTGGCTAAATCTCTATCCAAACTGGGACCATCATACCCTTTCCGTAGAAATCTGTCTTTGAGAATTTCTGCCTGTGTTTCAAATGTATTTATATTGGAAAAGTTTCGACAAATTCTTCTGAACTGTCCCTTAGGGATGGCTTTTAACCAGAGAGAGTGATGGCAGCTATCCACAGGAATGAAACCATTCCTGTCGGTAGGTTTAAAAAAGGGTTTTGTGGAGAAACCATCACCCTCTTTGGATATCACCAAGTCCAGGAAATTAATACATTCTTTGCTCCAGCTATATGTGAATGTAATTCCCCAGTCACACAATTATTCCACACACTAAAGGATATGAGGCAGTCCGTACCCATTTGGAGGTTAATGAAAACATTCATCCGAGACAACAGAAGTTAATTTTGGAGCTCCTAAAATTTGTAATGGTGCACAACTATTTTTATTATAAAGTTAACTTTTACCTACAGAAGACTGGCGTAGCGATGGGTGCAAAATTTGCACCCAGCCTCGCCAATCTTTTTATGGCATCATGGGAAAATGAGACCATCTTCGCCCGTAGGAGCTCCAATTTGTACTTTTGGAGACATTACATCGATGATGCCCTCTTCCTGTGGAAAGGTGAGGAGATTTTGTTACATTCCTTTGTCGGATCTCAACACCAATGACTGGGGAATTATGTTCACATATAGCTGGAGCAATGAATGTATTAATTTCCTGGACTTGGTGATATCCAGAGAGGGTGAGGGTTTTTCCACAAAACCGATTTTAAATCTACCGACAGGAATGGTTTCATTCCTGTGGATAGCTGCCACTCTCTCTGGTTAAAAGCCATCCCTAAGGAACAGTTCAGAAGAATTTGTCGAAACTTTTCCAATATAAATACATTTGAAACACAGGCAGAAATTCTCAAAGACAGATTTCTACGGAAAGGGTATGATGGTCCCAGTGTGGATAGAGATTTAGTGAATATAGCCACAATGGAACGTAAGGATCTACTGGTGCCCAGTAAGAAGAAAAAAAAAACAATGTGTCTAACCTTGAAAAGGCATTCATCACCTCATTCTCAAAACAACATGGGAATAAAAAACTAAATAATAAAAAAAATGTGGGAAAGTGTTAAAAGGAGACAAGGTCCTGGGTCCAACATTACCAGTGAAACCGAAGGTCATCTTTAGAAAAGCTCCCACCTTGAGGGATATAATTGCCCCCAATCCAATGGAGAAACCTAATCCACCAATTATGTTTGGGAATCTGAAGGGATTCTACCCATGTAGGCGATGCGATGTCTGTAAAAACGCCAAAACAATAAAAGCTAATATCTTTGAAACTAAAGTCACAGGGAAATCCTATCCTATTAGAAATTTTATCTCATGCCATACAAAGGGAGTGGTCTATCTCCTAACCTGCAAATGCGGGTTACAGTATGTGGGGAGGACCATACGCAATCTTAATAGAATAGTGAACACCTTTCAAGGATCCGTAAAGGATTTGTGAGTCCTAGTCTGTCCCAACATTTCGCTCAATGTCATCATAAAAAATCCAGCCTCTTTGGAAGTGATCGCTATAGAAAAGTACAACATCGGAGAGGGAGCAATCTCAAAAGAACTATATCCAAAAGAGAAACTCAATAGAGTTTTGACCTCAAAAGGTATAAGCCGCTAGGCTTAAATGTTGAATGGGACCTAAATGCTTATATCAACAATAGTTAAGTTTGGGAACTGGACTTCTGATGATTATTTTTTGATGATGTCCAATATCCAAAACATTGAGGTATATAAATGTATAATAATGTAATAATTGTCATAAGGTCCACGCATCTTTGGGATGGCATATATTTGAATATCAAAAAGATTAGTGTACATAAGATTTTGCTGGATTTTATTAATTTCTTTAAATAATTTACCAATAATAACACAGGATTAAGTGGAATATGGTTGGATTTATTTCCTATACACAATCCTCTTAAATCAGCCATTTTTGGTTGGGTAAATGTATATAGGAAAATATTATGTCCTTGCATAAATATATATATTAAGTTGTTCTAATATTGGTGTGTGTGTATAGAGCCCCTGATGGGATACTCAGAATCCCTATAATCGTACAGCTTACAAGTAGAGATTGAATCTTAATGTTTACACTGAAATGAGCAGTGTTGGGGTAGTTACTCAAAAAATGTAACTAGTTACTAGTTACTAGTTACTTCTGTAAATTGTAATGAGATTACTTTACTAGTTACTGCATTTGAAAAGTAACTTCACTACTTATTACTTTACTTTCCTCTTTCTTAATTGACCGTGTAGAAGAAGATACATGACACTCTTTCTGCATAGAGTTTATTGTATAAACACAGGCTTTGGGAAACATGAGAACAAAACCTGAAAAAACAGAATAAAACATAAAGTGCAACAAAAAGTCATAAACTTCATCCCTCTCTATTCTTCGAAATAACGATTGTATCGCACGGCTTGGGTAACGCAGGAAAGCGCGTTCCTATAGCCTAGTAAAGTAGTGTAGTTGCTTCTTATAGCCTAGTAAAGTAGTGTAGTTACCAATATTAGTATTGTAACTAGTTACTTTACTTAGTTACCAAAAAAAGTAATTTAGTTACTGTAATTAGTTACTTTGTAACTAGTTACCCCCAACACTGGAAATGAGGCTCATTGATTTTTCACTAAAGCCCACATTTACGTTTGAATATTGTATAACTTATTATTGTTACACATTTTACCAATATAGTCTCTTGTAGTGAGACAATACACATTATGTGATTTGCACATGCATGTAGATAAATGTGCCCACATAATCCTATATAATCTTTAATTTTCATAATCTTTAAATTTGTTTTATATATTTTCATAAAAATTTTTCACATTTTTATGTGAAACAATAGGATTATTTATTTACTTTTTTATTATTAAAATATTATTTCTCTGTTGCTCATTGACAGACGCAGACTTCTTGATTAATACAGGAGTAGGACACTAGGCAGGAAAAAAGTTCTGGCCACATCTATGGGCAGTCCCAGGGGGTATATCCTCTCTCTCCCTGCTATAGGATGTCAGTTTTTTTCTGCCTAGTCAGGAGTAAGGACCTAAGTTCCTTGCTGGGATCTCTTGTCCTGGCAAGCTTTTTTAGATAAATCTTTTTTTTTAGTTAGCTTTTTTTCTCCAGTTGTTCCTGTGAGATCTTCAAGCAATTATGCTGGATCTGGGCGACGGGCTGGATGTTGAGATCCAGTGGTCACCCCAGCCGGCCTACGAGCGCGTGCAGGCCCTAGCTCCGTGCTGGGTCGGCCGCGACATAGTCCCACTGAGACGGGGACTGGCCCCGAGAGTTAAACGTCTCGCCAGGTCGCCTACGACCAGTCTGAGCCTGAGTCGCGGCGTCCGTGTTGGCCGACAGCCCCCCCACCTCGGTGCAGAGGGGTTCTGTCAGGAGTTGGCGCCCGCCTGTTCCGGTATGGTGAGTAGAATGTTCCCCCTCTCCCCCTGACGGGTTTTGGGGTGGACGCGGGCCCCCTCCCCGGGATGGTCGGACCCTCATGATTCCGGGTTTCCCTCTGTCCTGTTACGCACTCCCACCTATCTGCCCCCTCACTAGTGGGTTACAGGCCACATATGGGGGCGGTGGGGTTAATAACTGTATTTTCAGGCCCATCTACCGATTGAGAGCCAGGTGCTGAAGGACAGGGGTTTGTCTGCTTCAGTTATCCCTACTCTGATTAAAGCGAGGAAAGCGACTTCCAGAAAGGTCTATCATTGCACATGGAAGTCTTATATCGCGTGGTGTGAATCCCTTGGGTTTCCTCCACGTTCTTACTCGGTGGCTCGGATATTGGCTTTTCTGCAACGGGGGGTTGAGCAGAAACTGGCCTTGAGCACTATCAAGGGTCAGGTCTCAGCATTGGCAATCTTTTTCCAGAGGCCACTGGCTACTCATTCCTTGGTGCGGAGTTTCATCCAGGGGGTGCTGCACCTGGCTCCTCCGGTGCGCGCGCCCTTGCCGCCCTGGGATCTTAATTTGGTGTTGTCGGTTCTCCAGAAACCTCCCTTTGAAAATATTAGGGAGATTCCCTTGCTTACCTTTTCCCAGAAGGTGGCCTTTTTGGTGGCGATCACTTCTGCACGCAGGGTGTCGGAACTGGCCGCGTTGTCCTGTCGTTCCCCATAACTGGTGGTTCATAGGGATAAGGTGGTTCTTCGTCCGAATCCATCCTTCCTTCCTAAGGTGGTTCCGATTTTCATTTGAATGAGGATATTGTATTGCCTTCCCTGTGTCCTAAGCCCAGTCATCCTCTGGAGTTTGCGTTACACTCCTTGGATGTGGTTCGGGCGATCAGGGTGTACTTGGCTACTACTGACTCTTTTCGTAAGACTGATTCACTTTTTGTGATTACGGATGGCCCTAGAAAGGGGTTGCCTGCGTCTGCCGCGACTATCTCCAGATGGATCAGACAGACGGTGGTACAGGCTTATTCTATTAAGGGTCAGGTTCCTCCATTCCCTGTTAAGGTGCACTCCACTCGGGTGCTTAGTGCTTCCTGGGCCTTCCGCCATCAGGCGTCGGTGCTTCAGGTTTGCAAGGCGGCTACCTGGTCGTCGGTTCATACCTTTACAAAATTTTATAAAGTTGATGTGCTGGCATCGGCGGATGCCTCTTTTGGCCGCAAGGTTTTGCAGGCCGCTGTTTGAGGGGACTGTTGGTCTACCTCAGGGGTTTTTTGTTTTTTTCAATTGGCTCTCATCCTTTTGTTCAATGAGTCCTCAATGCTTCTGGTTGGCTCCGGTTAGGCCTTCTGAATTGGATTTTTATTTCTGTTATCCCACCCCTCATTTGTGGCACTGCTTTGGGACGTCCCTACTGATATTAATCAAGAAGTCTGCATCTGTCAATGAGCGACAGAGAAAACTGGATTTTTGACTTACCGTAAAACCCTTTTCTCTTAAGCTCATTGACAGACTCAGTACCCGCCCCTCTATTTTTGAGTTGGGTTGGGTTGAATTCTCTGACACTGCTTTGTTACATAACTGACATCCTATAGCAGGGAGAGAGAGGATATACCCCCTGGGACTGCCCATAGGTGTGGCCAGAACTTTTTTCTGCCTAGTGTCCTACTCCTGTAGGGGGCAGTATAACCCTACTGATATTAATCAAGAAGTCTGCGTCTGTCAATGAGCTTAAGAGAAAAGGATTTTACGGTAAGTCAAAAATCCAGTTTTTTAGGGGTGTACAGTATCACATCTATTCATTTTTGAATATTACATCATTTTTATTTTATTTTTTATATTTTATATATTTTTCACTTTTTCATTTTTCTTTTTTTTTTTTTTTTTTTTTTTTTCATTTCTCCACTTATATTTTAAGTACATTGTTTCTTTACTTTTGAAAATATTTTTCACTCTTGTGAAGGTCCTGTCACAATAGAGGTTTTTTGATACAAAGTATCCAATGTTAACACTTGGATGTCAGAGGTTAGTGATTCTTGGCTGTGATTTGGAACCGGTGTATAATCACGAAGAGTGGAAACAATGTTTTTCTGCACCTAGGGGTTCTCTGTATCCCAGCCGGTAACTCTCCTCCCATAGCATTTAAATGTAATCAGTGACAATTGCTGGCTACACTCCATTCCCAGTTGACGCCTGCCAGAGAGGGAAACACGTCGGACAGAGTAGCCAGCATTTGTCACTTCACACAGTCCGCACTGCAGGAGGCCGTGTCATCTTTTTTTTCCCTACGCTTTTAAACATTCATTCAATGTAAGTGCACTTTTTAATAAATTGGTGTTTTAAAAGATAATGCACTATGCTCTCTCTCCTTCTCCTGCACGCCAACCACTTGTTTGAGTCTGTCAGCACAAGAGCTGATCATCCCAGCTGCAAGCGGTGAGAGAGGGAGGATCGGGTCTGCGCTGAGGGAAGCCGGCCGGCTTCTATTCGGATCAGCTGTTTTATCTTAGAAGATCTTGGTCAGAGAGCAGTAGCGGAGAGGTATCGGATAACATATACTGAGAAATCTGGGATCACTGTGCCGCTTGCCCACGGTTAGCTGGTAAGCGAGCATTACCTTTATCGCACACTGCATTGGAATTTCATCTATGGTCATTCACTCTTGGGAGACCGTTTATGACCTTCGTTGCAAACTAATCCTGTGTATTTGGAAGCACTGCCTTTTCAGTTTTCACATACTGAATATACAGGACTTCACTGCAAATTAACCCTTTGTATTTGGAAGAACTGTTTTTTCAGTATTGCACACCGAGTAAATAGGACTTGAATACTTTATCATATATTTGGTTTTTCATGGACAATACATCCACTATAGGGGAATATTGTTTTTTCACAAGTCAGCACTCATCCACAATACTACTGGACTTTGTATATTTTTTCATTAATCTAGTGATCTTTTGGTCACATACTTTATAGGATTTTTTCAGTCACTGCACCCTGAGCCTTTGGGACTTAGAAGATTTACTTATATTGTTTCTCATGGTTTATATCTTCCAGTGGATTATTGTCTTTTTCATATGTTAGTTACAATACCATTGGGTTTTTGTGTATGTTTAACACACACACACAGTGATTTTTTTTTTCACACATTTTATAGCACAGCGCACTTAATTTTATTTCAGGCAATACATAGAAATTGGGGGATTAGTCTTACCTTAATTGTCATTTTAATGAGTGTGTTGCTGTGCAGGTTTTGTCAGGGCCCGTGGAGGAGGAGACATTAGAGATGTAAATACAAACTCAGAGAACTGGGCAGTGGTAAAGGCTGCTCTAGTGGCTGGCATGTACCCAAACTTAATACATGTGGACAGAGGGAATATGATGCTCACAGGACCCAAGGAAAAGCGTGTACGTCTCCACCCTACTTCAGTTCTCAGTCAGCCACAGTATAAAAAGGTAAGCTTTTTCATGAAAATGGCCAGTTTTATTAAACGGTTACACTTTTTTTTTATTAAGGTTTACAAAAACAACCATAAACTGTTCATGGTACAGGATAGTAATGGGAGAATGATGCAGCAGAGAAGCAAAATTCACATGGATGGTATACATTACAGTGATAAAGAATCATAGGTGTAACGCAATACAGATACAGAGATATAGTGCACCCGATGAATCAGTAGTGCTTGCATATTGGCAATTGAAAGAAAGGAGGAGGAGGGGGGAGAGGGGGGAAGAGAGCGACAGGGCGGCGGGTGGTAATGCCAAGAAGAAGGAAAGTGGGGAGGTCAAAATAAAATATCAGGTTAAAACAACCTGTATCATCCAAGGAATCCTGACCACATTCATTAATCCAGATTGACCATATCCTTTTGAACTTCTTTGGGCAATTTATGTTCTCATATGTAATTTTATGCAGCGGCAAAACTGACTTTAACCTCCTTCTGCCAGGTAGCATGAGAAGGAGGGTTAGTGAATTTCCACAGCAACAAAATTTCCCTTCTCGCATAAATGAAGGCATAAGTAAAAATGTGTACTGTACCTCTCAATATCCTCAATATAGCTCAATAATACCACAAGAGGGTCCAAGGACAAGGTTACCCTGCAAAGCTCTCCAAGGTTACCCTGCAAAGGGCAGGGCAAGAGACCTGATTTTTCTCTGTTGCATCTCAGTAGCAATTACAGATTCTTTCCCACTCCCAAACTATGACTAGACAATGAAGGAGAAGTAGCAGATTTATGGTCTCATCTGACACTCTGCTCTTTCCCCCTATCAGCTTACCCTTTATGTGGCTTTCCCCTTGCCCTCAGCCTGAGATCAGCTGTATAGGGATTGCAAGAGGCTGACAGTCATATTCAGGTTCTTGCACTGCTTGAATTTGTTTTTTTTTTTTTTTTTTTTTTTACATATAATGATGTATTATTGAATACAGAGATGCAATTATTTGTAGTGTTTTTATATCTGCCTGGAGATCAGCTCAAAAGTGAATCTTTCCTGAGGGGGAAAGGGAGAAAATCTTTCCTGAGACAAAAGCTGCCATTGCGGACCTCCCTCTGGCAATCTATCTGGCAGCTAGCTACCAGGTTGTTTAGCTGTAGCTTTGGCTTCAAAACTTTCTGCATCACTGAGTTGCGGTAGTTCTGGAAATCAAGAAAGCGGAAAAATAAAAAGTTCTTAATCATGTATTCGTTCTTTGTCGGTGACTAGTTTTGAAGCCCAAAGGGTCAGCATAACAGCCAGGCAACTAGCAATTTTCTGAATGAGTGTAGCATTAAGCAGCATCCATGTTCCTTTTTGGAAAAATTTCCTTTAAAAAAAGAAAAGGCATTGTATGGACTGATGATGGTAGTATATAAACATTGAAAGTATTTTATAATCAGAAAGGCCGCTTAGCCTACCCAGAGTCATCCATTTTAGCTAGAGTTCATAAAGCCCCTTACAGTACATGTGAGCCAGGATGGGTCTACTTTCCATAGCTTGCTGTGTAACTCGCTCTCTTATTACTCTATCACCAATCTGTTAAAAACTGCCAAGAAAGATTTAAGTTGATTGACTGGTAGCTGTGGGAACCTTAGTACTGACACTTTTCATACATCAGACTTTATGTGAGAGCCTGCAGTGGGGATATTTGAGAATTAATCTCTGATCGATAAATGGAAACTGGAGTGTGAACTACATTTGTGTAAACCGATGCCAAAATACAAATATGAAGTGACACACAGTGAAAGTAATAATTAATGGAAAATGGCAGAAAAGTCCATATATGCTATAAAATATTAGGTGAAGTGGTGTAAAAAATCTTGTGGCTTTTTTCTGTGCTGCTTCTATTAGTGGAAAAAGGTGACGTATGGATGTATGACCCTTCACCCAGTGAGCTGAGGTCACTTACCAGAAGTACTAAGGCCTCTGAGGACCTATAGTGCAGGTAGAACTAATGGAACTTGCAGCGACACCCTCCCCCTAGGTGAGGATTCAGGGATATTCAGGGTTCGTACGGTCCTTGAAAACCTGGAAAAGTTTTGGAATTTTGAGATGACACTATCCAGGCCTGGAAAGGTCATGGAAACTTAGGATTCCACTAAGGTTTTGGAAAAGTCATGGAAATATATACTGGGGAGGAGCGGGGAGCGGATGCTTAATTATTTTAATTTATTATTTTATTCCGTAATGTTTTATTGCCAGTGGCACATACTATTTACTTTGCCTTCCGGGTCCGCGGTATTCCCGTGCGCTGTCACTGGCCAGCAGCAGCCGAGGAGAGGATCGTGAACCAATCACTGGCAGCGGGGAGGGCCGGCCGCGGTTTGCCTGGAGACACTGTGACTGGCCAGCAGCAGCAATAACAGCCGGGAGATAACAAACCAATCACAGGCAGTGGAAGCGTCACTGGAGGGCGGGCCGGCCGCATGAACGTGATGATGACGCGGAAGGGGGCGGTAACCATTTCGGTTACCGCACCCCCGCGGCATCACATATATTTGGAGACTTCCTCAGGGAAGATCTGCTGTCCCAATGGCCAATCTTTCATCCTGCTTTAGTCGCTGGCTTTAATGGCTTGGCTGTTGCAAGCTAGGTGCTAAAAGATCGAGGCTTGTCTGAATTGCCTGTGATTGGTTTGTTATCTCCCGGCTCTTATTGTTGCTGCTGGCCAGTCACAGTGTCTCCAGGCAAACCGCGGCCGGCCCTCCCCGCTGCCAGTGATTGGTTCACGATCATCTCCTCGGCTGCTGCTGGCCAGTGACTGACAGTAGGGCAAACTGCGGACCCGGAAGGACACCTACCTGTGAGGTCCGCAGCCTCTGACCACCTCCTGTATCATGTCCGCAGCCTCTGACCACCTCCTGTATCATGTCCGCAGCCTCTGACCACCTCCTGTATCATGTCCGCAGCCTCTGACCACCTCCTGTATCATGTCCGCAGCCTCTGACCACCTCCTGTATCATGTCAGCAGCCTCTGACCACCTCCTGTATCATGTCCGCAGCCTCTGACCACCTCCTGTATCATGTCCGCAGCCTCTGACCACCTCCTGTATCATGTCATGCGTGCTTGACGGCTTCCAATCTGATCGCTGGCTTTTTCATCCGTGCTCCTGAAGTGACACCGGCTCCCAGCTGCGGCAGCGGTACTTCCATCTCATCCACTGTAAAACAAGGGACCATTTTGAGCCACGCTGTATCCAGAAACGAAACCCTAACTGCTGAGTTACTGTACACTACAAAGATTGTAATTTATTTTAGTAAAAATATGCTGGGGGTGACATGGATTTTCTTCTTATTTAACATGTATACATAGACATTTCATGAAACATTAGGTCATTTAAATATTTACGTGAAGTCATGGAAAAGTCATGGAATTTTATTGGTGAAAATGTGTATGAACCCTGGATATTCTGTCCTAGTGTTCTCCCATATATGTGGTTCAAATCTCAGGTGGATTTTTCAGTATCTCTTAAGACACTTGCAGCAGGCAATGGTTACAGATAAATGGGAACCGCTAGGAAGTATGCAATCTGCGTTCCACACTTCAGAATTCCCTCAAACCAGAAACGGAAATGACGTACTGGATCCTTAATGCATTTCGCTGATCAAAGCGTCATCAGGAAGAGTCCAGTACGTGATCACGGCGGACTATATAGGCCTTACAGAGCTCCAATTGGGTGGAGGGGCGTGTCTATGTTGATTCCCGTCAAACAGGAAGTGCCCATAGTAAGCATGGTGATTAAAGGATGTTTGCCCATAGTGTGACGACAGAATACATATATGGAACCAGATATGCCCGTAGTTAACTTCTGGAGTATAAGGCAATATTTTTGGAGCCGGACATATGCAAAACAAAGTTGTAAAAGGTCAGGGCCGGTTTATGGTGAATCTATTGCGTGGTATAAGCACATCATAACATATACAATTTTTTGGGGATATACAATTTCTTATTTTAATTAAATAGTATAAATCTGGCCCTCTCTATATGAGCACCTATTAATAATCATATTGTTGAGTAGTTATGGAGGTGTCATTCACTATTCATCATTATTATGAGACTTAATATATTTTTCTTCCTAGGACTTTTTTTTATTATTTTTGATTCACACAACATTACAATATTAGCCTCTTTCCACTATATATACAGTGCATTGCGAAAGTATTCGGCCCCCTTGACCTTTTCGACCTTTTGCCGCATTTCAGGCTTCAAGCATAAAGATATAAAACTGTAATTTTTTGTGAAGAATCAACAAGTGGGACACAATCATGAAGTGAAACAAAATTTATTGGATATTTCAAACTTTTTTAACAAATAAAAAACTGAAAAATTGGGCGTGCAAAATTATTCAGCCCCCTTAAGTTAATACTTTGTAGCGCCACCTTTTGCTGCGATTACAGCTGTAAGTCGCTTGGGGTATGTCTCTATCAGTTTTGCACATCGAGAGACTGAAAATTTTGCCCATTCCTCCTTGCAAAACAGCTCGAGCTCAGTGAGGTTGGATGGAGAGCATTTGTGAACAGCAGTTTTCAGTTCTTTCCACAGATTCTCGATTGGATTCAGGTCTGGACTTTGACTTGGCCATTCTAACACCTGGATATGTTTTTGTGAACCATTACATTGTAGATTTTGCTTTATGTTTTGGATAATTGTCTTGTTGGAAGACGAATCTCCGTCCCAGTCTCAGGTCTTTTGCAGACTCCATCAGGTTTTCTTCCAGAATGGTCCTGTATTTGGCTCCATCCATCTTCCCATCAATTTTAACCATCTTCCCTGTCTCTGCTGAAGAAAAGCAGGCCCAAACCATGATGCTGCCACCACCATGTTTGACAGTGGGGATGGTGTGTTCAGGGTGATGAGCTGTGTTGCTTTTAATCCAAACATAACGTTTTGCATTGTTGCCAAAAAGTTTGATTTTGGTTTCATCTGACCAGAGCACCTTCTTCTACATGTCTGGTGTGTCTCCCAGGTGGCTTGTGGCAAACTTTAACCGGTTGCCGACTGCGCACAGTATATTTCTGCCTGGCCGGGGCTGACTGCCGCAGTAGTGACGTAGATCTACGTCACTCGCCTGTCACTGGGATTGGAGCCAATAGCGGGCGAGCGCACCTCGGCTCGTTCAGGGAGGAGTGCGGGCGTGTGACCAGCGGACCCGATGTCCGCCGGTCACTCGCCGATCGTCGGTACAGTGGGAGAAAGGCAAGAGCGGCTTATGTAAACAAGCCGCCTGTCATTCTCCCCTGTGTAAAAATGGAGATCAGACGGTTCTACTATGTAGAACCATTGATCTTTGTTTTTACACCAATAGCCATGTCCCAATACAGTTAGAATCACGCCCCTAGGACACACTTAACCCCTCCCTGCCTAATACAGTTTACCCCTTCCCTGCCAGTGTCATTTTTGCAGTAACAGTGCATATATATAGCACTGATTACTGCAGTAATGTCACTGGTACCCCCAAAAATGTCAGTCAAGGGTCCGATCTGTCCGCCCCAATGTCGCAGTACCGCAAAAAAAATCGCAGATCGCCGCCATTACTCGTTAAAAAAAAAAAAAAAAAACACCAAAAATGACAAAAATCTTTCCCTTTGTTAGTAAATGCAATAAATTTTGCGCAAACCAATCAAAATACGCTTTTTGCGTTTTTTTTTTTTTTTTTTTACCAAACATATGTAGCATAAAACAATTTGGCCGAAAATGTTAAAAAATTTTGATTTTTACATTTTTTTGGGGGGGAATTTCATATAAAAAAAAAAGTGAAAAATATTGTTATTTTTGAAAAATTACGGTCTTTTTTTGTTTATAGCACATGATCAAAAAATCGCACAGGTGATCAAATACCACCAAAAGAAAGCTCTGTTTGTGGGGAAAAAAAGGACGTGAAATTTGTTTAGGTACAGCGTCGCACAACCGGGCAATTGTCCGTTAAAGTCACGCCGTGTAAAATCGCAAAAAAACCCTTGGTCAGGAAGGGGGTAAAATCTTCCGGGGCTTAAGTGGTTAAACGACACTTTTTATGGATATCTTTAAGAAATGGCTTTCTTCTTGCCACTCTTCCATAAAGGCCAGATTTGTGCAGTATGCGACTGATTGTTGTCCTATGGACAGAGTCTCCCACCTCAGCTGTAGATCTCTGCAGTTCATCCAGAGTGATCATGGGCCTCTTGGCTGCATCTCTGATCAGTCTTCTCCTTGTATGAGCTGAAAGTTTAGAGGGACGGCCAGGTCTTTGTAGATTTGCAGTGGTCTGATACTCCTTCCATTTCAATATTATCGCTTGCACAGTGCTCCTTGGGATGTTTAAAGCTTGGGAAATCGTTTTGTATCCAAATCCGGCTTTAAACTTCTCCACAACAGTATCTCGGACCTGCCTGGTGTGTTCCTTGTTCTTCATGATGCTCTCTGCGCTTTAAACGGACCTCTGAGACTATCACAGTGCAGGTGCATTTATACGGAGACTTGATTACACACAGGGGGATTCTATTTATCATTAGTCATTTAGGTCAACATTGGATCATTCAGGGATCCTCACTAAACTTCTGGAGAGAGTTTGCTGCAATGAAAGTAAAGGGGCTGAATAATTTTGCATGCCCAATTTTTCAGTTTATTTGTTAACAAAGTTTGAAATATCCAATAAATTTCGTTCCACTTCATGATTGTTTCCCACTTGTTGATTCTTCACAAAAAATTACAGTTTTATATCTTTAGGTTTGAAGCCTGAAATGTGGCAAAAGGTCAAAGTTCAAGCGGGCCGAATACTTTCGCAATGCACTGTGTGTGTATGTGTGTATATATATATATATATATATATATATATATATATATATATTACACATATTTATACTCATATTTTTTATAAATAATATTTCCCTGAGATTGAGGGATTCATCTATTTATTTATAACATTCACACAACATATTTTGGTTCACCATTCTTAAATATATTTTTTAGCTGTCACAGCCATCCATACTTTGTGGTTCACATTCACTACCAACCATTCCGTTATTGTCCACTAGATGGTGCTCTAGATCGTTTTTTAGCTCGTTTGTGTGATATAGAGAATTTTTTATATAATTGTGTCAGTTTTTATTTAAATATTAGTTTTACCCATTGGATTATTTTATATATTGAATATATTATATTATGTATTACTTTCTTATTGATTTTAACAACAGATGAGAGTTTGTTTTTGTTTGTTATTGTGGAGACTGTTATGATGTGCTTATACCACACAATAGATTGACCATAAACCGGCCCCGACCTTTTACAACTTTTTGTTTTGCATATGTCCGGCTCCCAAAATATTGCATTATACTCCAGAAAGTTAACTACGGGCATATCTGGTTCCATATATGTATTCTGTCGTCACACACTATGGGAAAAAATCCTTTACTCACCATGCTTACTATGGGCACTTACGGTTTGACGGGAATCAACATAGACACGCCCCTCCACCCAATTAGAGCTCCGTATAGGGGCCTATGTAGTCCGCTGTGATCACGTACTGGACACTTCCTGATGACGCTTTGATCAGCGAAATGCATTAAGGGTCCAGTACATCGTTTTCCGGTTTGAGGGAATTCTGAAGTGTGGAACGCAAATTGCATACTTCTAGCGGTTCCCATTTATCTGTAACCATTGCCTGCTGCAAGTGTCTTTAAGAGATACTGACAAATCCACCTGAGATTTAAATCCCATATATGGGAGAACACTAGGACAGAATATCCCTGAATACTCACCTAGGAGGAGGTTGTCGCTGCAAGATCCATTTAGTTCTACCTGCACTATAGGTCCTCAGAGGCCTTAGTACTTCTGCTAAGTGACCTCAGCTCACTGGGTGAAGGGTCATACATCCATACGTCACCTTTTTCCACTAAGAAGAAGCACAGAAAAAAGCCACAAGACTTTTTTCACCACTTCACCTGATATTTTATAGCCTATATGGACTTTTCTGCCATTTTCCATTAATTATTATTTTCACTGTGTCACTTCATATTTGTATTATGGCACCGGTTTACACATATGTAATTCACACTCCAGTTTCCGTTTATCGATCCTGGAGATTTTTTCAATATTACTTATTACATGAAATAATCTGTTTACTCCTAAATTAATTTTGGGCTGTATAAGTTGGTGTGTCCACTCACAGCACCAGTATCACTGTATTTGGGAGTTTAATTCTCTTATAGTTGTTTGGGGGGCACAACCCTTTACAGCTTTGCTCCTTGATTGTGTATCCTTACTGGAGTTTGCATGGCAAGAAAAGTTGCTTCTCCGCTATAGTCTATAGTACCCTCTGCTGTAGGCCTTTCAAACTTTGCTTCATATGTTAGGGGTCCCTTCACACTGCCCCGCAGCGTGAAACGCTACTGCCTGCACACTAAGCCAGTGTGCGGGCACAAGCGTTTTGAGCTGCAGGGGGTGGTGGCATACCCTTTTCATCACATAATCTCATACAGCTCCCTTGTGCTTGCTGTGCAATGACATGCAGAGCCATGCAGAGCAGTAATAATTGCAAACATGGTGCATAAATTTGCACAGCCCTGGAACACAGTAAAACACTGTGTTCTGGACTGAACATGATACACAGAAAATTGTTTTTCTGTTTGGTGTTGAAGTTATTACCTTCGTTTTTCCTAACAACTGCACATAATGTAAATAGGTCTGTAGCTGGCATAAATTAGTGAACGTTCTGGTTTTTAGCTCTTAGCTTGTTTTTTTTCCCTCTTGTTTTGTTCTCCAGGCATCTTTCAGCAAGCCGAAAGAGTGGTTTGTGTGTTTTTTTTTTTAACCCTTTCCATCTGATAAGTGGCTCTTAACATCTACATTGCTTTGAAAGAGTGTACCTGGCCTCTTAGACCCAGAGGCTCAGCCATATACATTTGAGTTAGAGCCTACCACAACCCGAGAAGAGTGTTTGCTTCCTTTAGCCCTATCTGCGGGTTCTGTTCATGCTGCCTCCACTCCCTTATCTGTTCAGTTGTGTGATACTTGAGTATTTTAAAACGACTAAATCAAAAAATACAGTATCTTTTATTTTTAATATCTTGATCGGAGTGGGTAAATCTTGTGATGCAGGGGATTTGAATACAAAATATGTTGTATTTGCTTTCACATTCTAAAATGAATGAAACCAAATAAATATTGCTTCCTGTTGTTGGAACAGATTCCCCCTGAGAATGGTCAGGCGGCAGCAATACAAGTGTTGCCTACCGACTGGCTAATATATGATGAAATGACTCGAGCACATAGAATTGCCAACATTAGATGTTGTACAGTGGTTACACCTGTCACAGTAGCGATCTTCTCAGGACCTGCCCGGCTGCCAAGCAACGCTTTGCAAGAATCTGTATTCCATGGTAAGACACTGTGTGAGTTTGTAAGGGAAAAGATTTTTGCACATCTGTTTGTTATACCTTTTGGAGCCAGTCCACACCATAAAAACGCAGTCCGTATGCTTTTCTGCATGCACGTTTTTTTTAAGCGGTCCAGTGCATTATTCCCCTCTCTTTTTTTTTTCTTAACCTTAAATAAGGACGTGTGGTCCAGTGTGTTTTTGGTTAGTTTTGTTGCGTTTGATACATTTTACCACATTCCAGTACGGTTTAGTGCAGAAAAAATACAGCTTGTTCTACTTTTTTTTCTGGAACGCACAAACTGACTGCACTGGTGTGAACTATGCCATTGAAAACCATATAACCTACATGCGTTTTTGATGCAGAAAGAAAACACACAGGACTGCATGTGGTGTGAACTGACCCTCAAAAACCGTACGCATTTAATGGACATTATGTAATCTGAAAATGTTTTAAGGGAAAGCAAGTTGTAGTTTCATTTACAGGTATTTAGAGTTACTATTTTAGTAATTTTATGTTCGTTTTCACATTCTACAGGCTTGTTTTTCCTTATTTTTTTTTTTTTTAATGTAGAGATTTTTAGATAGGCAACTGCAGCAAATCTTTCAAACTGCTTAACCACTCCAGCCCCGGAAGGATTTGCCCCCTTAGGTCCCTTTCACATGGGCTTTCTGATCTGGTTCACCTTTCAGTTTTCTCTATCGTCCATTGACAGACGCAGCCCCATCTTCATGAGCTGTGTGGGTTATGCTGCCACCTGCAGGAGTAGTCTAGGCAATACATTAATACAAAGTTTTTACATATACACGCCCAGGGGGCTGTCCCTCCAGACATAACCCTCACAGACACAGCCCAGCACATAAGTTTGTTTCGGCCTAGAGAAGAAGGACCTAGGTTTTCTGCTGGGACTCCAGTCTCAGTTTTTTGTATTCTTTTCAGAATATTTTCTTTTATTTCTCTTTACTCACTTGCTAGCTAGTGTTCAGGGAAGAATTTCCTGGTGATCTACAAGCAACGATTCCGTCTGGGGCTTCGCACTAGATAATCTAGATCCTTATGGTCCCCCCAGCCTGGCCCACGAGCGTGAGCAGGTTATAGTCCCGCACTAGGCCTAGCCGCGACGGTGTCCCTTTTCCGGATGGGGACGAGCCTGCGAGTGGATGCCTCGCCGGGACGCGACGACCTGGAATGCCCTGAGTCGCAGCGTACCCCTCGGCTGGCAGCACCCGCACTTCGGGTTGGAGGCAGTCTGCCCGGAGCGGAGCCCACCCGGTCCATGGTATGGTGAGTAAATGTGCCCCCCTTGCCCCTGCTTGCCTTGGGGGAGAAGTGGGCCCTCTCCTGGCGATAATGGGATTTGTACCTCCTGAAAGATACCTCTGGCCTGCCCGGTCTGTCTTACCCCCCCTCCCTGTTCCTGCAGGGGGGCTAAGCGTCTGGGGCGCCTGGCGTCCTGGGGTGGGGGGGGGGGGGTGTGTGGCATGGTACCTTGGGCTTGCTGGTTCCTGTTGTGGATCCTGAGGCCTTCTTAGCATCGGTCTCTGGCCGCATGGCTTTCAGTGGGCGCCGCCATCTTAAGTGTAGGCAATGTAGTTTTTTCCCGCGTAGACTTGTATGCGGAAGCCACTTTCCCTGAGCTTCCTATTACAACTGTATGGGCAACCCTATTTGTGTAGCCTTTGTGCTGCACTGAACAGCGTGACCTTTCATTCATACGAGATCACTTCCTGTGCTCTGTTTCCTTCTGCTGGTCGTGGTAATTTCCTGTCTTTCTGCATGCTGCTGGAACGATCAGGAGGACGTTTTCTCTGAGGTGGTACTGTACTGGGGTCCCTGTGAACATATCCCTGCAAGCTCTGCTGTTAGTTTAGTTTAAAGGGGATCTCTGCAGACTTCTGCGATCGATGGTGGGAACCGCGATGTCATGACATCACTTCTGGGTTTTTTACATGGAGACCGGCGCATGCGCACTTGCGGCAGGGATACCGGCTTTCACGGGGACACATCTTCATGCTACACCGGGTCTTCTCTTAGGCGGTGGAGGTAGGATTCCCGGGTCTCCCGGTGGGACAGGAGACTAGGGTGAGCCGTGGAAGGCGGCGGGAGGGGGAGGATGTCTTCTCAGCCGCATCGGTTGTCATTACAAGTCAGCCAATCGTCAGCTATGGACACCGGTACCGGGGTAATGCCTCTAGCTGCAGGCATCACCCCAGGACATGCACTTTCCCTAAATATCAGCAATATCGGTAACCCTTAGGGGCCGATTCCGGTATATTGGAGAAAGTGCATATCGGCCCCCGATATATCGGTGTTGCCGATAATCGGTCGATCCCTAGTGGTAATAATAAAAGATAGAATATTCCCTCACTTTGGAAAAATGTCCACGTTCATTCATGCCTCTTGGAAAGGAATTGATGGAAGAAACTCTGATGGGGACACAGACAACGATAACCATAACAATTTGACCAAGGTTCTTTTCTGTTATGTTATAATTTCATGTCTTCCAGTTTCCTCAATTATTTGATGTTAAATGCTGATTTGTAATTTAAGTTTTTTTTGTTGTAATTTTTTAAATCTATCAGCACTTATTTGAAATAAACTGTATTGCAGCAACCTTAGACGGTGTACCCAATGACAGCAGTGACAGTGAGATGGAAGACCGGGCCACAGCTTTGTTGACATCTCTTAAGCTGGATGAGTGGCTACAATTTAAGCTGGACTCTGAGGTAATAGTGTTCCCAAGGAAAGATTATATTAGTCTGTTTTATAGCCTTTTTTAATTTTTTTTTTTTTGTGTAAGGGCTCAATGTGTACAGTTGTTATGTTCAGAAGGCGAGCTTTGAGTTTGTGCAATATGAATTCTATCGAAATAAAGAAAAGCATATTAGTTATGCTTTGCTTTTCTTTTGAGAGTTTTTCACTTGTTTGTTTTAGAGAAATGTGAACATTATAATATAGTAAAGTAGGTGTAAAAACTAACTGAATGGCAATTAGCTTGCTAAAGCACTGTGTATCATAACTGCTTTTCTTGTCATTTGAGGAACACAGGAAGTCATTAATTGTCAAGTTATACTGTCGCCTAAAAGAAGATTGAGCACTGGCAAACAAAAAAATTGTAAGCCAGTTTAAGAAAATCCCTCCCACAACCAACATGTCTTATCCTTTTGCTTGTGCCCTAAGAGAATCAATGTCTTTTCTTTAGCTCTGCCGGGAAAATTGTAACCGTTTTGTTGCTAGCATTTTTTTCCTCCTTTTCTTCTTTAACCAAGATTCTTTTCTACATCACTGCTAAAGCTGGTCCCTTCAATAACCGCTATCAAAAGCAGCCTATCTTCAGCTTGTCTTTGGATGGCTGTGACCATACCCCAATGGGCTAGACATTGCAAAGCTAGCCTGAAAGTGGCCTTCTGGCACAGAGTTCTGTGAAAGGCACTCTCCAGACCCATTTTGGCAACAAATTAGCCGTGGAGCACATTCTAGATTCAGAGCCACTGGCATTTCTTCATCTCTTAACCAGTTTCAAAAAGGCTTCCTTTGTGGGTAGGTCAATTTGTGGTGAGCAGTGGGAACCACTTTACTGTTCGGATTGTTAAGTCCCTGTAAAAATACCACTTTAAATTAGTTTCTACCACAGAAAGGGTTAATGCTGAGGAACTGAGCGCTGGATACTGCCGTCATCCTCTAATGTGTCATGTAATGCTGTCTCCCACCATTCAGAATTGGGGAAGCATCTCCCCCCATTGCTGCTCCTGCTTTGCAAATAGCCACGTGGAACTCCTGCGTATCCACTGAATATGTTCTCTTTTGGAACGCATTTTCCTAAGCAGTGGTCTATACCCACTGGTGATCTGCCAATGACCCACCTTAACAGGCAAACTGCTAGGTCAGTGGATGGTGTCCTCACATTCAAGGATTCTACTACCCAACATTTAAATTCCTTCTTTAAAACGTAGCTCTCACTGACAGCCCCCTTCCTAATCTCGCTGTTAATTTAAACTGCCAAACTAAGGCAGAATGGACCAAATCCATCCCCTGCGACAGTGGACCTCTTCCTGGTTGAGTGTGCAGAGCAGATGTCCGGGGCTTTATGCTTCAACTTTGATGGCCTGATGGTAGCATCTCGGCTTGTTTCCACTAAAAGTTTTTTGTTTATACAAATGCACAGAGCCCCCTTGGTTATGTTCTGGAATGCAGACACAGCGTCCTGGAAGTATCTGACCAACTTAGTCTTTAAAGGACATCTTTTCAGTCCTGCCCTTGACATTTTTACCAGGGATATCACTGGAGACCAAAAAAGCATACCTTTCTCAGCACAAGAAATCTAGGAAAAGGTTGGCTAAGTCCCCTTCACTTGGAGAGGATTTTCTAAACCTGGTTACATAGTTTATAAGGTTAAAAAAAAAGATGCCAGTCCATCCACTTCAACCTATATTTATGAGTGTGATTTTTATCCTCCAGCAATTGCCATAAGCCCGTGAATTTACAACTTGAGGAAGATTGCTCAGCTAGTACCACTTCCTGGGGGGAGGGAATTCCACATTTTAACTGTTCTAACGGTAAAGAATCCTTTCTGAAATGTAAGGCTATATCTCCTTTTAACCTCAAATCGTAGCCACGTTTCCTCTTCAGGGACCTTGGAGTAAACCGTTCATTAGCGTTACTGAAGTCACTTATGCTATATTTGTACATTGCAGCCATTTCCTCTTAATCACTTCTTCTCCAGAGTAAATAACTGTAATCTATGTAAATGATTCTCATAGCTGAGGTCATCCACCGTTTATTAAATTTGTTGACTTTTGCCAAACTCTTTCCTGAGAATTGATCACCTAAACTTAGCCGCATATTCAAGATCAGGCCCAACTAATGTGTTTTGTAAGGGGGTAGAATTGATTTATCTCTTGAATGTATGCCCTTTTTATTGCACGAGGGTGTCTTGCTAGTTGTGTAAGCTTCAGCTTGGAATTGCATGCTTTTGCGAAATATGTGATCTTCAAGCACCCCCTAGATCATTTTTCTTTACTGATTCCCCTTGAAGAGCCTCTCCTAATGTGTGTTTTTTTGCATCCGAATGCAAACCTTTTACATTTCTCAATTCTCAAATAAACCTCATCTACCATGTACCTGCCCAACCCCCATTTTGTCAAGGTTTCCCTGTATTGATGTTAGAGTATATGCTGTGCCAAATTATTTCCCTGCATAATTTGGAATCATCAGCAAACACTGAAACTGAACGCATGATTCCAACCTTTTTATTATTATTAATTTTAGTATTATTAAACAAATTGAACAGCATTAGTCACAGGACAGAACCCTGGGGCACATCACTCACAACTTTAGACCATTCAGAGAATAATTCAGTTATCTTTCCTCTCTGGACCCATTCATGTAACCAGTTTCCTATCCATTTCCTCAAATCAAACAGACTATTTTTTTTGGATTAAACATTTGAGGTACCATATCAAATGCCTTGGAAAAAGCTAGATAAACTATGCCCACTGAACTTTCTCATAGAACTAGAACAGGTTGGTCTGACAACAAACACTTTTATGAATCCATACTGGTTGTCACTTATGATACAGACAAATTTCTGTATAGAGTCCACTACTGTTCCCTCAGATACCTTACATACTATTGATGTTAGGCTGACTGGTCTGTAGTTTCCTGGTATATATCTCTGCTTTTTTGGTACATAGGTACCATATTTGCTCTACGCCAGCCAGTTGGTACCATTCCAGTCAGGAAGGGTCTTTAAAAAATGAG
Organism: Pelophylax lessonae; assembly: GCF_965119305.1. Classification (NCBI taxonomy): domain Eukaryota; kingdom Metazoa; phylum Chordata; class Amphibia; order Anura; family Ranidae; genus Pelophylax; species Pelophylax lessonae. The sequence continues at coordinate 183,015,541 of NC_138768.1, forward strand.
AAAAAGCAGCTTGGCTGGAACTGAGCTAATGTTCCAGGCCTGGTGATTTGTATGCATGAAGTTCTTCTAGTCTTTTGTACCTGGTTTTTAGTCAAACGCAGATGAGACCCTTGGTGAAACGGAAGTTATATTACTGTCAAACCTGTCATTTTTTTCTGTAAAAACTGGAGAGAAAAATACTTTTATACAGCTGCCTCATCTGTCAGTTGTGACCAGCTTCCCATGTTCATCTTATATATCTATCTATTTCTTTACACACATGTATAAATATATTTTATATATATATATATATATATATATATATATACACACACACACACACACACACACACACACACACACACACACACACACTATATTACCAAAAGTACAAAAGTATTGGGACGCCTGCCTTTACACATACATGAATTTTAATGGCACCACTGACTTAGTCCGTAGGTTTCAGTACTAAGTTGGCCCACCCTTTACAGCTAAAACAGCTTTAACTTTTCTGGGAAGGCTGTTCACAAGGTTTAGCATTGTGTCTATGGAAATATTTGACCATTTTTCTAGAAGCACATTTGTGAGGTCAGCCACTGATGGACAAGAAGGCCTGGCTCGCAGTCTGCAATCTAATTTATCCCAAAGGTGTTCTGTCAGGTTGAGGTCAGGGCTCTGTGTAGGCCTGTCAAGTTCCTCCACCCCAAACTCGTTCATCCATGTCTTTATGGACCTTTCTTTGTGCACTGTTCCAACTCATTTGGTGGAGGGGGATTATGGTGTGGGGTTATTATTCAGGGGTTGGGCTTGGCCCCTTAGTTCCAGTGAAGGGAACTCTTAAGGCGTCAGCATACAAAGACATTTTGGAAAAAACCATGCTCCCAACTTTGTGAGAACAGTTTGGGGTTGGCCCTTCCTGTTCCAACCGAACTGCACACCAGTGCACAAAGCAAGGTCCATAAAGACACGGATGAGCGAGTTTGGGGTAGAGGAAGTTGACTGGCCTGACCTCAACCCAACGAAACACCTTTGGAATGAGACCTTTGGGACTAGACCACAGACTGTGAGGCAGGCCTTCTCTCCAACATCAGTGCCTGACCTCACAAATGCGCTTCTGGAAGAATGGTCAAACATTCCCATAGACACACACTCCTAAACCTTGTAGGGATAGCCTTTCCAGAAGAGCTGAAGCTTTAACAGCTGCAAAGAGTGGGCTTACTCAATAATGAACCCTAAGGCCTAAGACTGGGATACCAATAAAGTTCATGTGTGTGTGTGTGTGTGTAAAGGCAAGAGTCCCTATACTTTTGACTATATAGTGTCTGTCTTGTCTGTAGCTGTAGATATACAGTGGGTATAGAAAATAATCAACACCCTTTAAAATTTTTATCCAGCTGTATTTACATTATAACCGCCAAGTGAAAGATATAACCCCAACAAACAAAAAAAAAAACCCACCCCCTGGTGGACTACATGTACATGTCTGGGTTCTGGGTGCCGCGCCGCACCGGAGATATAGGCTTCACCTTCGGTGACAGGAAACACAAGAGTTAGGTGAATAAAGGGGCAGACACCCACCGTCTTCCCCCAGTCTTTTGTTTCCTCCCCGGAGGAGGAGGAAGCAGGTGTGGAGCTCGGCCGGTACCTGTCCTGGTCAGAGGATCATGGAGGCGATTGGCGGAGGGGGCCCACGGTAACCGGCGACGCCATGACTGGCGCTTCTCCTGGAGCCCGGGGAGGGCTAGGCCTGCTGCCCACAGCGATGAGTCTTCCTCGCTGGTCCAGGTGTAGCGGCAGTGGGCGCATGCGCAGGCCTTGAGTTCTGGCCTCTGGAGCACATGGAGGAGCTTGGGGCTTCCGGCGCATCGCTTCCTGTTCCGGCTCTCACAGCAGTGATGATGCCGGAACCATGGCGGTTTATTTAAATTGCTGAACCGCTCTGGATGACTGCTGGACTTCCCTGTTTCCAGACACAGCGGCGCAATGCTACAGGAAGAAGAGGTCCTTCTCATGGAGACAGCAGGACTTAGCGCTGGTGGCACCACCCCAGCTCAGGTAGGTGGTCACAGGGGTGGGCTAACCTACTAGGCTGGGGGAGGGAGAAAGAGTCTAAGGGGCTCCTCAGTGGGCTGTGGATCTTCCTTACTTTTATGTCTCTCTCCCCCTCAAAAGCTGGGTCCAGGCTAAGGAGCTTTGGAACTCTGGCAGGGGGAGGGGGTGGCAGTTAATAGGTGCATCCCCCTCCTTTTTCTGTTTTGGGGTCTGACCTCCCCCCCCTCTTCTCATTTTTCAGGCTCAGCCCAAAGAATCAGAGAAAACGGAAGGCAGGAAAAAATGCCCCGCCTGTACCTCTAAATTTAAGGAGGGTTGGAGTAAACCCCTCTGCAAACCTTGCATAGACAAATTGGTCTATAAAGAGTCAACAGGGGCATGTAAGGACTTAATCGCAGGAGTCCAGAAGGAAATGAAGGCAATTAAGTCCATGTAGTGTAACATTGAGACCCCCAAACAGCCAGCAGAAGTCCCCCTGGTTTCAGCCCCAGAGGAGGGTAGAGAAACAGAGGAAGAGGACTCAGATTCCCTAGAGGAGCTTAGTGAGGCAGCTTCTTCCAGGGAGGTCCTGGAGTTGGATACAAAATCTCCTAGGTATAAGCTGTCGCTAGAAGAGATGCTTTGCTAGGGGTGATTTATGAGACCTTAGAAATTAAGGAGGAACGGGTCTCTTTTGGCACTTTTCCACTGCATGGAACCGAACGGTTCGGCTCTCTTTTGTGCTTTTCCACTGCTGGTACAGACTGGTATGGTGTAGGAACGGTTCGGTACGGTACAGTACCTACTTGATTGTGGTTCCAAGAGGTACCATAACCGGTACCATATCCCACAATCCTTTGCATGCAGTCACTACTAGCCACTGATTGGTCAGAGAATCCCACCCACCCCGTTGTTATCCCACCCACTTAACTTTAGTACTACTTTAGTGGAAAAGCAAACCGTACCGAACCGTACCATGCGGTACCAGCAGTGGAAAAGCAAGCAGGGCCGAGTAGAGCCGAGCCGGTACTTGCAGTGGAAAAGTGCCATTAGTCCCTACATGACAAGATGTACCAAACCCTTAAAGAAAGCCAATCTAGGGTTTTTTCGGTACATAGCACATTGTTGGACTCCATTGAAAAGGAGTGGGTGGAACCTGAAAAGAAGCTATTTTTCCCAAAAAGTTTAAAAAGGAGGTTCCCCTTTGGCGAGGATCCCTCTTGCATCTGGAACAAGGTTCCAAAATTGGATGCCGCCTTCTCACAGTGCGCCAAATCTACAGACCTTGCTTTTGAGGACATGGATGTCCTTAACTACCTCAATACCGGGCACTTAAACCCCTTCCTTCCCAGACCAATTTTCAGCTTTTAGCGCTGTTGCATTTTGAATGACATTTGCGCGGTCATGCAATACTGTACCTAAACCAAATATGTGTCCTTTTTTTCCCCACAAATAGAGCTTTCTTTTGGTGGTATTTGATCACCGCCAGGTTTTTTCTTTTTTGGTGCACAAATAAAAAAAGACCGAAAAGTTTGAAAAAAAAAAACAAGTTTTTTTGTTTAGGTTATAAAATTTTGTAAATAGATACGTTTTTTCCTGCACTGATGAGCACTGATGACGCCGCACTGACAGGCACTGATGGGGTGGCACTGATATGCGGCACTGATATGGGGCACTGATAGATAGCACTGATATGCAGCATTGGTGGGCACTGATAGGCAGCACTGATGGGGACTGATAGGCGGCTCTGATGGGCACTGATAGGTGGCACTGATGGGCACTGATAGGTGGCACTGATGGGCGGCACTGATTGGCACTGCTGGGGGGGAATGATGGGCACTGATAGGCAGCACTGGTGGGCAATAAGGGGCACTGGTGGGCAGCACTGATAGATGGCAATAACGGGCACTGGTGGGCAGCACTCATAGATGGCATTGGTGGGCAGCACTGATGGGGGGCACCACTGGCAGGCTCTCTGAGCCCTGTTTGCCATCCCTGGTGGCCATGGTGGGCATCCCTGGTGGTCATGGGTGGGCATCCCTGGTGGCTCTAGTGGCACCCCCTCCCCCAGGGCTGCACTGGTAATCAATGTTCTGATTACCAGCACAGACCCCCCCTGTGATCAGTGAGTAATTAGAAATACTCACTGATCACCCCAGATGCAGCACCGATCCTCTCCTCTTCTCCTCACTGACAGGATCTGTCAGGAGGAGAGGAGATCGAAGCCGTTACAACAGCTCTATTTACATTACATGAAGACTGTGATTGGACACAGCCGTCATGTGATCAGGAGGGCCAATCACAGGGCCCTCCTGCCGCATCTTGTTGCACTGTGTCCGAGGGACACAGGCACATCGAGATCGCGCCGCTGCGCGTGTCCGCGGCGGCACGATCTCGCTCCTTCTGAAGGAAGTTCCGGAACGTAGAAGGACGAGACTCCCACCTGGCTGTATATTTACAATGGCCCGGGTGGGAGGTGGTTAAAGAGCCCGTGGACAAGAGAATAGAAATTCTTCTTAAAAGTTCATGAGAGGCAGTTATGGCTAATTTAAAGCCAGCTATGGCCACAACAGTGGTGGCCCGGAATTTAGAGGTCTGGTTGGACCAACTTAAGGCCCATTTAGAAGGTGGGACTTCCCGAAAAGAGATTTTGGATTGCCTGCCTATGCTGTCCAAAGCGGCTGGGTATATGGCGGAATCTGTTAAACTGCCAGCTAGAACAGCAGCCCTGGTGAATTTTTCTCGCCGGGCCTTGTGGGTAAAGTCGTGTACAGGGGACTCGGCTTCAAAAATAAAACTTTGCAGTATTCCCTTTTGAAGGGGACCTTCTGTTCGGGCCGGACCTGGAAAAGGTCTTGGACTGAACAGCAGCTAGGAAGAAAGCGTTCCCGTCAAAAAGACTCAAACTGCATTTTTTAGTCCCCAAAGACCACAAGTGCAGGCCTTTTAAGATGCCAACCACTAAAAAAACAGTGGGGGAGAGGGAAACAAAAAAGGGGTATCCTTTTTTCCTCTCCTAAAAAAAAAACCCTAAACCCCAGTGACGGGGTCCCGGTGGGAGGAAGGTTGGGTCAATTCCTCCCACAGTGGGAAAAGGTGAACCAAAACGGGTTCATTCGGATGATCATCAGGGAGAGCTATCAGATTCAGTTCAGGGGCACTCCGCCCGCAAGAACATTCCTGACCTCCCCACCCAGGGATCCCCAAAAGGCGTCGGCACTACTGTTGCAAATTGGCGACCTTATGGACCACAGGGTTCTTGTTCCAGTGCCCCAAGAAGAAACGAATTTGGGTTTCTACTCGCACATCTTTGTAATAAAAAAAAAAGTTAGGGAAGTTTCGGCTTATCCTGAACTTAAAGCCTCTGAACAGATTAGTTCCGGATCCCAGCACAAGACTTGTGCTATCTGGGATACAGGATAAATTCAGTGGGTCAAAAGATTTTCCTCACTACAGAAAAGGTAAAAGTGACAGCAGTCATCTTACAAAACAACCAACCATTGTCCATGAGGACGTGAAGACGGCCATGTCAGGTCTAGGGTTCTTGGCAGCAACAATCCCAGCAGTTCCTTGGGCGAGGGCCAACTTCCGGTGTCTCCATGCCAACATCTTGAGAGTTTGGGACGGGAGACAGCAATCCTTGGACGAGACCATCCATTTATCCCTAAAAGCCAAGCAGTCACTTTGGTGGTGGAGGAAAGAGGAGAACCTTTGGGTTGGGTCTCCAGTGGTCCTTCCCAATATCCGTCCATATTAGTACTTGGGGGTGGGGACCCCGTTGGGAAACAAAGATGGCCCAAGGCTGCGGGCAATCTCCTTGGAGAAAGGCGGGGGAACCATAGGAGTAGATGCCCTGGCTCAGGAGTGGTCCTTTCATCTGAGCTATGCCTTTCCCCCATTCAAGCTGATTCCTCTGATTCTCAAAAGTTCACCCAGGAGGACACCACCTTAATCCTGGTGGTCCCGTTTTAGCCAAACAGGCCTTGGTTTTTGTCCCTGTTGCGTCTGGCAGTGGACCCTCCCCTCGTGTTGCCCGAGAGGGAAGACCTGCCAAAAAATTCAGAGAATGAAATTGGTGACCTGCTGTCTGAAGAAAGTCTTTTTTTTTTTTTTTTTTTCAAATATTTTATTTTGAATACCACAAAAGCAATACAAACTGTCAAATGCAGCCACTAGCAATCAACAATGAAACAAGAGATCGATCTGAACAATGTATAATAACAATGAAGTACACAGAATTTACTGGCCAACTATGAACGACGACCAAAGAAAAGGCCCATTACGTGTGCTAATAAACCGGAACCAGAGATGGAGAGACTTCCCCAGATCCCCCCGGGAGCCAAGCGGAATCTTGTGAGGAGGAGGGGTGAACATAAAGCAAATCGGTGAGGGAAACCCTGGCCCCAAGCACCCAGGAGGGTTGCGACACATTTGGGGACCAGGCCTCTCACCAAGACATAACAGGGCTCTCAGCAGAAGAAACCCTTAGCAGGAACGGAGGCAGGTGCAATGGGAAAAAGGCTCCACAAGGAGGAGTGGGGGAAGCCCCAATCCTAAAAGCAATAAATTAAAAAGGAAAATAAAATACAAAAATCAGACGAAATGAGTAGAAAGATCGGGGTAAGAGACAGAAGTAAGGAAGAAGGGATGAGTAAGCAGGACGAGGATGAAGGAAGGGAGGGAGAGTCACCGGGGGTACAGTAGGTGTGGTAGGTAAGTCAGGGAAGTCTACAAGGTTATATGCAGGTATTGAGCCCATGGATCCCAAACAGCTTCAAACTTAGCTAATCGGTCCTGGAAGATTGCCACCATTTTTTCCTGGGCCATGATCCAAGAGATCTTCCGTTTAGCAGCGGTAAGGGAAACCGAAGGTTGTTTCCAGGACTTAGCCAACGTGAGCTTCGTGCCCAGGAGCATAAAAAACAATAGGGTGGACAAGCTCTTAGGATACGTCCGTGGGAAGTCATGGAGGAAGGTGACATGAGGTGTTTGGGGGATCTGTAGGTTCGTGACTTGTCGAAGCAGGTGGAAAAATTTATTCCAAAAGGAACGGATTCTAGGGCATGTCCACCAAATGTGAATGAAGGACCCCTGGAGTTCACAACCCCTGAAACACAAGGGTGATGTGCCAGGGAACATAAGTGCCAGACGGGTCGGTACCAAATACCACCGAGTCAAAATGTTAACGTTTGCCTCAATGAGAGTCGTGTTAATGACGCCTTTGAAGGATCTATGAAACATACGGTGCCATTCGGCTAGCGAGTAAGCTGTCTGTAAATCACTTTCCCATTTGAGGGCATAAGCTGGCTTATCTAAGGGATCCATCAGGGCTGCGTATATGGTTGATATGCCCCCCCTCTGCTCCGATGATTCAGAACACCACCGCTCATAGGATGTCAATCTTGGAGGTACCTGTTTGTCTGACCACATTGCATGCAGAAAATGGGAAATTTGAAAAAATCGGAACCTTTCGGATGCCGGCATCTCAAGTTAATGCAATGGGAGAGGGAGAGTGGGCTGGAGGGCGATAGGAAATGTCCTATGCGGTACAGACCTTTGTTTGTCCACCAGTGAAAAGCTTTGACGTCATGCCCGGGCAAGAATTGGGGATGATGGAATAAATGAGTTAACGGCCTCATGGGTGAGACTAGACTAGGGAGTCGATAGAGCTGTCTACATAGGCTGATAGAGTGCGATAGGGTGGGTGCCAAGATCGCAGGTTGGAGCTTAGGTGGGCACCAGGCGACATAGTCCAGTGTGTAAGTAGGGATAGCCTGCCTCTCAATGTGAACCCAGTCGGGTTTCGGACCGCGGGTATAGATCACAGAAAACTGGGCAAGCTGAGCTGCCTGATATTTCCACAGATTAGGCAAGGCCAATCCGCCTTGTTTCCTTTGTCGGAACAGTACCGAGCGTGAGCATCGGCAACCCTTCTTGCCCCAAACGAATTTCACTACACTGGATTGTAAGGCGTTCAGATGGCTTTTACGAAGAGGGATGGGCAGGGAACGAAAGAAACACAGCAGCCTCGGTAGCAGGGTAATTTTGACTGAGTTTATCCTGCCCAGCCAGGAGAGGTTGTGAAAATCCCAGCATGACATGTCAGCCTTCAACTTTCTGAACAAGGGGGGGTAATTAGTCTGGTACAAAGTGGTGATGGACTGGGTAAGGTGCACTCCCAAGTAGGGAAGCGAGGCATGACACCAGAGAAATGGAAAGGAAGGTTTTAGAGCCTCGAGAGTAGGTATGGGAACCGTGATGTTGAGAGCCATGGATTTGGAGAAATTCACGGTGAGGCCAGAGGCAAGGGAGAACGTCTGGAGCAAGCGCATAACGGAGGGGAGCGAAACAACAGGGGATGTCAGGAAGAGTAGGACATCATCTGCAAAAAGAGCGCATTTGTGCTCTGTCGGACCACAGCAAACGCCATGAATGTCTGGGTGGTGGCGGATCGCAATCGCCAGGGATTCCATGGCAATCGCAAATATAAGGGGTGATAGGGGGCATCCCTGTCGCGTGCCCCTCCTAATGCGGATAGAAGCAGAGTAGTGTCCCAGCAACCGAACCTGGGCAGAGGGTAGCGAATAGAGGGCTCGCAAGATATTGAGGAATTTGGTGCCAAAACCCCACCTCTGGAGGGTCTCAAAGAGATAAGGCCAAGAGAGGGAGTCAAACGCCTTATGTAAGTCGAGAGAAAGGAGTAAAGTATCTTGGTGAGGGCCACCATCCCATCTGGAGTTGGTCAAAGAAATAAGGTCTACAGCTCTCCTAATTTGGTCGGATGCCTGTCTCCCAGGGATATAACCCGATTGGTCTTTGTGGACATATGTACTGATGAAGCTGGATAGCCTGTTAGCGAGGACCTTCGTCAATATTTTAAGGTCCACATTAATGAGAGAGATGGGTCTGTAGTTGCTAATATCACTGTGGTCCTTGCCCGGTTTGGGGATGACCGAAATGTACGCTGAATTTAAGACCCTCTCAATAGGCTCCCCCTTTCGCAGCTCGTTGTAGAATCTACAGAGGTGAGGCGCTAAAGTAAGCCCGAAATTCTTATAATAGAGTGAGGAGAATCCATCGGGCCCAGGGGTGGACCCCGCCTTCAAGTGCTTAATTACGAACAGGGCTTCCGAATCGGAAATAGGGTCCTCCAAAATATCCCTATGCTCTCGACTGAGACAAGGGAGTGAAAGCCCATCTAGGAAGGACTGCGTTTCCCTGGAGGGGGATTGGGATTGAAAATTGTATAGTTTTGAATAAAAGGAATGAAAGGATTCCAAAGCCTGCTGGGGATTTTGGGAGAGTGTGCCCCGAGACGTTCTAATTTTGGGAATTGTGTGTGAATGCTGTCTGGAGGTCAATTTAACCGCGAGTCTGGGGCCAATTTTGTCGGTGGAAGCATAAAATTTTGCTCCCGACCAACAGAGTTGTTTCTCTGCCTCAGTGGTTAATGCAAGATTTAATTGAAGTCTGGAATCCTTCAGGCGAGCTTTTGAAGTCGGGGTAGGGTTCCGTTTGTGGTCCTTACTAAGCGCGAGAAAGTCCGATTCCAGTTTAAGTAGATCCGCTCGCCTCTCACACTTAAGGTTGGTGGAAAGTTGAATCAGCTTCCCCCGGATAACCGCCTTGTGAGCAGCCCAGATAGTCTCGGGGGAGACTTCTGGGGTGACATTGGATGAGAAGTACTCCTCAAGTGCTTTAGCTATAATTGTGCAGTGAGTCGGATTGCTTAAAAGCGCCTCATTAAGCCGCCACCGAAACGTACCGTCAAACGCGGGAGAGCGGTTCAGCAATAAGACAACCATGGCATGGTCAGAGATAGGCGAGTCCTTAATGAAGGAAGTAAGCGTGTACGGGACCGCCCGCGTAGAAATAAAAATATGATCTATCCTTGATAGGAGGTTGTGTGGGACCGAGAAATGAGTGTAGTCTTTGGCGTGGGGATTATGTTCCCGCCAAATGTCCACCAACCCACCCGTGAAGAGTAGTTTAGCTACCCTGGTACTCAGCCTGGGAGGGCGGCAAAGAGAGGGGTTACCCGGGTGGGATTTGTCCAGACTTTGATCCAAGGCTACATTAGAGTCCCCCCCCATGATTAATGTGCCTTCTGCCTGGGGAATGACGTGGGTAGATAAGTGGCGAAAAAACAGATCTTGCCGTTTATTCGGGGCGTAATAAGATAGGAGAGAGTATTTTAGTCCCCCCAGCAAACCTATGAGCAATAAATATCTCCCCTCCTGATCCTCTACTTTCCGTGTAAGTTCAAAGTGAACATGGCGCCCAAAAAATATCGCAACTCCTCTGGTTTTATCTGTAGCGTTGGCCAAATAGAATTGAGGGTATTTAGGTTGAACAAACAAAGGTCTGTAAGATGCCGGGAAGTGAGTCTCCTGAGTGAATGCAATGTCAATGTGGTGAGAGTGGTACAGATTGAAAAGCTTACGTCTCTTCGACGGGGAATTAATCCCTTGGACATTGTGAGAGGCAATCTTCCAAGGACGGAAGGCGGTATTCGGTGTCGTCATCGATTCAGCAGAACAAGAGGAGCTGAGGGTGGAGCAAAGCAACGAGTCCAGAGCCGTTCAAGACGGGCAGCGAAGTTCAAACATGGCGACAGTCCTGGAAGACGTAAACTCTGTAGGGAAAAATTAGAGAGACCCCCGGTGACCTGAGGGAGGGGAGAAGGGAAGGAAAGGGGAGAGAGAAGAAGAAACAAAATGAAAAGAGAAAACAAGCACACATACTGTAACATTAGCCAACATTCATTGAAAGAAAAAATCCCCACCCAATTCAGGAGAGGTAGGCCAGATCCCACCAACCCCTGAAACCCATAGATGTCTTCGAGGAGCGAAGGCATCAGCTCCACTCTACGTGGGGAAAAAAGTCCCAGGAAGAGACAGAGCGAGGCGCAGCAGGAATCCCGCTGTGGCCAGACACCCCAAGGAAGAGGAAAAAGGCAAAAGATAAAAATACACATTTCAGGAAAGTTTAAACAGCCAAAGGTTACCACCTGAAAGGACCAATGGCAATTACTGACAATGGGGGCGTAGCCCCCCACTGTGTAAGCATAGCAATACAATTTCATATAAATAAAAAAACAATATTAGAATATGTCCAACACCCTTGAGCAACAAAACAAAAACAATACTGACCCCAAAAAAGGGGGGGGGGGTCGTATGTAAGGATAGTTAATGTAGGAAAGTAACCGTGGGGCCTAGCCCCTCACAGGAAAAAAATCAGGAGCGAGTCCTGCAAGGAAAAAGTGGAGAGACAATCCGGATGTGGAAAATATCTAGGGAGGTTTAGCGTCCTTGGCCCTCTTGAACTGCTGCTTCTGCCAAGCTGGAACCAGGGGGCTCTGAAGAGAAGGGCGTTTGAAGGAGCCGGAGCTTCTGTTAGGAGCGGAGGAGTTGGGGTCTTGAGTGATGAGGCCGAGCTTTAGGAGGAGCTGTTCGCCATCCGGAAGAGCCGAGAAGCTGTAGGTACGTTGTTGGTGAAGAAAAGTAAGACGGAAGGGAAAGGACCACCAATATTTGATTGACTTCTGTTGCAAAACCTGAAGGAGTGGTTTGAGGGATCGCCTTTTCTGAATAGTAGTAGGCGACAAATCCGCGAATATTTGGATAGTGTGGCCTTGGATAGACAGATGGTCGGAGCGGCGTGCAATCCTCATGACCGCGTCTTTAACTTTAAAAAAGTGCGGCTTAACAATAATGTCCCTTGGGGAACCGTCAGGGAGAGGGGCTCTCAGGGCTCTATGAGCTCTATCCAGTTCCAGGCGGTGAGGCGGTATGTCAGGAATCAAGTCTCGGATGAAGGCGGTAACGGCATCATCAATATCTTTAACACTTTCAGGTAATCCCCTGATCCTAAAATTATATCTCCTGGAGCGATTCTCAAGCTCATCAATTTTTGATAAAGCAGTGTCCAGTTGATCATGTAAATCCTGCATCCTGGCTGAGTTTTGGTTGACTTTAAGGACAGTCTGGTCCGATTTCAGTTCAATAGCCTCCAGTCTGGATCCCAGGTTCTGGAGATCATTGTGGATGGCAGAAGTTATTTGGGAAGCATTCTGTGCCAGGCCCTGTGTGAGCATCTGGGAAAAGGTAGCCATGAGATAGGAAAACTCCTGCTGGTGAGGATGAGGGAAAGGTAGGGGGCTCTGTGACAGGGGCTGAACAGCAGGGTAAGCCGCAGCCGGGGACTGAGTTAGTTCCCCAAGGGTCCTCTCCAGGAGTGAGACTGTGGAGGCAGGGGACAGGATCTGGGGCAAGTCCAGGGGGGTGTTCGGGCAGTCATCCACTGACCTGAGTGGCGTGGTGGGTGTCGGATCATCCGAAATGTGTTCCTGATCCTCCGGTCCCGCATTATGAGGAGAAGCGGCCGCCATCTTGGGGCTGGCAGGGCTGGAGGCCTCCGAAAAGAACTGTCGAGAGAGGTCCCTACGGACCTGGCAACCGGACATCGGGTGTTCCAGAGCCGATCGGTGCCCGGAGGAAGCAGGTACGTGCTGGTAAGCGCTGCTGGGCTGTCAGTCAGCACACAGCGGGACGGAGCTCCCTGATCAAGCGGTCATACAGGGAGCTGCCGCGCATGCGCCTCCTGAAGAAAGTCTTTTAAAGTCAAAAGGACTTTCAGATAAACTGGTCCGCACGATTCTTTCTAGTAGGAAGAAAGTCACCCAGGCAATTTATTTTAAGTATTGGAAGTTTTTTTGTTCTTGGCTGGATACCAGAAACTGGGCGGTCAGTGTTCCAGCCATCCTTGATTTTCTGCAGGACGGGCAGACAAAGGTCTGGCCATTAGCGCCCTAAAGGTGCAAGTGATGGCATTATCTGTATTTCTGGAGAAATCCCTGGCCTTAGATCCTTTGGTGGTTAGGTTAAGGGGTTATCCAGAATGAGACCAGTTCCATTTAGAGTTCTTCCTTAATGGGACTTATCGATAGTACTGCAGGGCTGGATAAAACGTTCGCAGAATGTAGACTTGTCATTAAAGTATACTACCCTTAAGACAGCCTTTCTGGTTGCAATTTCAACAGCCAGGCGCATTAGTGAGTTACAGGCGCTTTCAGTTAAGGAACCTTTTCTCCAAATTTTTGAGGACAGGTTAGTGGTGTGTACGGATCCAGGATTCCTACTTAAAATAGCCTCCAGGTTCACAGAGCCCAGGAAATTGTGTTACCTTCCTTCTTTTAGTCCCCTACCAATCTTAAGGAAGCAGAATTTCATCTTCTAGTTGTAAGGGCCTGTGTGTTACGCTATGTAGAGTTGTCCAAGAGCTTTAGGAAATCCAATGCTTTGTATTGCATTCCGGGAAAAATAGGGGGCAGCAAGATTCAAAAAAACACTATTGCCAGGTGGATTAAACAGGCGATAGTGGAAGCCTATAAAGGTTTAGACAGAGTGCCCTTTTTCTCTGTTGGCTCACTCCACGTGGGCATTATCTGCTTCTTGGGCGGAGCGAGCAGGAGCGACACCAGAACAAATTTGCTGAGCAGCCACATGGTCTAGCTTCTCGACATTCATCAAGCAATACAGACTGAACCTTTGTCTCTGCGCAGGACCAAGCATTTGGAAGGAAGGTCCTTCAGGCGGTAGTCCCACCCTAAATCTGGTAAGTTCTCATTGATCCTCTACTATACTGTCCTGGACCAGACAACTGGGGAAAAACCAGAGTTAGTCTTACCGGTAACTCTGTTTCTAGGAGTTGTCCAGGACAGCAGGGATTCCCTCCCTATATGCTGTTTTAACTGTGGGCGAGTGTTTGTTTTTGTCTTGTTTCAGAAGCCATGTCCGGAGGAGTTCTCGGATAAAGACTGAGGGAAGACAGTGGGTGTCTGCCCCTTTATTCACCTGATCCTTTGTGTTTCCTGTCTCCGGAGGTGGAGCCTATATCTCCTGTGCTGTCCTGGACGACTCCTAGAAACAGAGTTACCGGTAAGTCTAACTCTGTTTTTTTTTTTTTTTTTTTTTTTTTGTGGATGGCAGTATACAGCCTCGGCGGCCATGTTTTTGTAGTCTAGCGGCCATGTTGACTTCAATGGAGTTTCCCATTGAAGTCAATTCGGCGGCCATTTTCTTGTAGCCTGTGAAGTGGTGATGCGGCGGTGGGCCTCTAGTGGCAGCAACTGTGCTTCATCTTCCTTTTCTGATCGCAGCATGACAAGAAGCTTGGCGCTCTGTAGCCAGCTCTGAATAGGTGGTGGTGAGTCCCTGCGGGTTTACAGCTCCCTCTTCTGCTATAGCGGCGCCACTGATGTGCTGGGTCTTGCAGTTCCACAACGGAGCGGTGTGAGGGGTTTAAAAAAAAAAAGTTGTTTCCCCTTGCATTTTAAGGACGGCCTCCGATTTAACCATGGAGTCCCTAGAGCAGGTATTGCCACCTGACCCACTCTCAGAAGCTGCGGGACCCTTTGGGTCTCAGTCTGCCCTAGCGGCCATTACAGCAGTCTTACAGTCACTTGTATCAAAGGTTGGTATGGCTTTTCAAAAGTGGTCTATCAAGAAGCGCCCACAGCCCTCACCTGTATCCTCTGCCTCCTCAAAGCCTGAGGTGCATTTGGCTGCCGCAGATGCAAGTCAACCCACAAGGTCTGCGTCCACACATCCTGACTGCTCTGACAGTGAGGATGGTTCCTCTTTCACTACGGCTGCGCATAAAAAAGCGCTTGTGGAGGCACTAATTGTATCAGTGCGGAAAAACTTTAAAATTGTAGGACACCGCTGTTGCTGCGTCGGTTGTGCCAGTGCAATTTGGCACCCGTAGGCCAGCCAAGCTGACTAATGTGTTCCCCTTTCCTGCTTACTTCGATGAGATTGTCGCTAGTCAGTGGGGACCCCCGAAACGCAAGCTGACTTCCACCGGTGGTGGACTTTCAGGTTTCCAGATTAAACAAGGCCACAATCCTTCCTGTGGATGATTCCATTGTCTTTGAAAGGACCCTGTGGACAAGAGAGCTGAGGCTCTGGTCTGGTACCTTTTCACCATTGAAGGCCTTACGGAAGGTAAGAGTACTCACAGGTTGCCAAGAGCAAAAAGCCTTGTCGTAAACGTGTTCCTTCTTGGCTCACAAATGGCCCTTTCATCCCACTGGCGCACAGTACAAGGGACGAAAGTCCTCCCATAACTTTGTGGGAGGTTCCAAGAGACCCTGGGCTGGTAAGTCAAAAGCGGTTTCTACTGGTCCCGCAGACCAGCCCTCCTCGGCCTGAAGGGGCACCCTAACCCGTATCTGGGGTGGAGGGACGTCTTTGCTTTTTTCCAAACCCGTGGACCTTGCTCATTCAAGACAAATGGGTCCACGAGTTGATTCGGTCCGGTTACAAGATCGAGTTTTGGTCCTTACCTCCGGCTAGGTTCTTTCCTTCCAACTTGCGCCTGTCCCCGGATTGGCTGCAGGGCCTTCATGGAGCGGTGCAGGATCTGCTGTCACAGGGCGTAATAGTCCCGGTTCTATAGTTGGAACCTTTTTAGGGATTTTATTCAAATCTGTTTACTGTTTCCAGGAAGGAAGGCAAGGTCCGTCTGATTTTGGATCTCAAGGCCCTGAATCGCTTTTGTGTGGGTTCAGAAATTTAGAATGAAGTCCATTCACACGGTGGTGGCATCCCTTCATCAAGGGGATTTTCTGGCCTCTCCCGATTTCAAGGACGCTTACCTTCATATCCCAACTTATGTAGGGCATCAGCGTTTTCTTCGTTTTTGCCGTGGGAGAGAAACATTATCAGTTTGTGGCGTTACCCTTTGGTCTCACCTTAGCTCCTTGGGTGTTCACAAAAGTGTTGGCCCCGGTGTTAGCCTTGCTCAGGCAGAGGGGGATAGCGGTACTGGGGTACCTGGTCGATATCCTTCTGTGAGCAGAGTCCCCCGTCTGTCTTAAGACAATCTGGACCTCACTGTGCGAACTCTGCAAGAGTTTGCCTGGCCGCTGAATTTTTAGAAATCCGCTCTGACACTGCTCAACAAGCTGGACTACCTGGGCCTGACTTTGGATTCAGCCTCAGCCAGGGTGTTTATCCCCAAGGTGAAACTGCTGAAGTTGCAGGATGTGATTCGGCTCCTGTTGTCCAACCGTTGGGCGTCTCTCAGGACGTGCATGCAAGTGCTGGGTTTGATGGTCTCCACCTTCGAGGCGGTTCCGTTTGCTCAGTTTCATACCAGGCCTCTGCAAAAGGAGATTCTTGCCAAATGGGAAAGGAATCCTCTATCTCTCGACAGTCTGATCCTGTTGAGCTGGAGTGCGAGGGGATCCTTGCTTTTGCTTTGTATCCCGGGGCTTCGACAAGGGAAGTCCTTTCTCCCCCTGTACTGGATAGTAGTTACCACGGACGCCAGCCTGTCCGGATGGAGAGGTGTCTTGAGCACGGATTTGGCTCAAGGGGGTTGGACTCGTGAGAAGTCCAGTCTGGTGATCAATATCTTGGAGATTCGTCTGCGGGGGTGTCCGGTAAGGATTCAGTCAGACAATGCCTCGGCTGTGGCTTATGTCAATCATCAAGAGGGCACAAAAGTGCCCCTGCAGCCAGAGAAGTTGCCGGAATTTTAAGGTGGGCAGAATGTTTTGTTCCAGCCCTCTCAGCTGTTCACATTCCAGGAGTGGAAAATTGGCAGGCAGACTACCTCAGTCGGCAAGCCCTGAGTCCGGGCGAATGGTCTCTTCATCCGGAAGTGTTTCAAAAACTGTCTCCAGTGGGGGACTACCGATGTGGACCTGTTGGCCACTTGCCTCGACCGGAAGGTTCAGAGGTTTGTGGCAAGATCTCGGGATCCCTTGGCTGGCGCTTTGGTGGCTCCTTGGGGTCAGTATGGTCTGGTTTACGCTTTTCCTCCACTACAGCTTTTGTCTGAGGCTTCTGCGCAGAATCAAGGCAGAAAGGATTCCAGTCATTCTGGTGGCTCCAGACTGGTCTTGTCGGTTTTGGTATGCAGGCCTCGTAAGGCTGGGAGCCAATGTTCCTTGGAGACTCCCTCAGAGAAGATCTTTTGTCTCAAGGGCCGATCTTTCACCCTGCTTTACAGTCGCTGGCTTTAACGGTCTAGCTATTAAAAGCCAGGTACTGAAGGATAGAGGGTTGTCGGATTCAGTGATTCCTACTCTGTTTAAAGCTAGAAAATCTACTTCTAGGAAGATTTATCATAGAGTCTGGAGAGCATACATTTCTTGATGTGAGTCTCGGGGGGGTTTCTCCCCGTTCCTTTTCGGGGTCCCTGTCTGCTGGAGTTTCTACAACAAGGTGTAGATAAACATTTGGCTCCTTGCAGCATCAAGGGCCAGATTTCTGCTTTGGCAATTTTTTTTCCAACGGCCATTGGCTACAAATTCTTTTGTTCACACTTTCGTTCGGGGGGTTCACCACTTGGCTCCTCCGGTAAGGTCTCTGGTACCTCCGTGGGATCTCAATTTGGCTCTGTCGGTTCTTCAAAGACTGCCTTTTTTAAAATATTTGTGAACTTCCTCTGCTTACTCTGTCATAGAAGGTATCTTTTTTTTTGGTGGCTATTACTTCTGCACGCAGGATATCGGAACTGGCTGTCTTGTCCTGTCGGTCACCTTACCTGGTGGTTCACAAGAACAAAGTGGTGCTACGTCCCTGTCTGTCTTTCCTTCCTAAGGTTGTCTCGGGTTTCCACTTGAATGAATACATTGTGTTGCCTTCCTTGTGCGTGCGAGGCGGCCACATGGTCGTTTGTGGATGTCCTAGCGTATGCAGATGCGTTCGGCCTCAAGGTTTTGCAGGCTGTTGTTGTTGCAGAGGCTCCTGCCTCTTGAGGGTGTATTCTTTCTGGGCGGTGAGCTCCAGTTTTTCTTGGTTGAGCTCCTGGTTTACCTGGTTGGCTATGTTTAGCCCTTTTTGGAAATTATGTGCATTGCTGTGTTTTTCCCCAGCCCTCATGTTGACACTGCTTTGGGACGTCCCCAGAGTCGAAGAATATATGGAGCTGTGTCCATCAATGAACAAAAAGAGAAAACAGTTTTTTTGTCTTACCGTAAAATCCTTTTCTTTTATGTACATTGATGGACACAGCACCCACCCCTCTGAGTTGGGTTATGCATTCTTCTGACACTGCTTGTTACAAACTGGAGTCCTATAGCAGGAAGTGGGAAGTATACCCCCTAGGACGGCCCTAGGGCTGTAGTCAAGTTTTGTTTTCACCTAGTCCTACTCCTTTGGAGAGCAGCATAACCCCCAGAGCAGTGTTTCTCAACTCCGGTCCTCAGGGCACACTAACAGGCCAGATTTGCAAAAAAACTGAAATACATCACAGGTGATATAATTTGCTGCCTAGTGATTGCAGTATTCGCGTCTGCATCTCCCCAAGGTAATACTTAAAATCTGGCCTGTTAGTGTTCTTTGAGAACCGGAGTTGAGAAACACTGCCCCAGAGTCAAAGATGATATGGAGCTGTGTCCGTTAATGAACATCAGAGAAAAGGATTTTACGGTAAGACACAAATCCAGTTTTTTTGCGCTATAAACAAAGAAGACCCACAATTTTGAAAAAAATAAAAAAAAAAATTTTTTTTTTGCTTGCTGCTATAAAAAAAAAAGTAAAAAATCTAATTTCTTTATAAATTTAGGCCAATATGTATTCTGCTACAAATTTTTGGTAAAAGAAAATCCCTATAAGTGTATATTGGTTGGTTTGCGCAAAAGTTCTGGCGCCTATAACTATGGCGTAGATTTTATTGACTTTTTTTTTTTTTTTTTAATTCGTTTTTGGATGTTTTTACTAGTAATGGCGGCGATTCTTGACACTGCGGCGGACAATTTTGAAACTAAGTGACTCTTTTTGGGGACCAGTGACACCACTACAGTGATCATTCTAAAAAAAAAATGCACGATCACTGTATAAATGACACTGACAGGGGGAAGGGGCTAACACCAGAGCGATCAAGGGTTAAGTGTGCTCCTAGGGACTGTTTTCTAACTGTGGGGGGAATGGATGCACTGGATGAAGAGAGAGATCTGTGTTTCAGCTTAGCTGAAACACAAGATCTTTTACCCCCCGACGGAACAGTGGTCAGCCTTGTTTACATAGGCAGACCGCCTTTCTGCCTTTGCTCTGAGCGATCGGAGGGTCCGAGCGGCCATTGCGCCCACAGACCTGCTGATTGGCTCCTGCTTTGTCCAATCACAGCACAAGTGGTGCTCCTGCGGCACGCGTGCCCCAGATCACGCAAAAAATCACTTACATGTACTTGGTTTTGCACAGCGGGGCTGCCCTGCCGCAGTATTTATGTGGCAGGCTTCCTGGAAGAGGTAAACCCCACTGAAAATCTGTGGAATGACTTGAAGACTGCACAAACTGTTACCATCAAATTTAACCAAACTTCTACGAAGAAGAATGGGCAAATATTGCAAAGTCTAGATGTGCAAAGTTAGTATAGACATATCCCAACCAACTAAAGGCTGTAATTAAAACGAAAGGTGGTTCAAAAAAATGCTGACACAAGGGGGTGAACCTTTTTCCAACTCAGTGATTCTGTTTTAGATTTATTTATTTTTTTCTGACGTGTTGGAGTTCTATCTTTCACTTGCAAATGCAGCTGGATAAAACAAAAACTGTGTTAATCTTCAGTCCTCATTTCAATCTACAAAGCAACAAAATGTGATTTATTTTAAAGGGGGTGATTTTTTTCTATACCCACTGCGTGTGTATTAAAAATAAATAAATGTATAGC
Source organism: Pelophylax lessonae (assembly GCF_965119305.1). NCBI lineage: Eukaryota > Metazoa > Chordata > Amphibia > Anura > Ranidae > Pelophylax > Pelophylax lessonae. The sequence continues at coordinate 183,035,236 of NC_138768.1, forward strand.
ACACACACACACACACACACACACACACACACACACACACACACACACACACACACACACTGCCTGGCCAAAAAAAAAAGTCACCACCTCGAATTAACTAAGCAACTGTCTAAACTAAGCATGTAGTAACTATTCCTATTGGATAGTTATTGCATGTGCCCAAAGAATGAGGTCAGCTGTCTACCTGAATATACTGAACAACCAGGTTATTCCATCAATGGATTCTTTCTTCCCTGATGACACGGGCATTTTCCAAGATGACAATGCCAGGATTCATCGGCCTCAAATTGTGAAAGAGTGGTTTAGGGAGCATGAGACCTCATTTTCACACATGGATTGGTCACCACGAAGTCCAGAACCAAACCCCATTGAGAATCTTTGGGATGTCCTGGAGAAGGCTTTGCGCAGTGGTCTGACTCTCCCATCATCAATATTGGCGAAAAATGTATGCAACACTGGATGTAAATAAATCTTGTGACATTGCAGAAGCTTATCGAATCAATGCCACAGGAAATGCATGCCGTAATCCAAGCCAACAAAATATTGGAGTGTTTTTTTTGGCCAGGCAGCGTGTGTGTAGGGCTCTCGCCCCCTAGCCTCCTGCGCATGGCTGACGTAAAGTTACAGCGGTTCGCACAGGAGCGGCTGCCTGCCGCAGTACATCTGCAGCGGGTGGTCGTAAAAAGGTTAAAGGCCTGTTTTTTATGCTAAAATTTAGATAGGAACAGAAGTTTTAATTTTGTTCTTTTATGCTTATTACTCTATATTTAATCACTAATGCATCGGCTTAATCCATCTATAAAACACTCACTTGCTTTGTGTGCTCTGTGTTGCAAATGTTTAGTCCCATTGAGTGTTGTGCAGTAAGGATCGCAGCTCATTAAAGTTATTTTTTTTTTTTTAATTTAGAGCTCTTGTCATACCAACAAGCTTTTCTCTATTGTTCATTGACAGACGCAGCTCCATATTCTTCTTGACCATTGGGTTATGCTGCCCCCTACAGGAGTAGGACATTAGGCAGGAAAAAACGTTACCACGTCTATGGAGCAGTCGCTGCAGGAATACACCCACACACTCTGCTATATCCTTCAGTTTGTTTCTGCCTAGTTTAGGAGTGGGACCTAGTTCCCTGCTGGGACTTCGGTCTTAGCTGTTTTTTGGGAATCTTTTTGTAAGACTTTATTTTTTAGTTAGTTCCTGAGAGAACTACAAGCAACAGCTGGCTGGGTTTCGGACTGGATATCCTAGATCCTTAAGTTCTCACAGCCTGGCCAGCGAGCGTGCGCAGGTTTTAGTCCAGCACTAGGCCTCGCCACGAAAGAGCCCTGATGGACGGGGGCTGGCCTGCGAGTGAAACACCTCGCCGGGATGCACGTGACCTGGGATGCCCTGAGTCGCAGCGTACCCCCTGGCCGTCAGCACCACCACCCCGGATGGAGAGGTAGTCTGTTCGGAGTGGTGCCCACCTGATGTCGTTGGTATGGTAAGTAAGTGTCCTCCCATTTCTCTGGCGGTCTCGGTGTGGACATGGGCCCCCTTCCTGGGAAAGCCGGGCCCTCGGGTATCCCTCGGTTTCCCTGGCCTCTCGATGATACTAGGCCCCCCCCTTCAGGGGGACAGATGTATTACGGCCACTGTGGCGGTTCCTATGGAGGGGAGATTTGTCCTGATGGGGTCTCCTCCTGGGGACCCCCAGATGCCACTGTCTGATGACCCCCATGGGGGGACCTGGAGACCGCATGACGTGCCGTGTGGGCTGCCATTTTGCTGTATATTTCGCTCTACATCAATGTAAAAGTTTCTCATTGGAATGCATGGGCAACCATGTTTTGGTAGTTCCCCCTTAGGAATGCATGGGGTGGCCATTTTCTTGGAGTCCACAATCGCTGGACAGCAAGGGGGAAGAGTGACTCTAGTGCATGACCCAGGTTTTTCCTGATCGTTTTTTTCTCTCTGCACAGAACGTTCCTATATCACTCCATATCGTTTTGGGGGTATGTTACTGGGTTCCCTGTAGACCAGGGGTGGGGAACCTTTTCTCTGCCAAGGGCCATTTGGATTTTTGTAACATCATTCGGGGGCCGTACAAAATGTATGCATAAATGTAATAGGCATTGCTTTGCGGCAAAAAACGCTGTAAAAAATTGCCTGACTTTGAGGTCACAAAAGTGTGAAAGGGGCCTTCAGTAATCAAGGTATAGTGTGCCCCCTTTCAATGCAGACTGACCACATGGTCCCCCTTTCAATGCAGACTGACCACATGGTCCCCCTTTCAATGCAGACTGACCACATGGTCCCCCTTTCAATGCAGACTGACCACAGGGTGCCCCCTTTCAATGCAGACTGACCACAGTGTCGGAGATTCACAGTGTCAGAACGGAGCCATCGGCTCCTTCTGGCACAGGGGGGCCGGACAGAACGATCATGCGGCCTGCGGGCCTGAGGTTCCCGACCCCTGCTGTAGACATTTCTTACTCACCCTGCTGCAGGCTGTGCTAGGGCTGGGACTTTGCAGTTTTTTGCAGTTTTTCTTAAATTGACACTGCTTTTTTTTGTAATAAGTAAATATATGGAGTTCCAGGACCAAATATCACCTACAGACCCCCTCAGTGCGGTTGCGGGACCCTCTGGGTCGCAGCCCTGTCTGCATTTACAGCAGGTTTGGAAAACCTGGTCTATAAAGTGGATTTTGTTATAAAAAATAATGCCACTAGCAGAAAGCGCCCTATTCCTTCCCCTGCCTCTTTAGTATCCTCAGACTCTGAGGTAGATATGGCCGCTGCGGACGCATACCATCCTCTTGGATCTGCGTCTTCGCATGCTGACAGCGAGGAGGATATATCCTCGCACAGGACAGCGCGCTGGTGGAGGCACTTAGTGTCAGTGCGGGAATCCTTAAAAATGGCGGATGATTCTATAGTATCAGGGACGTAGGTGTCTTTTGCCACCCTCAAATCCCAGAAGTTGGCCAAGGTTTTTCCCTGTCCAGAACTTTTTGACAACATTGGCAATGAACAGTGGGGGGCGCATTAAACAAATGTTGGTAGTGCCTAAGTGCTTTAAAAGGCACTACCCCTTCACGGACACGGTGTCCGCTAGATGAACCGTACCACCAAAGGTGGATCATCCGGTTTCCAGACTAAACAAGTCTACTGTGGTTCTGGTGGAGGAGTGCCCGGTATTTACAGATCCCGTGGATAGAAGGATTGAGTCTCTATCCCGCCATTTTCACTAAAACCGGTCACTCTGGTGTCGCATACCATCACAAAATGGGTGAAGTTGGTGAAAGGTGACTTGTAAACAGACCGCGTAATAAATAGGGGCCTTCGTTTGCTGCTCATAGGCGCCTCCTTCGTACCTCCAGGTCGCAGGAGAAAGGAGCTAGGCCATTCAGGTCTCCTGGGGGTTCCAAGAAGACATGGTCGGTTAAGCTGAGAACAGGCCAATCTGTATCTACGGACAAATCCTCGTCTGCATGAAGGGACACCCTCACCAGTTTCTGGGGTGCAGGGGGGGTGGGGGGAACGTCTTTGCTTCTTTCCGGAACCATGGACTTTCTTGATTCAAGACAAATGGGTTCATGAACTGATCCAATTGGTTTACAAGATCAAATTCCGGTCTCGACCGTCGGGCATGTTCTTCCCGTCCAATCTACGCCTATCTTCAGACCGGTTAAGGAATCTACGGGAGGCGGTACAAGATCTGCTGTCGCAAGGGGTGATTGTGCAGGTTCCTTCTCGCTTTTCAGGGGTTCTATTCAAACCTGTTCACTGTGCCTAGAAAAGAAGGCAAAGTATGTCCAATCCTGGGCCTCAAGGTTCTGAACCGGATTATGTGGGTACAGACTTTACACCAAGGAGACTTTTTGTCCTCCATTGATATTAAGGACGCATATCTACACATCCCGATTTACGCTGGACACCAGCATTTCTTCGCTTTGCTGTAGGTGAAGATCATTATAAATTTGTGGCGTTACTGTTTGGTCTAGCCTCCGCCACCAGCGTCTTTACCAAAGTGTTGGCTCCGGTGCAGGCATTGCTGCCACAATGGGGGATTACAGTACTGGGGTACCTGAACAATCTCCTCTTAAGAGCAGACTCACATTCAGCCTTGTTTGGGTGACTTGATTACAGTACGGACTCTGCAAGAGTTTGGTTGGTACATCAATTTCTGACTCGGCAAGGGTTTTTCTTCCCCCGGACAAGCTGCAAAAGTTGCAGGGGGCGATTCGTTTGCTGTTAGCCAGCAATCTGTCCTCTCTGCAGACCTGCATGCGGGCCTTTGGTCTGATGGTGTCAACCTTCGAGGCGGTTCCGTTTGCTCAGTTCCACACGAGACCCTTACAAAGGGAGATTCTTGTCAAATGGAACAAAGATCCAAATTTCTTGGATGCTATGATTCGGTTGAGTCACAACACAAGGACTGCTCTATTATGGTGGCTTCACTCGTTAGCACTACGCCAAGGCAAGTCCTTCCTCCCATTGTATTGGACTGTGGTAACCACAGACACAAGCCTGTCCAGCTGGGGAGGAGTACTGGGGAAGCTGTGTGTCCAGGGGTCCTGCACAGTAGAAGAATCCAGACTTCTGATCAATATTCTGGAACTCAGAGTGATAAAGCTTTGCCTGAGTCACTGGACATATCGTTTACAGGGTTGTCCAGTCCGGATTCAATTGGACAATGCCATGGCCCTGGCTTACATCAATCATCAAGGGGGCACCAAGAGTCCTGGAATGGGTGGAAAAGTTTTGTTTCTCCCCTTTCTGCAATGCACATCCCAGGTGTGGAAAACTGGCAGGCGGATTACTGGAGTCGTTGGGTGTTGGATCAGGGGAGTGGTCCTGTGTATCCGTCCGGCGGGGGACACCCGATGTCCACCTGTTTGCTTCTCGGCTTAACGAGAAGGTTCAGAGGTTTGAAGCCAGGACGAGGGATCCTCTTGCTGACGCCACTGACGCACTGGTGGTTCCTTGGGGTCAGTATCGGCTGATCTATGCGTTGCCTCCACTAAAACTCCTGCCGAGGCTTCTGCGCAGAATAGAGGTGGAAGGGATTACGGTCATTCTGGTGACCCCAGACTGGCCTCGCCGGTCTTGGTACGCAGATCTGGTAGGGTTAGTCGCCGATGCTCCTTGGGGACTTCCTCTCGGAAGATCTACTGTCTCAAGGACCGATCTTACATCCTGCTTTACTGTCGCTTGCTTTACCAGTGTGGCTTTCGAAAGCCAGGTATTGAAGGATAGAGGTATTTCTGATTCTATGATTTCTACACTGTTGAAGGACAGAAAGTCTACTTATAGGAAGATCTGTCATCGTACATGGAAATCATACATCTCATGGTGTGAATCCCTGAAGGTGCATCCTCGCCTTTTTTTCGGTGGCTAGGATTTTGACCTTTCTTCAAAAAGGGGTTAAACAGCGGTTGGCTTTGGGCACTATCAAAGGCTAAGTTTCGGCTTTGGCTGTATTTTTCCATCAAACTTTAGCTACGCATGCCTTGATTTGCACCTTTACACAAGGGGTTCACCATATGGCTAATCTGAGGCGATCCCCGCTACCTCCATGGGATCTTAATTTGGTATTGTCTGTTCTTCAAAAACCTCCTTTTGAGAACATTAGGGAGATTCCTCTGCTTACACTGTCTCAGAAGGTTGCCTTTTTGGTGGCTATTACTTCTGCCCGCAGAGTATCTGAATTGGCGGTGCTGTCCTGCTGTTCACCTTATCTGGTGGTCCACAGAGATAAAGTGGTTGTTCGACCTAATCAGTCGTTTCTTCCTAATGTGGTTTCTGATTTCCATCCGAATGAAGACCTTGTGCTGCCTTCACTCTGTCCTAAGCCCAAGCATCCCAAGGAAAGTGCTTTGCATTCTTTGGATGTGGTTCGGGCAATGAGAGTTTACCTGGCGGCTACTGAATCCTTCAGGAAGTCAGACTTTTTGTCCTCACCGAAGGACCTTGAAAGGGATTGGCTGCGTTTTGCTGCGACCATATCCAGATGGATCAGATGGTGGTACAGGCTTATTCACTGAAGGGTCAGGTTCTACCTTTCCCTGTGCAGGCACACTCTACTACGGCACTCAGTGCCTCTTGGGCTTTTCGCCATCAGGCGTCAGTAATGCAAGTTTGCATTGCGGCAATTTGGTCATTGGTGCACACGTTCACTAAATTCTACAAGGTAGATGTGTTGGCATCCTCGAATGCCTCTTTTGACCCCAAAGTTTTGCAGGCTGCTGTCTAAAAGAGAACATTTTCTCTTTGAGGGTGTGTGTTGTTTCTAGGTGAGCTCCAATTGTTCCTGGTTGAGCTCCATGTTACCTAGTTGGCTAAGTTTTTAGCTTTTGGGGAATTACGTTCTTTCTTTGCATTGTTTTTCCTACCCCCTCATGCAAGTACTGCTTTGGGACATCCCAATGTTCTAGAAGAATATGGAGCTGCGTCTGTCAATGAATGATAGAAAGAACTGGATTTTTGACTTTCCGTAAAATCCTTTTCTCTGAAGTGTATTGACAGACTCAGCACCCGCCCCTCTATTTGAGTGGGATGGGGTTTTTTTCTTCTAAACACTACTTGCAACACAACTGAAGTCTATTGCAGAATGTGTGGGTGAATGCCTGCAGGGATTGCCCAATAGGCATGGTAAAGTTTTTCCTGCCTAGTCTCCTACTTCTGTAGGGGGTAGCATAACTCAATGGTCAAGAAGAATATGGAGCTGCGTCTGTCAATGAACTTCAGAGAAAAGGATTTTACGGTAACTCAAAAATCCATTTTTCTTCCCTATAACTTATGGCAAATGTGATTACACCATGATCACTATCACGCAAAGTGTTTTCTAACTTGCACATCTGTAATTCAGCTCTGTGTTTTTAAAATGAATAGATGCAACAGGAAATTTTTCCTCAGGCCCTGCTTAAGTTGGTGGAAATGTCTTAAACACTCAGGGAAGTCTTCATTAGCGAGGAGGCTCCAGCCCCTTCCCCAGCCTGGCGCTCCAGTGAGTAATGAGCGATCAGCTGTCTTTGATCATTCAGTTCTCGGTGTAGAACTTGCAGGGGACAGCTGCAGCATCACACCCATGCTGCAGCTATCTAGGTGAGTATGTGTGTGTGTGTGTATGTATATATATATATATATATATATATATATATATATATATATATATATATATATATAATTATATATTTTTTTTTTTTTTTTGTCACCCCATATTTCTCTTTGAACAGTCTGAACCCTTACAAGCAGCTCTTCTCCGCTCCTCACCTTATGCTTTCGTCTGCCGCCTCAAAGATTAGCAGACCCTCCCCTTTTCCCTATATTTTGAATTAAAAGATCCTTGTCCTGGCTTCTATACATCTTGGCCGTATCCCAACCTGGCCTCTTCCTCACAGAATAGACTTGTCCCCTTTGAGACATGTGGGTCCAGCAGTTATACATGGGGCCCACCAGGTATGCAGTCCATGTCCCTTTTTCAGGAGGGATCCTTTGGCCAACCAGGATTTATACAGGTTGTTCACCATCCTGTCAGGGCTTTTACTCCCAAGCCTTGGCTTTGCACATTGAGTTTCTGTCAAGGTGCTGGCCCGAATGTTTATCCCAGTGCCGTTTTATGGCATATTAATTGTAAAAAACTCAGACAACCTGCTGTGGAGATCAATGTATGCTTTAGTTTATAAATACTTCCCAACATTCCAAAGGTCTCCCAAGATTTTGTCAGAACTTTGTATCATCAGAAGAAAAGGATGCAGGACTCTTTTCTACTGCAGGCTGCTCTAGCCAGTTTGTTTTTTTGATTGGGAAATTTACTGCTTCCTTGCCCTCATCTCATTTCCATGGGATCTGCACACCTGGGTCTAGACTTTTTGTAATGTTTGGAGACTCGAGAGATGAACCTCTCTGGTGATCCTGCTCTATTTCAACTCTATGTATTTTTTGTGGTCCTGCTAAATCTCCTGATTGTTGTGGTTTGGTCCCTAATTAATGCTTTGTGGTATCTGTAGCTTTTAAGTCTGTGACTCTTCAAGCCTCCCGGATAGGCAGAGTTTTCAGCAAGAATTTTTCTTAAGAGGTGACTCCTTTCTGGTGGGATTGTTGTGAAACTCTTATCAGCTTGTCTTCATCTTGTCTTCGACGCCATCTTCCTGTGTGGAAGTATACCTTCCTTTTTCTGTCTACCATTGTATTGGTTAAGTCCCCTTGTATAGGGATCTTTGTATAAGCTATGCTCACAGGATCAAACCTTGGTTTATTAGATTGTTTTAGGAGGTGTTTTCTGACCTTAGTTATGTTCTGGATTCACGTCTCATTCTAGACATGGAGTTTTCATGTTTCCTGGGCCCCTATGAGATCAGGGGAATTAGGGTTTAGGGTCTTTATTATTATTATTATTACTTTTTTTTTTTAAAGGCCAATTATTGTTTTCCTCCACCCAGAACATTGTTCTCGAGGTGCTCTGTCCTTTCCCAGTTCTATGAGATGTGTTCTGTTCTCCTTTATTGACCACACATCAGATTGCTAGTCTTTTTCCTGGCAGAAAACCGTTTTTAATTTCCCCCACCCTGGTTGTATCAGGTTGACCAATTTCACACCTTCGGTCAATTTCTGGAGTACAGCTGACCACACAGTGAGCAATGGCAGGCCCCATGCACCCTGCGTGTTGGGAACCTGACCCTAAAGCATGTTTGCACCATTTTCATTACTATGCTCTTTGCCATTTATATGATAAAAAAACATGTTTTTGATTTATTAAATGTTTTATTATATATATACTTTACAATATGTAAATTTCTATTCATAAAAATAATCACATGGGGTTTCACTCCTTTAAATTTTGCTAGCTTTTGACTGGTGGTGTTTGTTGTTCTGTGAGATATCTGTAAGAACAGCAGGAATTGAAGCCTTTAAATGTAGAGTAAAACCTTAATTTCACCTTTTTAACAAAAAATAATAAATGCACATTTCTCTATTGTCCATTGACAGACGCAGCTCTCATACTACTTATCCATTGGGTTATGCTGCCCCCTGCAGGAGTAGTTCTAGGCAGGAAAAAAAAGCAATTCGCCATGCCCACGGGGCTGTCTCCATAGGCATAACCCACACACCCTGCTCCAGCAAACCAGTTTTGTTTCTGCCTAGAGGAGTAGGACCTAGGTTTCCTGCTGGGTCTTCGGTCTCAGTTTTTTTTTATTCTTTTAAGAATATTTTTGTTTTATTTATCTTTACTCACTTTGCTAGTTAGTGTTCAGGGGGATCCTCCTGGTCAGCAATGCCGGCTGAGGTTTCGCACTGAATAATCTAGATCCTCAAGGTCTTCCAGCCTGGCCTGCGAGCATGAGCAGGTTATAGTCCCACACTAGGCCTCGCCACGATGGAGCCCCTTTTTGGATGGGTACGAGCCTACAAGTGGATGTCTCATTGGGACACGACGACATGGAACGCCATGAGTCGCAGCGTACCCCTCGGTTAGCTGCACCCCCACTCAGGGTGGGAGTTGGTCTGCCTGGGGCGGAGACCAAACCGGTCCATGGTATGGTGAGTAAATGTAGCCCCCCCTTGTCCCTTGGTGGTCTTTGGGGGGGGGGGGGAGATGTGGGCCCTCTCCTGGGGATAATGGGACCTGGACTTCCCAAAAGGTCCCCCTGTCCCGCCCCCTGGGGGGCGTTATAGCTGGGGCGCCTGGCGTCCTGGGGGGAGTAAATGGTACCTTTTTTCTGCTGGGTCTGCCAGGCTGGGGTGGAGTACTGGAGAAGCTCTGTGCCCAGGGGACTTGGTCGATAGAAGAGTCTTCCTTGCTGATCAATATTCTGAATCGCGATCCAGGTCTGCCTGTTCCACTGGACGAGTTGGCTACGTGGTTCTCCGGTTTGGATACAATCGGACAATGCCACAGCTGTGGCTTACATCAATCATCAAGGGGGCACCAAGAGTGTCCTGGTGGCTAAGATTCTACTATGGGTGGAAGACAATGTTCCGGCTCTTTCCGCAGTTCACATTCCGGGTGTGAAGAATTGGCAAGCGGATTACCTGAGTTGTCAGGTGCTGGATCAAGGGGAATGGTCTCTTCACCCGGAGGCGTGTCATCTCCTATGTGTCCGGTGGGGGACTCTGGAGGTGAATCTTTTTGAGTATGGCCTCAACAGAAAGGTCCAGAGGTTTGTGGCCAGGTCTCGGGATCCTCTGGCCGACACCCCAGACGCTTTGGTGGCTCCTTGGAGCCAGTATCAGCTGATTTATGCCTTCCCTCCGCTCATACTCATGCCGAGGTTTCTTCGCAGGGTGGTGGTGGAAGGAATTCTGGTCGTTCTGATGGCCCCAGACTGACCTCAGCGGTCTTGCTACGCAGACCTAGTAAATATCGTTGTCGATCCTTCATGGAGACTTCCTCTGCGGGAGTATCTGCTGTCCCAGGGACCGATCTTTCATCCTGCTTTACGGTCGCTTGCTTTAACGGCGTGCCTGTTGAAAGCAAGGTGTTGAGGGATAAAGGTCTTCTGACTCGGTGATTCCTACACTTTTCAAGGCCAGGAAATCGACATCCAGGAAGATCTATCATTATACGTGGTAATCGTACATTTCATGGTGTGAATCGCTGCAGCTGCACACTTGCTTGTTTTCCATAGCTAGGGTTTTGGCCTTTTTACAGAAAGGGGTTGAGCAGCGGTTGCCTTTGGGCGATCTCCAGGTCCAAGTGTCGGTCTTGGCTATTTACTTCCGTCTGTTGGCTACTAATAGTTTGATTCACACTTTTATTCAGGGGGTGCGTCATTTGGCTCCTCCGAGGAGATCCCCGTTGCCTCAGTGGGATCTCAATCTAGTTTTGTCTGTTCTTCAAAAGCCTCCTTTTGAGAATATTAAGGAGATTTCTCTGCTTTTTTTATTTTTTGTCGCAGAAGGTTGCTTTTCTGGTGGTCTTTAATTTCTGCTCGCAGAGTGTCTGAGTTGGCGGCGCTGTCCTGTCGTTCGCCATATTTGGTGGTCCACAAAGATAAAGTGGAACTCCGACCTAATCCGTCTTTCCTCCCTAAGGTGGTGTCGGATTTTCATCTCAACGAAGACATTGTGTTGCCTTCCCTATGTCCTAAGCCTAAGCATCCCAAGGAAATTGCCTTGCACTTTCTGTATGTGGTTCGGGCGATAAGGGTTTGACTGTAACTGAGTCTTTTAGGAAATCTGACTCTTTTTGTGCTTACTGAAGGACCTCAAAGGTTTGGCTGTGTCTGCTACGACCATATCCAGATAAATCAGGCAGACGGTTGTTCAGGCTTATTCACTCAAGGGTCAGGTTCCCCCTTACTGTGAAGGCTTATTTTACTAGAGCGCTGAGTGCCTCTTGGGGTTTTCGCCATCAGGCCTCAGTAGTGCAACTTTGTAAAGCAGCGACTTGGTCGTCTGTGCACACTTTTACAAAGTAGATTTGTTGCCATCTTCGGATACCTCCTTTGGCTGCAAGGTTTTGCAAGCTGCTGTTTCATAAGAGAATCATTTATTTCATGGGTGAGCTCCTGTAGTTCCTGGTTGAGCTTCGTTACCCAGTTGGCTACGTTTAGCCTTTGGAGTTTACGTTACTATCTGGTTGCATTCTCCCCACCCTCATGCCTACACTGCTTTGGGACGTCCCAATGGATAAGTATGAGAGCTGCATCTGTCAATTGGCGATAGAGAAAACTGGATTTTTTTTTAAGAACTTACCGTAAAATCCTTTTCTCTGAAGTCCATTTAACAGACGCAGCACCCGCCTCTCTGATATGGGGATGGTTTTTTGTATCTTTTTTCACTGATTGCAACGAAACTGGTTTGCTGGACTAGGGTGTGTGGGTTATACATCAAGGACGCTTACCTTCACATTCCAATATGTGTCGGTCTCCAGCACTTCCTCCGCTTTGCCGTGGGAGAGGAGCATTATTAGTTTGTGGCATTACCTTTTGGCCTCACCTCTGCTCCTCGGGTCTTCCTGAAAGGTTGGCCCCGGTGCCAGCATTTTTATGCTAATAGGGGGGCACGGTACTGAGCAACTTGGACGTCATCCTTTTGCGAGCGGAGTCTCCTACTGCTCTGGTGGAAAACCTGGAAATCGCCACACAAGCTTCAGGGAGTTTGACTTAATTCAGAATTTTCAGAAGTCTGCTCTGCTCTGGTTCCGTCCACAAAGCTGGACAATCTGGGTCTGACTCTGGACTCGGCCTTATCTAGAGTGCTCCTTCCTCTGGACAAACTCCAGAATCTACAGAGTGCAATTCGTCTCCTGCTGTCTGGCAGATGGTAATCCCTCCGAACTTGCATGTGGTTTCTTGGCCTTATGGTGTCTACTTTTGAGGCGGTTCCATTTGCACAGTTCCATACGATGTCCCTGCAAGGGAGATTCTGGCCAATTGGGACAAGAATCTGCAGTTTCTAGACAATCAGACATGGCTGAGCCGGGGAACAAAAGAGTCGCTGATATCGTGGCTCGTTCTTTGTCCCTTTGGCTGGGAAAGTCCTTCCTCCCCTTGTATTGGACATTGGTCACCACGGATTCCAGCCTGTCTAGTTGGGGAGGCATCCTCGGCAAATATTCTGCTCCGGAGATCTGGACACTGGAAGAGTCCAGACTTACTGATCTAGGTCTTGGAACTCGGAGCGATAAGACTGTGCCTGGAACATTGGACGGATTGTCTTAAGGGCTGTCCAGTGCGTATTCAATCGGACAATGCCACTACCGTGGCTTATGTCAGTCACCAGGGAGGCACAAGAAGTGTCCTGGTGGCTCTGGAGGTAGCCGGCATTCTAAAGTGGGAAGAACGGTTCGTTCCAGCTCTCTCCGCCATACTCATGGAAAAATTTGCAGGCGGATCACCTCATTCGGCAGGCGTTGGGCCAAGGGGAGTAGTCCCGTCATCCAGAGGTGTTTCATCAGTTGTTTCTCCGGTGGGTCATCCCCAAGGTGGATCTGTTGGCTTCCCGGCTCAACAGAAAGGTGCAGAGGTTTGTGGCTTGGTCACGGGATCCTCGGGGGGATGCCACAGATGCGCAGGTGGCCCCATAGGGTCAGTATCGTCTGATTTATGCCTTCCCTCCTCTCAAGCTTCTGCCACGACTTCTGTTTAGGATCGAGGCAGAAGGGATTCCGGTCATCTTAGTGGCCCTGGACTGGCCTTGCAGGGCTTGGTATGCCGATCTGGTGCGGCTGGTCATCAACATTAATTGGAAGCTTCCTCTCAGGGAGGATCTGCTGTCCCAAGGACCAATCTTCCACCCTGTTTTACAGTCACTGCATTTGACGGCTTGGCTGTTGAACGCCAGGTGCTGATGGTTAGAGGTTTGTGTGAGTCGGTGTTTCCAACGCTGTTAAAAGCTAGGAAACCTACTTCTTGGAAGATCTATCATCGTGAGTGGAAGACGTACATTGCATGATGAGAGACTCTTGGGGTTCATCCTCGCTCTTGTTCGGCAGCTCAGATCTTGACCTTCCTTCAACAGGGGGTTGGGCAGAAACTGGCCTTGAGTATTATCAAGGGTCAGGTGTCGACTTAGTCTTCTTTCAACGGCCTTTGCCCCATACTCCATGGTGCATACTTTTCTTCATGGAGTTAGGTACTCCGTTGCCACCATGGGACCTCAATTTGGTGCTCTCAGTCCTCCAGAAGCCTCCTTTTGAGAATCTTCGGGAGATTGCCCTGCTTACGCTGTCCCAGAAGGTGGCTATCACCTCTGCGCGCAGGGTGTCGGAATTGGTGGCGTTATCCTGTCGTTCACCTTACTTGGTGGTTCACAGAGATCAGGTGGTTTTTCTTCCCTGTCCGTCATTCCTTCCAAAGGTTGTGTTGGATTTTCATTTGAATGAAGACATTGTGCTGTCTTCCCTGTGTCCCAGGCCAAAAGATCCGAAGGAATTTGCTTTGCATGCCTTACATGTGGTTCAGGCAATTAGGGTGTCTTTTCGGAAGTCAGATTCAAGATTTGTGCCTAACAGATGGGCCCAGGAAAGGGTGGTCAGCTTCCTCTGCAACCATTTTTAAGATGGATCAGACAGACAAGGAGTTCAGGTTCCTCCTTTCCCTGTAAAGGTGCATTCTACTCAGGTGCTCAGTGCCTCCTGGGCCTTCCGTCATCAGGCGTCGGTGACACAGGTTTGCAAGGTGGCCTCCTGGTCGTCGGTGCACACTTTCATAAAGTTCTATAAAGTGGATGTTTTGGCATCTGCGGATGCTTCCTTTGGCCGCAAGGTTGTGCAGGCTGCTGTTTAGAGGGTCTATTCCCTCTTTGGGGGTGTCTTGTTCAGGTTGGGCTCCAGTTGTTTTTTTGTTGAGCTCCTGTTCCCTGGTTGGCTCTTGTGTTTAGCCTTGGGAAGCTTCATGTTTGGCACTGCTTGGGGATGTGGAGACAAAGGCAAGGTTACGCCGCACCAGGTGAGATGAATCGTCCCTTTAATGACCAGGTTCCTTTTGACCGCAAGGTCTTTTGCAGGCTGCCGTTTAGAGCATCTGGTCCTCTTTGAGGGTGTATTTTTTTCAGGTGAGCGCAGTTGTTTTGGTTGATCTCCTGTTTACCTGGTTGGCTGTAGTTAGCCTTGGCAATTTATTTTTTTGCTGCTCCCTCCCCTCATGTTTAACACTGCTTTGGGACGTCCCAGTGGTTAAGAAGATCAGGAGCGGTGTCCGTCAATGAACGAAAGAGAAAATGCAATTTTTGGCTTACCGTGAAATCCATTTCTCTGATGTTCATTGATGGACTCTGTAGAGTTGTAATTCTTCTGACACTACCTGTAACAAAACTGAGTACCTTTAGCAGAGAGGAGGAGTATACCCCCTGGGACTGCCCATAGGCTTAACCAGACTTTTTTTCTGCCTAATGTCCTACTCCTGTAGGGGGCAGTATACTCCAATGGATAAGAAGAATATGGAGCTGCGTCTGTCAATGAACGATAGAGAAAAGCATGTGTCCATCCATGAACATCACAGAAATGGTAAGTCAAAAATCCCATTTCTCTTACGTTCTCCGACAGTCGCCGCCCCCTCCAAGTCCTCACCAATGAGTATTGACCTTTGCTCCGTAGGAGTAGCTAGGCAACAAGAATTGTTTAATACAAAAGCTTTTAGCATAGACACACCCCTAGGGGCTGTCCCCTCAGTCAATACCTCCCTGCACCAGCATTCCCAACTCAGTTTTCTTCTTGCCTAGCTTAGGAGTAGCTGGCTTTCCTGTGCTGGGGCTCAGTCTCAGCCTTCTACCCTTTTTTGATTTTATTTCAAGTATTTTTTTCTTTTCTTTACTAGCTGTTATTTTGTCAGCTTTAGTTTTAGGGATCTTCGGATGAAGAATCATCATGCGGAGCTGGGTCTCGGACTGGCCGCCCTGGATCCCAGGGCTGAGAGCCAGATGGATCCCCAGCCTGCCATCGAGCGTTCAGCTTAGGTTTGCCCTGGCACATTGAACGACCCATCCCTGTTCGCTGCAGGGATGCTGCCTGTGAGGTGGCTACCTCACTGGACGCCATACTGCGGTCTATGGCTGCAGTTCACCGGCGTCCTGGCTGCGGCACTCCCTGTCTGCCTTGATAGCGGTTTGCCGCTGGAGACGGCTCCCCACGCCATCTGGTACGGTAAGCACCTTCTGTGTGGGGACCTTCTGTGTGGGTGTCAGTCTGTGGCTGTGTAGAACCCCCCATGTCTGTGTAACTGCGGGCTCCCTGTCAGATCCCTGTGTGGCTGAACTGCCTGTGGGCTGCGAGGGGGGGCCATCCTGCTCTGCTGTAAATTATGCTCTGGGTGCAGTTTTGTGTGCAGACGTGTGTGTGCGGCGATCCGCCATTTTTTCTTTGCCTGTATGCTGTGACCGGCCTTGTCCCTGTGCTGCGCCGTGTTTTGGCGCCATTCGCCGCCATTTTGGCGGGCGGTGCTCGTCCGAGCACATGTCGGCGCCATTTTCCTGTAGCCTTCTCCCCCGGCCGAGCGGCCATTTTGCCGGAGCCTTCATAGGCTATATCAGTCAGCCAGCATTGCATCACTTTTTCTCTGGGAACAGCGATCGGTGGCAGCAGTCTGTTGTGCTCTCTCCAGGTTTTTACCTTCTTGTCCTGTCATTCCTTGCTCAGTGTTATCTATCCCTGCGGGGTCGGTGCATACAGTAGTGTGCAGTGGGCTGTGCTCGCCGTGGTATTAAAGGGCCAGTACCTTTATTACTTTTCTGTGATGGGGCATGGATTCTCAGGATAGCAAGTTTCCCCCCTTCCCCCCGCCCTGGTGGGGGACCAGGGGGCTGCTGCACCCCCCCGAGGGGGCCGATCTGACCGCTGTAGTGGCTTCCTTAGTGTCTCAGGTGCAAATGCTGATGGCTGAACGATCCGCAAAAAGGGCCAGGGTGTCCGTTTCCTCTGATTCAGAGGGCGATGTGGCTGCTGTGGCTGGCGTACCCTTCTCAGGGTCCCGCTCATCTTTGGACCTTCTGGGGTCCGAGGGGGAGGCAGAGGTGGAGGGGGTTGATGTTTCTCCCCTTGGCTCGCCTGAAGAGCTTGCACTGATGAATGAGCTGATTGCTTTCATCAAAGATACCTTGCACCTGGAGGATGAGCCTACTCCTCCTGCTAGGGTGTCCTCCTTTGGAACGCAGAGGACTCGCAAATCAGCGCAGGTTTTTCCCTGTCCTGCTGAATTTCACCATACGGTTGATGAACAGTGGCGCAATTTAAAGAAGCCCTTTACTGTGCCAAATAAGTTTAAACTGCTTTATCCGTTTGCGCCCTCCACCGATGAGCGTTGGTGTGTGGCGCCTCAGGTGGATCACGCGGTGGCTATTTTGAACAAGGCTACTGTGGTGCCTTCTGAGGATACCCCGGTCTTCCGGGACCCTACGGACAGGAGAATGGAGTCTCTTGCCCGTCATGCCTATATGGTTGCTGGTTCTATGCTGAAGCCTATTTTTGCTTCCATTATGGCGGCGCAGGCTTTTGCAGATTGGACTAAGATGCTCAGGCGCACCTTGGTGGCTGATTCGGCTCCGCCTACCACATTGGCTATGGTGGACCAGATCCATCAGGGTGTTATGTATCTGTGCGATGCGGACTTGAATTTAGCTCCCTTGGCTGCGCGCTTGTCCAGCGTGGCGATCCTGAACCATCGTCTGATTTGGCTGAAGAATTGGTCGGTCGACCAATCTTCTCGCAAGACGCTGGCGGATTTTCCCTACGTGGGATCTCGCCTTTTTGGCGAGGCTTTGGATACTCTGATAAAAGGGGTTAAGGGGGGCAAGAGTACTCTCCTGCCCCAGTCCCACAAGCATAAGTCTTTCTGTGGTAAACTGAATTCCTCGTCTAGGCCCTCTCAGGGGTCCTTTCGTGCCTTTCGGTCACAATCCAAGGGCAAGCCCTTCAAAGGCCAAGGCTCCCAGAGGAAGCCGTGGGCGGGGAAGCAGAAGTCCGGCCAGTCTGGGTCAACTTCCCATACCACTTCCGCCCGAAGGGGCGCCCTCACCCGTTTCTGGGGTGGGGGGACGTCTGCGCTGTTTCCTACAACCTTGGCTGACCCGCGTTCGGGACAGTTGGGTTCAGGAAATCGTTCGATCTGGTTACAAGATCGAATTTCTCTCTCGACCGGCGGGCAGATTTTTTCCCTCAAATCTTCAGCTGTCTCCGGTGCGCTTGCAGGATCTGCACCTGGCGGTGCGGGACCTGCGGGCCCAGGGGGTGGTGGTTCCGGTGCCTCATCGGGACAGATTTCGGGGTTTTACTCCAATCTGTTCACTGTGCCCAGAAAGGAGGGCAAGGTACATCCGATTCTAGACTTGAAAGCTCTGAACCGCTTTGTGCGGGTTCGCAAGTTCCGCATGGAATCCCTGCGCTCAGTGGTGGCTGCCCTGAGTCCGGGGGAATTCATGGCCTCCATCGATCTGAAGGATGCGTACCTGCACATCCCCATTTTTGAGGGTCACCAGAGGTACCTTCGATTCGCCATTGCGGAGGATCATTACCAATTCCTGGCGTTGCCTTTCGGTCTCGCTTCGGCTCCGCGGGTTTTTACCAAGGTGCTGGCGCCGGTTCTGGCCCTGTTGCGAGCACAGGGCATTGCTGTCTTGGGGTATCTGGACGATATCCTGATACGGTCAAACGCCAGTCAGAGCCTGGTGACCGACCTGTCCACCACGATGCGGACTCTGCAGGAGTTCGGTTGGACTATAAACATTCCGAAGTCGACTCTGCGTCCTTCGGTTCGTCTTCCCTACTTGGGAATGATTCTGGACTCTGTCCAAGCGAAGGTTTTCCTGCCGGAAGACGAGCTTCGGACTCTTCAGGACGAGGTCAGGTCCCTCAGGGACAACCGGCACTCGTCTCTCCGGACATGCATGAGATGTCTAGGGTTGATGGTCTCGGCCTTCGAGGCGATCCCCTTTGCCCAGTTTCACACGCGAGGTCTCCAAGTGGAGCTTCTTGCCGAGTGGGACGGGCAGCCGCAATCCCTGGATCTGCGGATCTCGTTGAGCCACTGCACCAGAAGGGATCTTCTGTGGTGGCTCCAGTCCCCGGCGGTGTCGGGGGGCAAGTCTTTTCGTCCATTATTGTGGACGGTGATCACCACGGATGCCAGCCTGTCGGGCTGGGGTGGTGTTCTGGGCGTTTTGTCCGCCCAGGGAACTTGGTCGGAGGAGGAGTCCTCCCTTCCGATCAACATTCTGGAATTGAGGGCGATAAAGCTTTGCCTTCTACGGTGGACGGACCGGCTTCGGGGCCGTCCTTTTCGGGTTCAGACGGACAATGCCACCGCGGTGGCCTACGTCAACCATCAAGGGGGCACCAGGAGTGCCCGAGTGGCTCGGGAAGTAGCCGACATTCTGTCTTGGGCCGAGACGCACGTCCCGGCGATAACGGCAGTTCATATTCCGGGGGTGGAGAACTGGCAGGCGGACTATCTGAGTCGCCAGACCCTGGACCAGGGAGAATGGTCCCTTCACCCAGATGTCTTCCAGATGTTGTGCGAGAAGTGGGGTTCCCCAGATGTGGACCTGTTCGCGTCTCGTCTGAACAACAAGGTGGAAAGGTTCGTGGCAAGGACGCGCGATCCTCGGGCAGACGCCTCAGACGTGTTAGTGGCGCCCTGGCATCAGTATCGTCTGATGTATGCCTTTCCACCGATTCAGCTGCTGTCCAGGCTCCTTCGCAGGTTGGCCTCGGAACCGCACACGGTGATTCTGGTGGCACCGGATTGGCCTCGCCGGTCTTGGTACGCAGACCTCGTAAATCTGGCAGTCGACGCCCCGTGGCGTCTGCCGCTTCGAGAAGACCTTCTGTCTCAAGGACCGATATTCCATCCTGCTTTACAGTCGCTGGCTTTAACGGCCTGGCTGTTGAAAGCCAGGTCCTGCAGGATAGGGGTCTCTCCCCTGAGGTC
Source organism: Pelophylax lessonae (assembly GCF_965119305.1). Lineage (NCBI taxonomy): Eukaryota > Metazoa > Chordata > Amphibia > Anura > Ranidae > Pelophylax > Pelophylax lessonae. The sequence continues at coordinate 183,054,587 of NC_138768.1, forward strand.
ATTCCCACTTTGATCAAGGCTAGAAAACTTGGAAAGCGTATTTTGCCTGGTGTGAGTCCAGGGGGTATTCCCCTCGCTCATACTCGGTGTCAAGAGTGTTGGCTTTCCTCCAAACTGGAGTGGACCAGCGTTTGGCGTTGGCCACGATTAAGGGTCAGATTTCTGCGCTGGCTTCTCTTTCAACGCCCTGTGGCGTCTAATTCGTTGGTTAGCACCTTTGTTCAGGGGGTGCGGCATTTGGCCCCTTCTAGGAGGGAACCTTTGCCCCCGTGGGACTTGAACTTGGTTCTGTCCGTGTTGCAACAGGCTCCTTTTGAAAAGATCAGGGAGATCTCGTTGTCTCTGTTGTCCAAGAAGGTTGCCTTTTTGGTGGCGATCACTTCGGCTCGCGGGGTGTCGGAGCTGGCGGCTTTGTCCTGCAGCTCTCCCTACCTGGTGATTCACAAGGATAAGGTGGTCCTGCGACCTAACCCATCCTTTCTTCCGAAAAGGATCTCGGATTTTCACCTTAATGAAGATATTGTCTTGCCTTCGCTCTGCGCAAAGCCTAAGCATCCAAAGGAGGTTGCCTTACATTCCTTGGATGTTGTCCGGGCGATCAGGGTTTACCTGTCGTCCACTAAATCCTTTCGCAAGTCGGATTCCCTCTTTGTCCTTCCTGAGGGACCTCGGAAGGGCATGGCGGCGTCGGCTGCGACCATCGCCAAATGGATCAGACAGATCATTGAGCAAGCCTATGCCTTAAAGGGGAAGGTTCCTCCTTTCCCTGTGAAGGCGCACTCTACCAGATCTTTGAGTACGTCTTGGGCTTACCGTCATCAGGCTTCTGTGGCCCAGGTGTGTAAGGCGGCGACTTGGTCGTCCGTTCACACCTTCTCAAAATTCTATAAGGTGGATGTTCAGGCATCGGCTGATGCCTCCTTTGGCCGTAAAGTTCTCAGTGCGGCAGTTTCTTAGGGACCCTTGTTTTTTTGTGGGCCCTTGGTTATTGGGGTGTTTTACCCCTGGGTTACTTGTTTTCCTGGGTTGTTGCTCCTGTTGAGCACGTTTTTCATGTTACCCAGTTGGTTCTCTTACTGTGGTAAGGTTCCTTTCTCTGATGTGGGTACTGCGTTGCCTTTTTCTACGGTTGCGTCTCCCACCCCTCATGTCTACACTGCTTTGGGACGTCCCATTGGTGAGGACTTGGAGGGGGCGGCGACTCTCGGAGGACGTAAGAGAAAACTGAATTTTTGTAAAATCTTACCGTACAATTCCTTTCTCTGAGTCCTCCGACAGTCGCCGGCCCCGCCCCTCTTTTGGGGGTTTTTATGTACTCTCACTGCTATGCTACCAAAACTGAGTTGGGAATGCTAGTGCAGGGAGGTATTGACTGAGGGGACAGCCCCTAGGGGTGTGTCTATGCTAAAAGCTTTTGTATTAACAATTCTTGTTGCCTAGCTACTCCTACGGAGCAAAGGTCAATACCCATTGGTGAGGACTTGTAGGGGGCGGCGACTGTCGGAGGACTCAGAGAAAGGAATTTTACGGTAAGATTTTACAAAAATTCAGTTTTTTTGCATGTAAAAAATGTGCATTTATTTTTGTTTCTGTAACCTCTAAAGCATTGCACCAGCATTTGTAGTTTTTCATTCACCGAACGTGGTGAATGAGTGACAAAGCCTTGTCCGTTCATGACATTTTTCATGTTATCCCTTTAATATGGATTTAACATGTAACATGTTTGGAAAGGTTAACTTATCCTTTAAATTGGTTGTATATTCAAAACTTTTTTCTTTTAATTTTGAATAGAGTAGAGAAGGGTTAAAACACCTATGTGTGTTTTTTTGCTCTCTGTCTGTCCTATTGATGCAACAGAAAATGAAAACAATCTCCCCAATGTAAGTGAAAGTTCCATCTCATCATATGCAGTTATCACGAAGACATTTTCTCCCATTTAATAATTTACCCTCTCTTGCTGTGGTGACAACTCTTACCTTTTTTATTTCAAGTTACTTTCTGTCTCTGTGCCAGTGATCACCAGGACACAGAGAGATGAATCCCCCCAGGAGGGACACTGGCTTCATTAAAAACTTGTCAGAGGGTCTTACCCACTCCTACTGTACCCCAAACTAAAAAAAAAAACGTGTTTTTCTTTCAAATATACTTTAATGAGAAGCAGTAGGATTGGTTAAATATTTCATGTTAAAAACAATTGCACACTTTTTAGTTTTTAGTTTTAAAAGACAGCTATGACCTTCCTACTCTATCCAAAACTTAAAATAAAAGTTTTTACCTGGAGATACACTTGCAAATGTGCAACTGTTGTTGTTTTTTTTTTTTTTTTTTATCATGAAACACTAATGCTACTATTTCTCATTGTATTTAAAGGCAAATTTTTGTTTTTAAATATTGGATAGAATGGGAAGAGTCCGACCCCTTGTCAAGTTTTTATTGCTGTATCTTTCCTCCTTTCCTGGGAAGATCTATTCCTGTGTTTGTACTGATAACCACGGTCACAAGAGAATGTGCAGGAAGATCCAAAATTTTAGAGTCGTCTCTAGAACAAGGGGTAAGGGGAAGTCTTCGAATGGTAACACCTGTTCCAAGAACAACTGTTTAAGACTGAAATTCCCTAAGGCTACATTCACACCTGAGCGTAGCGTTTTCGCGCATTTTTTTTACCGCGATTTTTACAGCGATTTACAGGCGTTTTTTGTGCAGGCATTTTTTGATTGAATGGATACCAATGGAAAACGCCTGTAATCTGCCCTAAAAGAAGCTCATGTACTTTTTTGAGCGTTGGGCGTTTTGCTTACAGCGTCAAAACGCTCAGATGTGAACAGGGGCCATTGAAATGAATAGGATTTGTCTTGTTGGGAGTTTTGAGAGCTGATCCTAGAGCAGAAAAACTCCCCAAAAACGCCCCAAACGCCTAGATGTGAACTGAGCCTTAATCTTGAAAGATTTTCTCTAACTTGCTGTTGTCTCTCTGGGAGAGGAATTTAAGGTAAATTTCCCCAGTAGTACGCACATCGCAAATAAAAAAAACTGCTTTGACCCTACTCTATACAAACCCAAAAAAAAAATAAGTTTTAGCAATAGCTACACTTCCAGTGTGATATTTGAGAGTGTAACTAACATTTTGGTGAGTATCATAGTGAGACAGAATAACAAATGCAGATACAATTGTACATCTAGCTTAAGGTGGAATTCGTGTTTAAAAAAAATAGCAAAGCTTTTTGTTTTTACACCACTTCTTGTATTTGCTAGGCTGCTGGTCTCTTGCTACAGCTGCGGCAGAAGTGGCACATTTTGTTTCTGAAGAGAATGCGGGCACCCTCAAAGCCATGGACACAAGCGGATGAGGCCACCATACGAACTGTGATCGCTGTGCTGAGCACCGAAGAGCAGGCTGCAGGTTTACATCAGCCCTCTGGAATTGGGCAGAGACCAAGGCCAATATCTTCCGAAGAGCTTTCTGTGTCATGTTCCTGGAAGAACAGTAATAGCCGGAAGAGCTCAGATACTGATTTTTCTGATGACCTCCCTAAACTGGACAGGTATTATATCTGCTTTATTACTACATCCGAATATAGTCTTATGGCTCGTTCACAATAGTCCTTATGCTAATATGCGTGCTGGGGTACGTTGTGTAGAGGTAGTGATGGGTAGTGCAATGCAGTGTTACTGCTCATCACACGGTTAATTTCTTCAGTTTTTTTTATATCTTATTGAAGTGTCACAAATTGACACTTCATTCAACTCTGTCATGTAGTGCGTTGACAAGCGTTGAGTTGCGCTGCATAGAAATACATACATGCTGCATTTTTCAACACACACCACAGCACATGAATGGTATGAACAGGTCTCACCTCAAACACTTGTTTTCAAAGGAAATCTTGCGTTTAGCCTACATTATTCTATACAGATCAATGCACCTAAATATGCAAATGAGCTCTTACTGCATCTGTGCACGTTTTCTTGGCAGAGAATTTTATTTAGGTGGTGTTTCTTAAACACTGGAAACTAATTTTTTAGAAAGGCTTCAGTACTTTAATGGCACCCTATAGATCTCAACAACAATAAAACATAGGAAATAGAAATTTATATGAATAACCATCTTAAAATCAGCAGGACATAATGAAATATACATATACACACATATAACCGGAAGGAGAACTCCCATATCGCTAATGTTCAGTAACAGTCTCTGATGTCACTGTATTTACAGTGCCTTGCAAATGTATTCGGCCCCCTTGAACTTTTCAACCTTTTGCCACATTTCAGGCTTCAAACATAAAGATATAAAACTGTAATTTTTTGTGAAGAATCAACAAGTGGGACACAATCATGAAGTGGAACGAAATTTATTGGATATTTCAAACTTTTTTAACAAATAAAAAACTGAAAAATTGGGCGTGCAAAATTATTCAGCCCCTTTACTTTCAGTGCAGCAAACTCTCTCCAGATGTTCAGTGAGGATCTCTGAATGATCCAATCTTGACCTTAATGACTAATGATGATAAATAGAATCCACCTGTGTATAATCAAGTCTCCGTATAAATGCACCTGCACTGTGATAGTTTCAGAGGTCCGTTTAAATCGCAGAGAGCATCATGAAGAACAAGGAACACACCAGGCAGGTCCGAGATACTGTTGTGGAGAAGTTTAAAGCCAGATTTGGATACAAAAAGATTTCCCAAGCTTTAAACATCCCAAGGAGCACTGTGCAAGCGATAATATTTAAATGGAAGGAGTATCAGACCACTGCAAATCTACAAAGACCTGGCCGTCCCTCTAAATTTCAGCTCATACAAGGAGAAGACTGATCAGAGATGCAGCCAAGAGGCCCATGATCACCCTGGATGAACTGCAGAGATCTACAGCTGAGGTGGGAGACTCTGTCCATAGGACAACAATCAGTCGTATCCTGCACAAATCTGGCCTTTATGGAAGAATGGCATGAAGAAAGCCATTTCTTAAAGATATCCTTAAAAAGTGTCGTTTAAAGTTTGCCACAAGCCACCTGGGGGAGACACCAAACATGTGGAAGAAGGTGCTCTGGTCAGATGAAACCAAAATCAAACTTTGTGGCAACAATGCAAAACGTTATGTTTGGCGTAAAAGCAACACAGCTCATCACCCTGAACACACCATCCCCACTGTCAAACATGGTGGTGGCAGCATCATGGTTTGGGCCTGCTTTTCTTCAGCAGGGACAGGGAAGATGGTTAAAATTGATGGGAAGATGGATGGAGCCAAATACAGGACCATTCTGGAAGAAAACCTGATGGAGTCTGCAAAAGACCTGAGACTGGGACGGAGATTTGTCTTCCAACAAGACAATGATCCAAAACGTAAAGCAAAATCTACAATGGAATGGTTCACAAATAAACATATCCAGGTGTTAGAATGGCCAAGTCAAAGTCCACACCTGAATCCAATCGAGAATCTGTGGAAAGAACTGAAAACTGCTGTTCACAAACGCTCTCCATCCAACCTCACTGAGCTTCAGCTGTTTTGCAAGGAGGAATGGGCAAAAATTTCAGTCTCTCGATGTGCAAAACTGATAGAGACATACCCCTAGCGACTTACAGCTGTAATCGCAGCAAAAGGTGGCGCTAAAAAGTATTAACTTAAGGGGGCTGAATAATTTTGCATGCCCAATTTTTCAGTTTTTTATTTAACAAAGTTTGAAATTTCCAATAAATTTCGTTCCACTTCATAATTGTGTCCCACTTGTTGTTTCTTCACAAAAAATGAGTTTTATATCTTTGTTTGAAGCCTGAAATGTGGCAAAAGGTCACAAAGTTCAAGGGGGCCGAATACTTTCGCAAGGCACTGTATGATTTGTCCAATGCAGGTTTGAACTCAAGAGCCTTGCAAAACTAGGTTTTTCATTCTCTTTGATGTGCAAATGGTAACAGACTCCCAGCTTGAATCATTTTCATCCCATTCATAGATTATTGCAGCCATTTACTTTACATTTTATTTTTTATTTTGTAGAACAAATGTGAAGTCTCCTCCTCCAGGGTTAACTCTGCAGTCTAAAAATAAAGAGAAAATGGGTTTACACCCAAAATACCATGAAGATAAATCCGAGCAGATGTTGGGAAAGTTACTTGAAAGCATTAGCTGCAGCAGTCCATGTACAAGTCCATCCTCACCCGTCTCTGTAAAGGTAAGGGGCTGAGAAATTGCAGAGGCTGATCTGTAGATCTTTGTCAGGCTGTATTCTGAGAGCTAGAACAGACAGTACTTGCTGACATTTCAGTTGTATTTATCCAGTTTTTGTTTAGTAGGTACCTCATGTGCCTTACCATGTAAATCAAGACACCCGAGCTGTAGGCTTCTTAGGGCGTGTTCACTCCAGGTGCCTTAATACGGCAATAATCAGAATTAATAAGGACACAAGAAAAAATTGTTTTCTATGTACCCTTTTCAAACTACACAGGTTAGTTGGTGAGTGCTGTGAAAAAATGCAGCATGTGTGCATTTTTACGCGACACAACGCACCGCAGTGCATCACAGCTTGCTGTTGTGCATAAAGATGAAGTGTCATTTTGTGACATGCCAATTTAAAAAGTATCAAGTAAAGAAAAAAAAAACTGCATGATGCATTGTAACAATGTATCACATCACCCCTATATAGAATGCATACCTTATATCTGGGATGCCCTAATAACTTGAAACTGTAGCTAGGTTTTTGTTTTTTTGTTTTGTTTTTGTTTTTTGTGTGTAAGATATACTATAATAATAATAATACTAAAAATTGATTTTTACATTTTTGTTGAGTTTTTCTGTTTGTTTCTTATTGTACAATGAGGCCTGAACTAGAAAAAGCTTTTGACTGGAATTTAATTTTAACATTTGAAAGCAAGAATGAAAACTGGTTTGAAAAAAAATAAAATCTATGATTGAAGTTCTTATTCTTGCAGGGTTAGTCGGACAATGAAACAAAACGAAAGATCATAGACACAATCAGAGGAATTATCTGAACTTCCTGCACCAATAAACGAGGCAGGAAATGGGTGTTTGTGGCATGCACAGGTAAACCTGTTTCAGAGTGAAATAGAAACTGGTGCAGAGTTTGCTTCTAATTAAGAAAAAGAGCTGGATCCCTCTCTCTGCTCATACAGTGATTAAACTGCATCATCCGAGCTTGCAGTAACAACCCTCCTGCTCCCCCCCTGCACACACTCAGCTGTGTGGGGGACTTGGCAGGCAGAAGAACTGAAGCATGCAGCTTCAGCTAAACTGCTTATTGCCATGTCTGTCACAGACACAGTATAAGATGTGGAGCAGATACTCCTAATAACCAAAGGGGCTTGCATCTCTTTTGTTGATTAGGAGCATTATCTGCCCTGCTTTCCAATTATAGAAGAGTGGTGCAACTTTTAGCATTTGCCACTCTTTAATTTCCCCCCATCCTAGTAGTGTGGATCATTTTACATTTACATGCAGTCAGCCTTTAAAAGTTGCAAAATCAACTTGATTGAAGGCTTTTATGCCATTGTTATAGACGTGATGTATGTCAATAGCCATTGCACGTTCAAAAGAATAATGTTTATTATTTTATAATATATTCCTGTCTTCAAAGTCTCCATCACGTCCAAATTTATCGGTGCGTTACTTTATAATGAAGAGCAGCAATCTGAGGAATCTTGAGATCTCCCAACAGAAGGGAATTTGGTCCACCACCCCAAGTAATGAGCGCAAGCTTAACAGAGCATTCTGGGAGAGCAGCGCGGTGTATCTGGTGTTTTCTGTTCAGGGATCTGGACATTTTCAGGTTGGTATTTGTATAGTGAAATGACAACACATGCACATCCATTCATACCATTCAAAGCCAACATGTTGGAGTTTTCTATGCTTTTATGAAAAAAAAAAACAAGCAGATTATTCTTACCTGCTTTGTGTAATGGTATTGCACAGAACTGCCTTGAATCTTCACTTTTGGGTCCCCTGCCAGTGCTCTCTGCTCCTCCTCTTCTTTCTACGCCCCACATAGGAAGCCGCTTAAGCTTGCAGTCACTGGGTATGATTTAAGTAGTGCTATTTTAAGTCCGACTTCATCACTACAGCACTACTTCTGTGAGATTTGTAACGATTTAATAAGACTTCAGTGATGTTGAATGTGGAACAAAAGTTTAAATAGCAAAGGGCTTAATATTTAACTTCTTTTAGGACTCAAGTAGTGCTGATATAGACACAGGTACGATTTGCAGCTTGACTTACAATATAGTCTATGGCAGTAAAAATGTGCTGAAGTCCTGAAAAAGTAATACATGAACTACTTCTCAAATCATACTTTCTCTGTCGCTCATTGACAGACGTAGTCTTCTTGATTCACAAGAACTGGGTTATGTTGTCTCCGCAGGAGCAGGACTAGGCAGAAAGAAAAAATGTTCTGGCTCCACCTTAGGGGCAGTCCCTGAGGGTATATCCTCCCTCTCTCTGCTACAAGGCATCAGTTTTTTTCTGTCTAGTCAGGAGTAAGGACCTAAGTTCCTTGCTGGGATCTTTTTGGTCCTGGCAAGATTTTTTCTTTAGAAAAAATATTTTTTAGGTAGTTTTCTCCAGTGTTTTTTTCCTGTGAGATCTTCAAGCAAATACGCCGGACTGGGCGACACTAGTGGTCACCCCAGCCGGCCTACGAGCGCGCGCAGACCATTGCATTGCGCTTGGTTGGCCGCGACACATTCAAGTAAGTATGCGGGGCCGGGCGACGGGCTGGATGTTGAGATCCAGTGGTCACCCCGGTTTCTGCCTACGAGCGCGTGCAGACCAGAGCTCCGCGCTGGGTCGGCCGCGACGGAGTCCCATTGGAGGGACTGAGCTTGCGAGTTAAAAGTCTCGCTTGGACGCCAGGAACCAGAGAGTCGAGGCGTCCGGAGTGGTCCACAACCCCCCACCCCGGTGGAGAGGGTATTGTGAAGAGAGGGTGCCTGTCGGTTCGGTATGGTGAGTAAACGTTCCCTTTTTTTCCTCGTTATGAGGCAGTATGAATTATGGGCCCCTCCATACATGGTCAGTATATATCTGACACTAAAAGTCCCCCTTGTAAATACAGTATGTGTTTGGTGGGAAGTGGACTTGGTTTCTCGTATCTATTAAGACTCTGCCATAGAAACATAGAAAAGTAGATGCTACTTCAGGTACAATTTGTAAATCGTATGTCGTGCCTGAAGTCATACTGGTGTGAGCGAGGGCTAAAAGTACATTACCATTAGGATCTTTAACTCTTTTGTTAGGACAGACAGTGCACATACCTATGAAAGAAAAAATCTCCAATACAGTTGGCACAGGTGGAAAATATTTGGGTCTAGAAAGAGTATTTTCCTTCATGTCACAAATCTCCTATAACAGCAGTGCTGCTCCTGTGTCTTACCATTCTCATTATGCTAAATGGGAGGTAACACAGTGGAAGGGGAGGGTGTAGCATAAATATATCTCTCACATGTGATGGCTCAGCCTGGCTTCCTGATGACATCATTGTGATGACCGGTCTAGGGGCAATGGAGCAATGCCCTGTGGACAATACAAACTTCCAGTTCATTGCTATCCACCCTATCGATTGCAGATGGGAATTTTTTAAAGCTATGTGTGCTCATGTCTGGCCTACAAAGTGAGCACTATATAAGTTCTCATTGTTTTTTAGCATTTAAAAGACACATTGAATCATCCATCTATCTGGTTTGCTGAGGTTCTCCAAGGAGTCCATCTTGTGTTAAAGCGCATATTGACCTTTGTTGTGGGGTTCAGTATAGAGGGGTGAGAGTTTGCCCATAAGGGATTCACCATGGTGGAGGTGTTTCTACCTGCACGACTTTGAAGAGCTTACTCTGGAGTGATCTATATCACAAGTTATATGGGACTTTTACATTCACGATATGGACTTTTTTGTTTGGTTGATTTTTTATTTTTGAAGATTGTAGAAAACACATTTAAAATCTGATTATAGATATTGGTTATTACTCAGACTTAGTATTGGAGATTGTGCGGCATTTTTTTCTTCTAATATATATATATATACTCAAGTGATATTTTCACATTATGCTTGCAGCTTTATTCACACACTTGTGCGCGTATAATCACGTGCACAATTTTTTTTCACGTGTACCTAGTTTTCAGTTGATAATGAAGATCTGCCAGCACAGTATAGACAAGGTATATTTGATAGACATAACTCCCAAGACACTTCATTAACATTATAACTAAAAGGGTAAAAAGTTAGGTAAAGTTTTTCAGCAAGTAAAAGCGGAAGTGGCAATATTTTATTTTATTTTATTTTTTAAAGTTAGGCTATTCAAATCGGAAAATGTAACCTATATAAAGTAGGTGTTATCCCAGTTTGGCTGCAAAAGTTAAAATACACTTATTGCCATATGGCTTGCCTTATGGCTTGCCATTGCTTATAGCCAGGACAAACAGGAGCGGGCAGAGGGGACACCCCTGGCGGGTTCCCCTATATAGTTGGAAGCTGCCAGACACTCTACCTGCCTCCCTAATGACCGCCGACGGGTTAGTGTAAAGGAGTTGTACCCATGAGATGAAACCCTCCCCAAATCCTAAGCGTCTCATCGTACACAACAGAAAAGACCATTCAACGCTATCAAACGCTTTATGGGCGTCTAGAGATAGCAGGGCTAGACTGGAGATTCAGAAACAGGCGGTGTAAGTTAATGGCCGTGGATTTTTGGTACATAAAGCCAGACTGATCGGAATGGATGATTGTGGAGATGACCTTGTTGAGGCAGATGGCTAATGCCTTAGGCAAGGATTTTAATCTAATCTAATTATCGCTTTGTAAAAGGTAGATTGGCCGGTAGGAGCCGGGGTCTAGGGGATCCTTTCCTGGCTTAAGAATAAGTATTATGGTCGCCCTAGTCATAGTCCGGCAACGTGCTATGTTCCCTAGCCTCGTTAAACACATGCAGCAGATGGGGAAGGGTCTCAGCCTCGAATAGTCTGTAAATTTCTACAGGTGACAGGTAACCTATCTGAACCTGGAGCTTTCGAGTTGAGAAAAGAGCTGGTCACTGTCTGTAGTACCTCTGTGACTCCTCCAACAGGGAGGGTAACTGTATGGCGTGTAAATAAGCGTCAATCTGCTCCTCGGAGAAAAGTTGGTGAGACCAATACAGCGAGGAGTAGGAGACCAATGTGTCCATAATCATGTCAGGGGAATTAATGAGGTGGCCATCAGGCACTCTCAGAGCCCCAATAGCTGGGGTAGTTTGGTGGGCATGGGCTAAGGTTGCCAATAGGCGACCAGTCTGTTCCCCCTCTTCGTAGGAAGCCAGTTTACTAAAAAAAAATTTCCTTTCGGCAGCCGAGGTGGCCATATGAGACAGGGCCTCCTGGGCAGACAGCCAACTATTTTTGTTGTCATCAGTAGGATCTGCAGTAAACTTATGTTCTAGCTGCTGTACCAGGCAGGCTAACCCCTCCCCTCTGGGCCACTGTATTGCTTTTAAAGGCTTGGACCTCCCGTATGAGCCCACCCCTAAGAAAAGCCTTAAACGCCTCCCAGGTGGCGCCCAGGAGACGGTGACCAGAATTATCCCTCCAGAAGGATGCAATCTGTTCCCTCAACCTCTCAGGGCTAGGCAACCGCTTTAGCCAAAAGGCATTAAGCTTCCAGGGCGTATGTGGCAAATCAGAGGGCAACTTCACCTCAGGGAGTGATCCGATACACGTCTAGGGGAATATGTAAGAGCTCTCGGGATGCCACCAGGCACCTGGTTGACAAGGCAGTGATCAATCTTGGACAGGAAAAGGTGAGACTTTGAAAAGCAGGAGAACTGACGCTCCAGTGGATGCGTGTTGCGCCAGTAGTCGGTCCAGCCCACTTCGGTCACAAATTTACACAGGGGAGTAAGACAAGCACAGTTAGCCATTGGTGCAGGTGGGTGTTTGTCTAGAACAGGATCCAGATAGCCATTAATGTCCCCCATCACATAGAGAGGGATACTCGGGAAACCCACCTGGTACATCCACCCACCAGGTAGTCTCCTGAAGTGCACATATGGCCGGCAAATGCTTGCGCAAAAATGTGGACATCATGGTGCGCTTCAGGGGATCATGAATACCCCTAATGTTCCAGGATACAATAAGAACAGTCGTAATGGTACAGTTCGCAGAGTGCATTTTAGAACTTTAGCAGGGCAGGAAGGTGGAAAGGGGCCTGTCAAAGTCCCGGGGACAGACTGGTAGCGCATGTACCTGTGTGGCAGGTAGTGGAAAAAACAAGAAACTGGGACGGGGGGGTCAAACTGAAGACTCAACAGAGCCCAACAATGGAACACATAGGTAGCGCCAATGGCAAAAAGCAAGATGGATGAACGGAGAACAGGTCTCTCCTGCCGTCTACACGGCTCCTCTGTCAGATCACGGAGGGGTGTCATCACAAACTAGAGATAGTTCCGTAGATTTCGAGGCAAATGGCATCAAGAACTCCGCAAAGTGGGAAATGAAGTATGCTCCTCCAGTCCTCCTCAACATGGACAAAGGAATCCTTCAGGTGCCAAAGTAGACATCCCAACCGGGGGTGAAGCACGCAGCAATGATGGGTATCAGTCTTCCTCTACTCTGTCCCGTCCAGCCGGACGCAGAAGATGTTCATTGTGATCGAGCCAGGAGGAGGCCTCCTCCACAGTTTCAAAGTAATGAGCTTGGCCCCGGGCAGTAATCCGCAGTTTAGTTGGGTAGAGCAAGGCGTAGGTGCCCCCAAGGCACTGCAGCTGTTGCTTTATTGATGAAAAACAGGCCCTGTTCTTCTGGACCTCGGCCCGAGAAGTCTGCGTAAAAGGAAACTCGCACGCCATTAAATTGTATATTCTGCTGCTCCCTCGCCATACGGAGTATGGCTTCTTTATCCTTGAAGTTCAATAGGCGAGCCAGCATAGTGCGAGGGGGGCGACCCGGTTGCTGAGGTCTGGGGGGGGGGGGGACTCCGTATGCACTATCCACTGCGTAGAGGGGTGAGAAGGAGTTGTTCCCAAAAATATCTAGGAGCCACTGCTCCACAAAAGCCGTAGGCTCCCTGCCCGCCACCTTTTCCGGCAGGCCAACGAAGCGCACGTTGTTGCGCCTCAGCCGGTTCTCAATGTCCTCAGCCCTGAGGTTGGTGGCCTTTGCCAGTCTGGAGACATGTTGAACATCCCTCAGGAGGGGGGGAAACTAATCCTCCAAGTCGCTGACCTGGCTCTCAACAACGGTTGTGCGTTCCCTGACCATCTGGAGGTCTTCCCGAATTGAAGACCCTGTCTCTTTAAGTCCCCCAAATTGCTCTTTCAGCAGGTCCACTGAGACAGTGCACTTATGGACTGCATGGAGGATGTCAGCGAGGATACGTTGAGTATTAGGGTCGACTGAGCTGGCTTCATCCCTGGGCTGATCAGAAGGAAGGCCTTGCATGACAGGGGAGGAAGAATCCATCCCATCCTCCGCATGGTCGGCCTGGAGTCTACACTGGTAGTGCCCCGCAGTACCCCCGCCTACCCAATGGTGGAAGGCACCTTCTGGGTGTGTAGAAGAGCATGTCCCTTGTATTGTCCCTGGGGGCTTTTTTGGACGGTTTAGGGAGCTTGCTGGCAGCGTCTTTACTCACTGTGCTTCTACGCTGTTCCCACTGAGAAAGGGCCTCCGCTGCACCATTTTGGCTGGACAGCGTGGCTGTATCAAACTTAGTCCGGCGGGAGCCCATAGATGGTCGGGTCAGAGAAGCACCGGAGGTGTGTGTGGGTGATGCAGAGTGCAGGGTGTCCCGAATTGCAGCGGAGGAGAAACCCGAGAAGGATCAGTGCCGGATAATAGCGGGGAGCTCCGTGAGACACGTCTGCTCACATGCTGTTCCTGGCCACGCCCCCCAGGTTTGGAGTTTAATTCCACATGGAGTCACTTCCCTCTGACCCCTCTCTTTTTGGTCTTTAGCATCAGGTTGATGCTCTGTTCCCTCCCACTGTTTTTGTTAATAAATCCTGTGTCTAGTAAAGTCTTAGCCTCATTCTAATTAGATACAGGCGTTGGTTCTTCACATGGTTTTTGGACTGCAGGCAGTCCCCAGTTTTGGTTGTTGGGCTTTTTTTTAGTGTTGAATGAGGACATTGTGTTGCCTTCCTTGTGTCCCAAGCTTTGCATACCTTGGATGTGGTTCATGCGATTTGGGGTGTATCTGGCAGCTACGGAGTCCTTTTGGAGGTCAGACTCGCTTTTTGCGGTTACTAACGGACCAAGAAAAGGGCTGGCCGCTTCTTCAGCTATCATCTCCAGGTGGATCAGACACCGTGTCTCAGGCCTATTCCATTAAAGGTCAGGTTCCACCTTTCCCTGTCATGGCGCTGAGTGCTTCTTGGGCCTTCCAGCATCAATATCGCAAGTTTGCAAGGCGGTCACTTGGTCGTTGTTGCATACCTTCTTAAAATTCTATAAGGTAGATACTTTGGCATCTGCGGATGCTTTTTTTAAGAGATGCTGTTTGAGGGTTTTTTTTCTTTACTTTTTTTTTGACAGGGCTTCTGTGACCCGGTTAAGGCTCCTGTGTCCTGGTAAACGGTTCTTATGTTTAGCTTTAGGTTATTTTCCCCACCCCTCATTTTCCTTTTGGCACTGATTTTGGATGTCCCAGTAGTTATGATTTATGGTGCGCTGTGTCCGTAGATGAGTAAAAGAGAAAGTTGGCTTTTTGTACCTACCCTAAAATCATCAGATGGTTACAGCACCCACTCCTGTATGGAGTTCTGATACTTCTAATACTGTTTGCTACTAAACTGATTACCTAGAGCAGAGAGGAGTGTTATATAGCAAGCTGAGGACGAGGTGTTTTTTGTTCTGCCTAGTCCTACTACCGGAGGAGGCAATATAACAGAGTAGCTATGATTTATGGAGTGCTGTGTCCTTCGATGAACTCAGAGAAATGGTTTGATTACGGTAAGTACAAAAAATAAAATTTTTGTTAACAATTAAAAAATATTCTGGGTAGAGAATGGGTTATCCCAGGATTTTATTTTTTTTTCCAGTGTCCAAATCTTTCTGAAGTTGGCACTATAATTGGATAGTACAACCGGATAGTATCTGAATTTGTGTGTCCTTCAATGGACTCCCAAGAAAAGAGTTTTGCAGGGAGTAACAAATAAGGCTATTTTTCTATCGTTCATTGACAGACAAAGCTCTTTATTCTTCTTAACCGTTGGGTTATGCTGCCCCCTACAGGAGTAGGACACTAGGCAAGAAAAATCTTTACGATGCCTAGGGGGCAGTCCCTGAAGGCATACATCCACTCACTCCGTTTTTTATGCCTAGTATAGGAGAATGACCCAGTTCCCGGCTGGGACTTCGGTCTTAGCTTGTTTTTTATTGTAAAAGGAACCTTTGTTAAAATGTACATTTTTTAGCTAGTTATGTTCCTGAGAGAACTGCAATCAACATCCGGACTGGATATCCTAGATCCTTAATGTGCAGGTTATAGCCCTACGCTAGGCTTCGCCACGACAGAGCGCCAATGGACGGGCTGACCTGTCAGTGAAACACCTCGCCTGGAAGCACACAACCTGGTTTGGCCTGAGCCGCAGCGTGCCCCTTGCCAGTCAGCACCCCCACCCCGAGTGGAGAGGTAACTACGCATGATGTGGCTAAAAAAACTGGTCTGCGGACAAGGCTTCTAAAAAGGCTCTATCAGAACTCCGCCTATTTGGGTCTTTGTTAGGTGAATTGATCAAAGGGCTCACAGGTGGGAAGAGTACTCTTCTTCCTCCACCTGCTAAGGGCAAGTCACCGCGTAATAGACGGGGTCCTTATTTTTCAGCACGCAGGAGAACGGACCCAAGCCATTTAGGTCATCTGGGGATTCCAAGAAGACTTGGATCGAGTAAGCCGAGAACAGATCTGCGGACAAATCTCTGTCTGCATGAATGGACGCCCTCACCCGTATCTGGGGTGGGGGGGGGATGTCTTTGTTTTCTGTGCAGAACCAGGGACCTCCTTAAATCAGGAAAAATGAATGAATGCATTGAATTCAGGTCCTGACCGTCGGACAGATTCTTCCTGTCCAATCTACGCCTATCTACAGGTCGGTTAAGGGATCTACGAGAGGCGGTACAAGATCTCCTTTCGCAAAGGGTGATTGTGCTGGTTCCCTCTCGGGAACGCTTTCAAGGGTTTTATTCAAACTTGTTAACTGTTCCCAGGAAAGAAGGGAAAGTGCATCTAATTCGGGACCTTAAGGCTCTGAATCGCTTTGTGCAGGTACAGAGGTTTCAAATGGAGTCCATTCCTAGGGTAGTGGCGTTCCTACACCAAGGGGACTTTTTGACCTCTATCGATATTGAGGACGCATATCTGCACAGCCCTATTTATGCTGGACACCTGCGTTTTCTTTGCTTCGCTGTAGGAGAGGAACGTTATCAATTTGTGCCGTTACCCTTTGGTTTTGCCTCCGCCCCCCAGGGTCTTCACCAATGTGTTGGCTCTGGTATTGGCATTACTGTGACAGCAGGGGATTGCTCTACTAGGGTACCTGGACGATCTCCTCTTAAGAGCAGACTCTTAAGTTCTGGTGGGCGATCTGTCAATCACTGTATGGTTTATCTGGGACTGGCTCTGGACTCACTTCCGATCAATATTCTGGAACTCTGAGCGATAAGGCTTTGCTTGAGTTACTGGACAAATCGTCTGCGGGGTTGTTCAATTTGGATTCAATCAGACAATGCCACGGCCGTGGTTGACCTCAATCATCAAGGGGGCACCAAGAGTGTCCCGGCAGCCTGGAAGGTGACCGAGATCTTAAATTTTTGTTCCAGCCCTCTGCTGTACATATATCCGGAGTGGAGAACTGGCAGGCGGATTACTTGAGTCGTTTGGTGTTGGATCAGGGGGAATGGTCCCTGCACCCCGAGGTGTTTGACCTGTTATTTGTCCGGTGGGGTACACCCGATGTAGACCTGTTCGGTGGGGTAAACCCGATGTAGACCTGTTCGGTGGGGTACACCCGATGTAGACCTGTTCGTTTCGCAGCTCAACGAGAAGGTACAGAGGTTTGTAGCCAGGTGGCTCCTTGGGGTCAGCATCAGCTGATCTATGCATTTCCTTCGCAGAAACTTCTGCTAAGGCTTCTGTGCTGAATAGAGGCAGAAGGGATTCCGGTCATTCTGGTGGCCATAGACTGGCCTTGCCGGTCTTGGTATGCAGATCTGGTAAAGTTGGTCACCAATGCTCCTTGGAAACTTCCTCTCAGGGAAGATCTGTTGTCTCAAGGGCCGATCTTCCATTCTGCTTTACAGTCGCTAGCTTTAACAGCGTGGTTGTTGAAAGCCAGGTATTGAAGGATAGGAGTCTTTCTGACTCGTGGATTCCTACATTGTTGAAGGCTAGAAAATCTGCCTCCAGGAAGATTTATCATTGTACGTGGAAATCGTACATCTCATGGTGTGAATCGGTTAGGGTGCATCCATGCTCCTTTTCAGTGGCTAGGATATTGGATTTTCTCCAAAGAGGGGAAATGTCGGCTTTGGCAGTGTTTTTTCAATGCCCTTTAGCTACGCATTCTTTGATTCACACTTTTATTCAGGGAGTTCATCATGTGGCTCCTCCAATACAGTCCCCTTTACCTCCGTGGGATTTTAACTTGGTACTGTCTGTTCTTCAAAAACCTTCCTTTGAAAACTTAGGGAGATTCCTCTGCTTACACTGTCACAGAAGGTAGCCTTATTGGTGGCTATTATTGTAGATTGTCGGAATTGACGGCGCTGTCCTTCCGTTCTCCTTCTCTGTTGGTCCACAAAGATTAAGTGGTACTTTGACCTAATCAGTCCTTTCTTCCTAAGGTGGTTTCTGATTTCCATTGAATGAAGACATTGTGCTACCTTCACTCTGTCCTAAGCCCAAGCATCCCAAGGAGATTGCCTTGCATTATTTGGCTGTGGTTGGGCAGTTAGGGTTTGCCTGGCGATTATTGAGTCTTTCAGGAAATCAGACTCTCCTTTTGTCTTCACGGAAGCACCTCGGAATGGATTGGCTGCGTCTGCTGAAACCATATCCAGGTGGATCAGGCAGACAGTGGTACAGGCGTATTCACTTAAGGGTCAGGTTCCACCTTTCCCTGTGAAGGCGCATTCTGCTATGGCGCTGGGTGGCTCTTGGGCCTTTCGCCATCAGGCGTCAGTAATACAAGTTTGCAAGGCGGGAACTTGGTAGTCTGTGCAGACGTTCACTAAATTCTACAAATTAAATGTGTTGGCATCCTCGGATATTTCTTTTGGCTGCAAGGTTTTGCAAGCTGCTTTTTAAAAGAGCATTTTTTTCTCTTTGATGGTGTATGTTTTTAGGTGAACTCCAGTTGTTCCTGGTTGAGCTCCATGTTACCTGGTTGGTTAAGTTTAGCCTTTGGGGAATTAGGTTATTTTCTGAGTTGTTTTCCCACCCCTCCTGCAAATACTGCTTTGGGACGTCCCAATGGTTAAGAAGAATAAGGAGCTGCGTCGGTCAATGAACGATGGAGAAAACTGGATTTTTGACTTACCGTAAAAGCCTTTTCTCTGAAGTTCATTGACAGACGCAGCACCTGCCTCTCTATTTCTGAGTGGGTTAGGATTTTTTTTTACTTCCGACACTGCAACAAAACTGAATCCTATAGCAGAGTGAGTGGGTGTATGCCCTCAGGGACTACCCCATTGGCGTGGTAAAGATTTTCTCTATCGTCCATTGACAGATGCAGCCTCATCTCCGTGAGCTGAGTGGGTATATGCTCCTCCCATCAGGAGTAGTCTAGGCAGGAAAATTTGAGTACACACACCCAGGGGGCTGTCCCTCCAGGCATAAACCCCCACTGCACAACCCAGGACATCAGTTTGTTTTCTGCCTAGAGAAAGAGTAGACCTAGGTTTCCTGCTGGGACTTGGGTCTCAGATTTTTTTATTCTTTTCAGAATATTTTCTTTTATTTCTCTTTACTCACTTGCTAGCTAGTGTTCAGGGAAGAATTTCCTGGTGATCTACAAGCAACGATGCCGGCTGGGGCTTTGTACTGGATAATGTAGATCCTTATTGTCCCCTCAGTCTGGCCTACGAGCGTGAGCAGCTTATAGTTCCAACCTAGGCCTAGCCACGACGGTGCCCCCTTGTCCGGAGGGGGACGATCAAGCGGATGCCTGGCCGGCAACGACCTGGAATGCCCTAAATTGCAGCATACCCTTTGGCTGGCAGCACTTCCACTTTGGACGGGAGGCTGTCTGCCTGGAGCAGAGCCCACCCGGTCTAATGGCATGGTGAGTAACTGTGCCCCCCTTGCCCCTGCTGGCCTTGGGGGGATGTGAGCCCTCCCCTGGGGATAATGGGATTGTGCCTCCCAAGAGATCCCCCTGGTCTACCCGGTGCCCGGTCTGTGTGTGCTTCCCTCTCCCTGTCCCTGCGGGGGCTGTGTGTCTGGAGTGCTTGGGGGGGGGGGTTACATGGTACTTTGGCTTGCTGGTCCCCGTTGTGGTTCCTAAGGCCTTCATGTGTCGGTCCTTAGCCGCATGGTGCGCGGTGGGCGCTGCCATCCTAGGTGTGGGCAATGGAATTTTTTTCCCCATAGACTTGTATGGGGCAGCCATTTTCCCTGCAGCTTCCTATTGTTTTGTATGGGCATCCATCTTTGTGTAGCCCTGGTGCTATACTTGGCAGTGTATCCCTATTAGGCGACATCACTTCCTGTGTGGTCATTTCCCGCTGCTGAGCTGAGATCACTTCCTGCTTCTCTCTCCATGCTGTGGAAGATTCAGAAGGCCGTGTGTCTTAGGTGGTAAAGTATTAAGGGTCCCTGCGGGCATATCCTTGCACTTTCTGCTATCAGTTTGGTTTAAAGGGGCTCCCTGCAGACCGATGCGATCGATGGTGAATACCGCGCTCTGCGTTCTTAAAGCTACAGTGCTCTGATTTTTATCAAATTGCACTATGGATTACCAAACTAGAATTTCACCCACAGACCCACTCTGTGCGACTCCCAGACAGTCCAGATCGCAGTCGCTGGCTGCAATTTCAGCTGCCCTGGAAAGCCTGGCGACTAAAGTTGATTTAGTCATGAAAAAGGTTGATGGCTGTAAACGGCTGCTGCCTTCTCCATCTGTGGAGGTGTCCTCTGATTCAGAGACTGATGTGGTTGCCCCGGATGCTCCCCTTCCTGAGGGGTCGCTGTCCTCGCAGTCAGATGGTGAAGAGGACCTGTCGTCTTCAGCTGCAGTGCGGGAATGCGCTTTGGGGGAAATCCTGATTATTTTAATGCGGGATACTTTAAAATTGGCTAATGAGCCCATGCCGGCAGGGATGCAAGTGGCTTTTGGCTCCCAGAAGTCTCCAAAGCTGACATGGTTTTCCCTTGTCCCGACACTTTTCATGATATGGTGAATGACCAATGGCGGCACATTAAGCACGTGTTAGTGGTGCCCAAACGCTTTAAGTGCTAGTATGCTTTTGCTGAAAAGGTTTCCAACCGTTGGATGGTGCCACCTAAAGTGGACCATCCTGTTTCCAGATTAAACAAATGCCTGTGGAGGATTCGCCAATTTTTACGGATCCAGTGGACAGGCGGGTGGAATCCCTTTCCCACCATCTTCTTTTGCTGGCGGATTTAATTTTTAAACCAGTTTTTATGTCTTTGCTAGCCTCACAGACAGTGACGGATTGGATTAGGGGTTTGCGGGAGTCTATGGACCCCGACACTGTTCCTCCGGAACAGCTGGAACTGTTGGACCAGGTGATCCAGGCTCTGGTGTTCCTGTGTGATGCGTCTATGGATGCGGCTCCCCTGGTGGCCAAGGTCTCGGCCGCGGGCACTGGTTGGCTTATCTCCCCCTTTTCCGGGAGACAGGTTGTTTAGCGACTCATTGGATGAGTTGATTAAGGGCCTGACTGGCGGGAAGAGTACTCTTCTTCCTCATTCCTCCAAGGGTAAGACACCCCGTCCTAAGTTAGGTTCCTCCTTTTCTGCTCATAAATGGTATTTTCGTGCCTCCGGGGCGCAAGAAAAAGGTCAGCCATTTAGAACTTCTGGAGGTGCTAAGAAAGCCTGGGGCAAGTCCAGGGCCGGTCAGTCCGGTGCTGCAGACAAGTCCTCTTCACCATTAAGGGGCGCCTTCACCCGTCTTAGAGGTGGGGGGATGTCTGCGCTTCTTTCAGGAACCCTGGACTTCATTCAGGACGAATGGGTTCGCAAACTGGTTTGTTCCGGGTACAAGATCGAATTCTGGTCCCGGCCAGGGGACAGTTTTTTTCAGTCAAATCTTCACCTGTCTCCGCAACGTTTGCGGGAGGCTGTGCAAGATCTCCTGGCTCAAGGGGTGGTTGTGCCAGTTCCCCAACAGGAACGCTGTCAAGGTTTCTATTCAAACCTGTTCACCGTGCCCAGAAAGGAAGGCAAGGTGCGTCCGATCCTGGACCTCAAAGCTCTGAACCGATTTGTGTGGGTGCAGAAACACAGAATGGAGTCCATTCGGTCGGTGGTGGCATCTTTGAATGGGGTTTTCTGGCTTCCATTGATCTTAAAGATGCGTATCTCCACGTCCCCATATTCGAGGGAAATCCGTGATGCCTCCACTTTGCGGTGGCAGAGGAGCACTTTCAATTTGTGGCATTACCCTTTGGTCTCGTCTCTGCTCCCAGAGTTTTTACCAAGGTCCTAGCCCCTTTGCTGGCGTTGTTGCGTCAACGAGGTATCTCCATTGTGGGGTATCTGGACAATCTCCTTGTTGCGAGCAGTTTCCCATTCGGATCTGCTGTAAAACATCTCCATCACAACTCAGACCCTTCAGGACTGCGGGTGGACGATCAATGTCACTAAATCTGCCCTGACTCCGTCTGTGCGGGTAACCTATCTGGGGCTGATCCTCGACTCTGCTCTGGAGAGGGTCTTCTTTCCCTTGGACAAGCTTCAGAAGTTGCAAAGGGCGGTCCAATTGCTGATGGAGGCCGATCAGTCCTCCTTGCGGGCTTGCATGAGGGCCCTGGGTCTGATGGTCTTGACCTTCGAAGAAGTCCCGTTTTGCTCAGTCTCACACGAGACAGCTGCAGAAAGAGATTCTGTCACAATCGAACAGAGATCCTCGTCATTGGACCAGAAGATTTGGTTGGGCCATCTCACAAAGTCTGCTCTCTCTCGGTGGAACCAGTCACCTGTCCTGTGCCATGGCAAGTCTTTCCTGCCAGTGTCTTGGATGGTGGTCACCACGGACGCCAGCCTATCAGACTGGGGTGGAGTGTTGGGGAAGCTCTGTGCTCAGGGGACTTGAGCGTCGGAAGAGTCTTCCTTGCCGATCAATATTCTGGAGCTCAGAGTGATCAAGCTCTGCCTGCTTCACTGGACAAGTCGGCTGCACGGCTCTCCAGTTCGGGTCCAGTTAGACAATGCCAAGGCCGTGGCTTACAATCAATCATCAAGGGGGCACCAGGAGTGCCCTGGCAGCCACGGAGGTGACCGAGATTCTGGTATGGGGGGAACACAATGCTCTGGCTCTTTCAGCAGTCTACATCCTGGGTGTGGAGAATTGGCAAGCGGATTACCTTAGTCGTCAGGTGTTGGATCAGGGGTAGTGGTCCCTGCATCTGGAGGTGTTTAATCTCTTGTGTGTCAGACGTGGATCTGTTTGTGTCTCGCCTCAAAAGGAAAGTTCAGAGTTTGTGGCCAGATCTCGGAATCCTCTGGCCGACGCCACAAACGCTCTGGTGGCTCCTTGGAGTCAGTATCGCCTGATCTATGCCTTCCCTCCGCTCGTTCTCCTGCCAAGGTTTCTTTGCAGGGTGGCGATGGAAGGCATTTTCCAGTCGTTCTGGTGGCACCACACTGGCCTCAGAGGTCCTGGTAGGAAGAGCTGGTAAAAATGATCGTGGATCCTCCATGGCGTCTTCCTTTGCGGGAAGATCTACTATCTCAAGGACTGATTTTTCCATCCTGCTTTACAGTCGCTGGCTTTAACGGCTTGGCTGTTGAAAGCAAAATGTTGAGGGATAGAGGTCTTTCTGATTCAGTGATTCCTACCCTTTTGAAGGCCAGGAAGTGGACATCTAGGAAGATCTATCATTGTACGTGGAAATCGTACATTTCATGGTGTGAATCGCTGCAGCTGCACCCTCGCTTGTTTTCTATAGCTAGGGTTTTGGCCCTTTTTACAAAAAAGGGTTGAGCAGCGCTTGGCATTGGGTACTTTAAAGGGCCAGGTTTTCGGCCTTGGCTCCATGTTGCCTGGTTGGCTACGCTTAGCCTTTAGGAGTTGATGTTACTGTCTGGTTGTTTTTTCCCGCCCCTCCTGCCTATACTGCTTTGGGGCGTCCCACGCAGCTCATGGAGATGAGGCTGCGTCTTTCGATGGACGATGGAGAATATAAGATTTTTGTACGATCTTACTGTAACATCTTTTTCTCTGATGTCCATCGACAGATGCAGCACCCGCCCCTCTGTTTTGGGGTTTGTTCTGTTGTCTTCACTGCTTTTTAACTAAACTGGTGTGCTGGGTTGTGCAGTGGGGGTTTATGCATGGAGGGACAGCCCCCTAGGGCCTAGACTACTCCTGATGGGAGGAGCATAAACCCACTCCACTCATAGAGATGAGGCTGCATCTGTAGATGGACATCAGAGAAAGATTTTACGGTAAGATCTTACAAAAGTCAAAAATCCAGTTTTTTTTTTCCTCCTCAACAAGCTGATGATTGAGCCATGTAAAAATTACACCATTGTAATTAGGCAATTGACATAGAGCACTCCTGCCACATGATACCGCAGTACATCTAAAATTTTTAATTGTGGTATGTGAAAAGAAAAAAAAAACACTTGACATTTTATGGAGAATATTCTTTTATAAAGGACATAATGGCATTTAGTATTTGTAAATCTGTATATCTAATTGAATGGATTTGTCCTTTATCTTCTATTTTCTTTCAGGGATTTGCAAGAATGCTTTCAGAGATTGGCCGAGAAAAGAGCCAGGAGTGGGGGTCCACAAGTCTAGGCGGAGTCTTTAAAGTGGAATGGATACGGAAGGAAAACTTGCCTTTTCAGTATGCTCACCACTTGCTGAACCCATGGAATGACAATAAGAAGGTGCAGATAAGTCGTGATGGACAGGTAACTTTAAAGCTCTCTTGTTATCCAGTTAGTAGATGCTGCAAGTAATATCTGTAAGATAGCATTTAAACTTACTAAATTGTAGGCTTATTTCTAACACAAATACATTTTAAAACATAGTTGTACTTACCTTCTGTCAGTCAATTCAACAGGTACACTTTATGTGGGGCTTCAAAGATAGGCATTATAGGCATCATTGTGCTTCAGATCTCCCCAATTTGCCATGGCAGATATATGGGGTATGCAGCCCCAAGCTCTAAATTGGGTCACACTCATTAAACTTCAGGCTCTGAACGTGAGCAGGGGCTTGTCCGATGCACCAAAGACTGCACAAATCCAAATGAAAATACTGGCTGCACTCTGAAAAAAATTAAAACGAGTGTCCATGCCTGGGACCTCTCCTCTGAGATTTTTCATCCACAAATGGGGGCTTAATTGTAGCGATAAGGAGAGACCTACAGAGTTTTATTTGTAAACCATGACATTTAAAGAGTCAAACACACACTATCAAGTGCAATCATTTGTCATATAGATATCTCTCCTATTACAATCTGAGTTAAAAACAGGAAAAGCCACAATACATGCTAAAAGCAATCGTTATTACAGGATAGTTAACTGAAAAGGAGAGGAGGTGATTGGGGGACAAAGGGGTAGGAAGGAAAGGGAAGGAAAAGAGTAAGAAAGAGGAGAGAGAAAAAAGTAGCTGGGAGCATAATATAGAGCTGGGTTCCTAAACAGCCATTTGCCAGACACTGGGCAAATGTTCGACTTTCAGAGTCCAAACTTTTAACAAAGATTTTTGGGTACATTGGCAGTGCCTTCTGCCTAAATATAATGCCTATATTAAAACCAGAACCTGTCATTTTGCCTAGAATTTAGGTTTGCTTTTAGGCCCCTTTCACACTTGTGCAACCTGAAAGTGGCGCTACTTTGCCGCGACTTAAAGCTATGCCTGTGTAATCTTAACGTCTATGGACGCCAAGTCGCATCAAAGCGAGCAAAAGTAGTGCAGGGACTACTTTGAAGTTATACAGATATGAACAATACTCATTGGAAAGCATGGGATAGGACTTGTCATGTCCTAATTCGCACGACGAGTCGCACAAGTGTGAAAGGAGCCTTACTTAACCGCTTCCATACAGAGCAGTTAGACCCCCTTCCTGCCCAGACCAATTTTCAGCTTTCAGCACTCTCACACTTTGAATGACAATTGCTCAGTCATGCTACACTGTAACCAAACAAAATTTTTATCATTTTTTTCACACAAATAGAGCTTTCTTTTGGTGGTATTTGATCACAACTGGGGGTTTTTTTTCCGTGATATAAGCAAAAAAAGAGCAAAAATTTTGCAAAAAAAACACTTTTTTTTAGTTTCTATTATAAAATTTTGCAAAAAATTAATTTTTCTTCATACATTTGGGCCAAAATTTATACTGCTACATATCTCTGGTAAAATTAACCCAAATTAGTGTATATTATTTAGTCTGTGTGAAAGTTATTGAGTCTAGAAGCTATGGTACCAATTACTGAAAATTGATCACACCAGATGTACTGATGGCCTATCTCCTTTCTTGAGGCCCTGAAATGTCAGGACAGTACAAATACCCCCCAAATGACCCTTTTTTGTAAAGTAGACAATCCAAGGTATTTAGTAAGAGGCATGGTGAGTTTTTTGAAGTTATAATTTTTTCCCACAATTCTTGGGAAAATTAAGAAAACATTTTTTTTTCTTTTTTTTTCCCAAAACGTTGTCAATTTATAAGCTATTTCTAACACATAGCATGTACACAGCAAAAATGACACCCCAAAATTCATTCTGCTACTCCTTCTGAGTATGGTGATACCACATGTGAGACTTTTACACAGCCTGGCCACAAAAAGAGACTCCACGTCCAAGTAGCACCATAAGGCGTTTTAGGAGCATAAATACACATAAAACTTTCTTACTACCTATCACACTTTTCAAGGCCCTAGAGCACCAATACAATGGAAAAGTCCACAAAATGACCCCATTTTGGAAAGCAAACACTCCAACGTATATTCTATGAGGCATTATGGGTCCTTTGAACATGTCATTTTTTTCCACAAGGTTTTGGAAAATGTGGGAAAAAAATAAAAACTTTTTTTTTTACACAAAGTTGTAAATTTATAGAATATTCCTAACACATAGCATGTACATAGCAAAAATGACACCCCAAAATACATTCTGCCACTCCTCCTGAGTATGGCAATACCACATGTGTGAGACTTTTTCACAGCCTAGCCATATAGAGGGGCCTAAACATCCAAGGAGCATCATCATGCATCCTAGCCACTTGCCTAGGCCTATTTTTGACATTTGGTGTTTACAAGCTAAAATCAGTTGTTTTTGCTAGAAAACTACTTAGAACCCCAAAACATTATATATTTTTTTTTAGCAGAGACCCTAGAGAATAAAATGGAGATTATTGCAATATTTTTTATCACACTGTATTTGCGCAGCGGTCTTCCAAACGCAATTTTTTGGGAAAAAAATCACTGTTTTTAATTAAAAAATAAGAAAACAGTAAAGTTAGCCCAATTGTTTTCCATAATGTGAAAGATAATGTTACGCCGAGTAAATAGATACCCAACATGTCATGCTTCAAAATTGCGCACGCTCACAGAATGGTGACAAACTTTGGTACTTAAAAATCCCCATAGGCGACATTTTAAAAATTTCTACAGGTTGCTATCTTAGAGTTACAGAGGAGGTCTAGGGCTCAAATTATTGCTCTTGCTCTAACGATCGCGACGATACCTCACATGTGTAGTTTGAACACTGTTTACATATGTGGGCGGGGTTTCCGTATGCGTTCGCTTCTGCGCGCGAGCTCGCGGGGACAGGGCGCTTTAATTTTTTTTTTTTTTTTTTTTTTTTTACTATTTTTATTTTTTTTTTTTTTTTTTTACACTGTTTTTAAAAAAAAAAAAAAAAATTGATCATTTTTATTTCTATTACAAGAAATGTAAACATTACTTGTAATAGAAAAAGGCACGACAGGACCTCTTTTTTGTGAGATCTGGGGTCAAAAAGTCCTCAGATCTCACAAGTACACTAAAAGATAGAAAAAAAAAAAAAATAAAAAATAAAAAAAAATTAAATAAAATGAAAAAAAAAAAAGGGACCTTTAAACTGGTTGCTAGGCAATGACGTTTGCCGTAGCTCCGGTCCTCCAAGACCATAGAGTCAAGTGAGGGCAAGCTTGCCCTCACTCGACATCCTGTCTGTGAGGATCTGGGACCGGATCGTTTTCCCCGCTGCCGGCGGGTCCGGTAAACGGGGAAAAGGACCAGAATGCAGCGGGAGGGGGGGGGGGGCACCTCTTCCGCCACCCCGGAAGGGTGATCCCGCGGTGAATCCGCCGCTGGGACCACCCTTATCGGAAAGCCAACCGTCCACCGTTTAAAAAAATACCAGGGTTATGGCAGCTATCTGCTGCCATAACACCGGTATTTAGGTTTAAACGGACGACGTATATAAACCTTTTTGGACTTGGACATGGTGGCTGTATGAAGGGTGACAGGTACTCGGGTACTTTGCTGGGCAGGTGACAGGTACTCTGGTACTGATGAGCAAGTGGCAGGTACTCGAGTACTCCGATAGGCAGGTGACAGGTACTCGGGTACTCTTATGGGCAGGTGACAGGCAGGTGATAGGTACTGATGAGTAGTACTGATACTGATAGGTGATACTGTACTGATGATAGGTACAGATGATCAGTACTGATACTAATAGGTGATAGGTACTGATGGGTACTGATGAGTACTGATAAGTAGTGATGGGTAATGATGAGCAGGTGGCAAGTACTCGGGTACTTCAGGTGTCAGGTACTCTGATGAGCAGGTGGAAGGTACTCGGGTACTCTGTTGGGTAGGTGACAGGTACTCCGATGACGGGTACTCAAAGTACCAGAGTACCTGTAGTCAGAGTACCCGAGTACCTGTCATCAGAGTATCCGAGTACCCGTCATCAGCGTACCCGAGTACCTGTCATCAGAGTACCCGAGTACCCATCATCAGAGTACCCGAGTACCTGTCACCAGCCCATCAGAGTACCTGTCATCAGAGTACCTGTCACCAGCCCATCAGAGTACCTGTCATCAGAGTACCCGAGTACCTGTCACCAGCCCATCAGAGTACCTGTCATCAGAGTACCCGAGTACCTGTCATCAGAGTACCCGAGTACCTGTCATCAGAGTACCCGAGTACCTGTCATCAGAGTACCCGAGTACCTGTCATCAGAGTACCCGAGTACCTGTCATCAGAGTACCCGAGTACCTGTCATCAGAGTACCCGAGTACCTGTCATCAGAGTACCCGAGTACCTGTCATCAGAGTACCCGAGTACCTGTCATCAGAGTACCCGAGTACCTGTCATCAGAGTACCCGAGTACCTGTCATCAGAGTACCCGAGTACCTGTCATCAGAGTACCCGAGTACCTGTCATCAGAGTACCCGAGTACCTGTCATCAGAGTACCCGAGTACCTGTCATCAGAGTACCCGAGTACCTGTCATCAGAGTACCCGAGTACCTGTCATCAGAGTACCCGAGTACCTGTCATCAGCCCATCAGAGTACCCGAGTACCTGTTATCAGAGTACCTGATGGGCTGGTGACAGGTGCTCTTTATTGGGGGGGGGGGGGCAATCAGTGTGTTTGGGGTGCACTGTACTTGGTAACTAGCTGTTACCACACTCTCTTCCTCACACAGGATCAGTGTGTGAGGAGGAGAACACGGTGACAGCTAGTTACCGTGTTCTCTGATGACATTTGTGACCGGCTGTGATCGGACACAGCCGGTCACGTGGTAAAGAGCCAATTTCATTGGCTCTTTACCTAGATCGGGGATCGACTCTGTCCGAGGGACGAGCCTCGTCCCCGATCGCCGCGCTGCGCGCCCCCGGGGGCGCGCATTAAGGAAGGAACGAGCGGCTCGCGCTGGAGCCGCTCATGTGATCGGCTGTGATTGACACAGCCGATCACGTGGTAAACAGCCAATTTCATTGGCTGTTTACCTTGATCGGGGTTGGGCTCAGTCCGAGGGACGAGCCTCACCCCCGATCGCCGCGCTGCGCGCCCCCGGGGGCGCGCAGTAGCGGGGAGATCCGGGCGCCGTCATATGACGTCCGCCCGGATCGAGAAAGGATTTGTGCCGACGTCATTTGACATGACGCGGTACGGAAGGGGTTAAAGGTGCTTTATTCCTTGGACTGCACAAATAGTACTTTTTACTCATTGATTTTGATATGTGACAGGGTTCTGTAGCTAATGCATGATCTTTCTAATACGTTTAGTTTAAAGAATACTCCTTGTGTCACCTGTATAATGTCTGAGATAGTTGTTGGAATTCTGAAGAAGGTACTAAGTTATAAAGCTTAAAGTCGTCGTATACCCACTGAAATGGCAAGCCTCAGGTAATACACAGAGATTAAAGAAATCTTATTACATAAGTTGCTCCTGTATATCTGTGGCCCCCTCTCCTCCCCAACAGCTTACTAAAACACACAGATCAAAGGGTTTTTCGAGCCTCCAGCAGGCAGGGGTAGGGAATATGATCTCACACACCACATAGTATAGAGCAGGAAACTGGGTGTAATCTGAAACCTGAATTGAAGGGAATAGACATCCGTCCCCATCAGTTTAATAAGGAAAAAATGCACAGCTGAGGCTCACTCACCTTCTTGGTGGGGGGGGATTTCCCATGTTTGCTTGGTGTGGAGTGAGAATACCAGAAGTGACTCATGCAGGTAACAGAGGTAGGGGAGATGAGAAAGCAGCCATAATGGGTGCTTTTGATTGAGGCATGTACACACTATAGGAGGGAAGTGCTCTATTCATTTTCCATTTCAGAGGTTTATCTCAAAAATATATTTGTGTATAACAAGGACACAATTCTAGTACTTTCATGTGTAGTTTTTATGCGATTTAGGAATTTCTTGGCTATGCAGTCAGAAAACTGTTAGTCTAGCAAATTTAAATGTTGGAAATTTTTGTTTTCTAGGAGCTGGAGCCTCAAATAGGGGAACAGTTGTTGCTGATTTGGGACAGAGTTCCTTTGGGAGACCAAAGTATTTTGCACTAACAGCCTAACCTCAGGTACCATTTTATTGTATTAAGTATCTGTCTATAGAAAGGTTGTGCAAAAAGACACATTTTCAAGGAGCCAAAATTTTTCATAGGTGTATCGAAGAATGCTGATATATTTTGAGGAATATTTTTTTAACCAATGCTCAAGTCACAAAGCTAACACACTGGGATAGACATCCTCTATTAAAAATAAATGTGAATGTCATTTTAGATGTTAAATGAGATTTGAAAATTCTATCCACATAGCTAAAATGATGATCGCTATCCTTGTTTTAAAGCAGGGGTGCTCAACCAGTGGCCCTTGGGCCACATGTGGCCAACGGAGCCCTCTGATGTGGCCCACGACCTCCTGCTCTGAGATGGCTGGGTGCCAACCAGTCATCCTAGAGCATTAGAGTGGATGGAGCTGGCGCCGAATGCTTCCTCTCTAGTGTAGGCTCCTGTCCCAGGCGAAGTGCATTTGGTATCTCTCGGCCTGGGACAGGAACCTTTCTAACAGCCAGCAGAAACTGAAACGTAAACGGTCAGTTTATTAAACATCACAGTTTAGCAAGGGCATATTATGTAATAAACATCATAGTTTTGCAACGAACATATATAAGCACTTTTCAAGAAAGTGTTATTAGGCTGCTTTCACACTGATCTGTGGGTGCAGTGCACCTAGGGCTTCCCTTTGGATTATCTGCACCGAGCCTCATACTTCTATTATATCCTGCAGGTTTAGTGCGCTTTTTGAAAGCGCACCAAAACTCCTAAATTCCGGAGTTTTGGTGAGCTTTCAGAAAGTTCACCACACCTGCAAGAAATAATAGAAGTCTATGAAAAAGTGTAGCTAACCCACAGGAAAACCACAGGTGCAGTTTACTGCACCTGCGGTGTGAGTAAACTGCAGCGCATCAATGTGAAAACAGCCTTATAGAGGACTAATGACAGTAGTGGCTTATTTACATTTGCCATTTTTGGTGGAGTGTGGTAAAACGGCAAATGTAAACCCTCCCCAAACCAGTGGTGTAGTGTCGGGGGGGGGGGGGGGCCTGTGTGGCCTCCCTGTCACATTCTGTATTACACTTAGACATGCAGGGCAGCACATATGGGAACAGATCCTCTCCATTTTCCCCCTGCAACCGCTGAACGCCGGCTTCTCCTCCTCTCCCTCTTGTTGGCATTCATCGGCTGCAGGAGGAAAATGTTCAATATGCTTTTCAAAATAAAAAAATTTGCCATTTTGAACTTTTTCATTTAATTGTGACTCTCGACCAATTACCAACTCCCCCCCCCTCCTCTGGGGGGGGGGGGGTGGACATATGGACTGCCTGGCGCCCCCCTTGAGCCAGGGGGCGCCGTCGGGACATTGTTGTGTGGGGGTACTCTGCCTGCGCATCTGTATCATGGCTGGCCCCCTCTTGCCCTATGTTTCTTATGTCATTTATGGCTTTAGCCAGCGTCTCCTTGCGGGACTGCGGTCGGCGACCTCCCCTTCATGTTAACCTCACCCTGGGAGCATATCATATAGCAACTCTAATGGGTCTGCGTTCACACACTTCGGGTGCTCTGCGATGAGGATGATTCCTTTTTTACTGCACCTGTGCATGCAAGGGTGCTGGTGGATGCACGGATTGTATCGGTGCAGAAAATTTTAACATGGGGGGCGCCGGTTCCCTTAGGGCCCGCAGATACTCGCCTACTGTGACAAAATTTTCATGCGTCAGTGGCGTTGTTCTAAACGCAATAATGGTAACCACACTTGGTGCGGCTAAAAAGCTGGTCTTCGGATCAGGCTTCTAAAAAGGCTCTACAGATCTCCCCTTTACGGGGAAACTCCTATTTGGGTCTTTGTTGGAATCCGCTAAGGGGGAGTCGCCGAGTAATAGACGGGGCCCTTATTTTTCAGCACACAGACGGCCACTTAACGGAGTGATTGTGACGATTCCCTCTCGGGAACGCTTTCAGGGATTTTACTTAAACCTGTTTACTGTGCCCAGAAAAGAAGGCAAGTTACGTCCAATTCTGGACCTCAAGGTGAACCAAGGTACAGAAGTTTTGAATGGAATCCATTCGAACGGTAGTGGTGTCTCTACACCAAGGAGACTTTTTGGCCTCCATAGATATCAAGAAGGCTTAACTACACATCCTTATCTACACTGGACACCAGCGTTTTCTTCGCTTCACTGTAGGAGAGGAGCATTATCAATTTGTAGCGTTACCCTTTGGTCTCGCCTCCGCCCCCAGGGTCTTTACCATGGTTTTGGCATCACTGCGCCAACGGGGGATTTTGGTACTGCGATACCTAGGTGATCTCCTATTGAGGGCGGACTCTCATTCAGCCCGGTTGGGCGACTTGACGATCGCTGTACAGACTCTGCAAGAGTTCGGTTGAAACATCAATTTAAAAAAATCTGCCCTGATGCCTTCATTATGACTGGATTATATGGGCCTGACTCTGGATTCCTTTGCTTTGGCGAGGGTCTTTTTTCCTCCAGACAAGTGGCACAAGTTGCAGGGGGCGATCCGTTTGCTGTTGGCAAGCAATCTGTCCTCTCTGTGAACTTGCATGCGGGCCTTGGGTCTGATGGTGTCAACCTTCGAGGCGGTTCCGTTTGCTCAGTTCCACACGAGATCCATACAAAGGGAGATTCTCGTCAAATGGAACAAAGATCCAAAGTCCTAGGACATTTGGATTCGGTTGAGTCACAGTGCTGGGGAAGTGCTGCGCCCAGGGGTCCTGGACAGTAGAAGAGTCCAAATTTCCAATAAAATATTTTGGAGCTCAGAGCGATAAAGCTTTGCCAGAGCCACTGGACAAATCGTCTATAAGATTGTCCGGTCCGGATTCAATCGGACAATGCCATGGCCGTGGCTTACATCACTCATCATGTGGGCACCAAGAGTGTCTTGGTGGCCTGGGAGGTGGCGGAGATCCTGGATTGGGCGGAAAGCTTTTTTCTAGCCCTCTCTGCTGTGCACATCCCGGGTGTAGAGAACTGGCAGGCGTCAGGTGTTGGGTCAGGGGGAGTGGTCCCTGCACCCAGAGGTGTTTTTCGTCTCCTGTGTGTCCGCTGGGGGACACCCAACTTCGACCGGTTTGCTTCTTGACTCAACAAGAAGGTTCAAAGGTACATAGCCAGGTCTTGTGATCCTCTGGACGACGCCACAGACACACTGGTGGCTCCTTGGAGTCAGTATCAGCTGATTTATGCATTCCCTTGGCTAAGACTTCTGGTTGCTGATGCTCACTGGGGACAGATCTGCTGTCTCAAGGACCGATCTTCCATCCTGCTTTACAGTCACTGGGTTTAACGGCATGGCTGTTGAAAGCCAGGTATTGAAGGATAGAGGTTTTTCTGATTCAGTGATTCCTACACTACTGAAGGCCAGGAAGTATACTGTGAATCATTGAAGGTGCACCCTCGCTTGTTCTCGGTGGCTAGGGTTTTGACTTTCCTTCAAAAAGTTGTTGAACAGCAGTTGGCTTTGGGCACTATCAAAGGCCAAGTGTCGGCTCTGGCTGTGTTTTTCCAGCGCCCTTTAGCTACGCTTGCCCTGATTCGCACTTTTATTCAGGGGGTTCGCCATATGGTTCCCCCGAAGCGATCCCCGCTACCTCCGTAGGATCTGAATTTTGTATTATCTGTTCTTCAAAAACCTCCCCTTGAGAACATTAGGGAGACTTTTCTGCTTGCCTTGTCTCAGAAGGTTGCCTTTTTGGTGACTATTACTTCTGCCCGCAGAGTATCTGAATTTGCGGCGTTGTCCTTCTGCTCACCTTATCTGGTGGTCCATAGAGATAAAGTGGTACTCCGACCTAATTATTAGTTTCTTCCTTTGGTGGTTTCTGTTTTTCATCTGAATGAAGACATTGTACTGCCTTCACTCGGTCCCAAGCCCAATCATCCCAAGTAATTTGCCTTGCATTCTTTGGATGTGGTTTGCGCAATCAGGGTTTCCCCGGAGGCCACTGAGTCTTTTAGAAAATCAGACACTATTTTAGTCCTTACCTAAGGACCTCGTAAAGAATTGGCTGCGTCTCCTACGGCCAAATCCAGATGGATCAGACAGATGGTAGGCTTATTTACTGAAGAGTTAGGTTCCTCCTTTCCCAGTGAAGGCGCATTCTATTAGAGCGCTGAGTGCTTCTTGGGGCTTTCGCCATCAAGCGTCAGTGCTGCAAGTTTGCAAGGCGGCAACTTGGTCATCTGTGCATATGTTCACAAAATTCTACAAAGTAGATGTGTTGGCATCTTCGGATGCTTCCTTTGGCCACAAGGTTTTGCTGGCCTTTTTAAAGAGAATCTTATTTTGTTTCTCTTTGAGGGTATATGTTTTTTTTCTAGGTGAGCTTTGTTACCTGGTTGGCTAGGTTTAGCCTTTGGAGAATTACGTCTTCTTGCATTGTTTTCCCACCCCTGATGATTATACTGCTTTGGGACATCCCATTGGTCTAAAGATGATGAAGCTGCGTCTGTCGATGAATGTTTGAGAAAACTTGATTTTTGTAAGAACTTACCATAAAATCCTTTTCTCTGAAGTTTGACAGACGCTGTACCCGCCCCTCTACTTCTGAGTGTATGGGGTTTTTTTGTCTTCTAAACACTGCTTGCAACTAAACTGATTGCTGATAGAAGAGTGTGAGGGGTTATGCCTGCAGGAACAGCCCCATAGGTGTGGATAAGCTTTTTTCCTGCCTAGTGCCTATTCCTGATAGGAGGAGCAGAACTCATTGGTCTAAAGATGATGGAGCTGCGTCTGTCGAACGTCAGAGAAAACGTTTTTACGGTAATTTCTTACAAAAATTCATTTTTGTTTTTTGTTTTTTTTTAAATCGCCTTTACAACCACTTTAAAGCTGCACTCTAGGCCAACAGATAGGACTCATTCACAAGGAATTTAACTGTTAATTTAACAGAATCCAGATCTGTAAAGTTCCCTTACACTATTTTGGTGACCGAGAATTGCACAAAGAGGATACACGTTTCACAAGTTGATCCAGTTAGATTTTAGGGCTCAGTAAAATTTGGGATTTGATTGATCTGGCCCATGAGTTTTGATTCGAGGAGGGGGAGGATCAGGGATCTGTGGTTTAGATTTCATTTAAATCCCGTTCAGATTTGTACTCTATCCAATCTAGAGGTAAGAAGATGGATCATTTTCAGAAAGCATTTAAAGAGGATCTCCCTAGATTGGCTTCACATGTGGTGTCTGGAGGATGTGCTCTGAATGACGACCTTGAGTACCAAGGAACAATGCTCAGAATGAGCAGTTACGAGAAGACCGCTCTATAGTTATAAAAAATTCCAACAAAAGGGGCTTGGTTGTTGTACAGGACGCAGACACATACAGGTTGGAAGCCTTGAGACAGCTCTTGGATGGTGCCACATACCGGAAACTTAGAAAGGATCCTATTGGTGAATTCTAATTGGCACTTACTGCTTTGGTTCATATGGGTACTAGACTTGATGTTTTATCAGTGCAAGAGGGAGAAATATTGATACCTGACACATCCATTACTCTTATCTTTCACCATCTACCCCCTTGTGGGAGGGCCCATTGTGGCTTGTATTGAACCTATGAATGAAAGCATGGGACAATGGTTAGACCACTAGCTCCAGCCTTTAGTTGTTAGGTTGCCCAGCTACTTGCATGACCCAAATCAGTTAATTGGGACTTTGTCATGACTACGAGTGGATGGAGGGTGACGTGGTCCAGCCTATAATCTACATCCCACAATCTCTGGGTATTAAGGCGGTATCTTTTTTTTTTTCTAGACCAATGCAGTCTGTACAGAAAGAGTTCATCTTGGAATGCCTGGCTTATCTACTAACCCATAAATACTTCTCATTTTATGGGGATTTTTTTCTCCAAAGTTGCGGAGCAGCAATGGGAGCCAGGTTTTTGCCCTATTTTGCCAATCTTTACATGGGTGGTGGGAGAGGGTGAGGATTCTTGGGTCAGTTAGTCCGTTCCATTGTTCCATTTCAGGTGTTATATAGATGATCTGATATTTATTGGTTCCAGTGAGCTGGGTACATTAGATGATTTTTTTTGTCATATATGAATGATAAGTCTTTAAATCTTAGTTTCACTGGACAAATGGATAGTTGTTCCACCGATATTCTAGCTGTAACCTTTTGAAGGCTATGAGGGTCGTCTTGTCACCAACCTTTATAGAGAAGGGGGTATCTTCAGGTTGCTGTGCAAGTGGGAGTTTTTTTGGATTTTCCATTTGAGAACATAGATGCCCAATGGGCTAAATTTTGAGTGGGATCTTGCCCATTTTTATGGTTGACCTTCCCTAGCTGAAGAGCTTTTTTTCTATTCCTCCTCTTCTGTTTTTTTTTTTTTTTTTTTACCCTATTGACCTATAGGGTAAATTATCTTTTGACTTTTCTCCACTAATGTCCTGCAGTCTATTAGCACTTATCTCTCCCCCCCCCCCTTTTATTTTATTGTATTTATTTTTTTAACCAGCTAGTCTTCTGTAGTCTATTATCATCTATTTCCTTTTTTTTCTGTTTTTTTTTTCTTTGTTTTTTTTTTTTTTTTGCAGGTTGCCTGTAGTCTGTTAGCACCATTTTCTCCCTTTTTTTTTTTTTTTTTCTTCTGCTGCCTTCCTTTAGCACATCTTCTGCAACATATTTGTGCACGTTTCCCTTCCTATGTCTCAATGGATCTCCTGCAGCTTTGTATAGTTTTGGATAAAGGTCACTGGCTATATAAATATATGTATATTTTGAGAATGTCAGTGTTGGTCCTCATGATGTTCTAACACTTTGCTAAAGACTGTGCAATAGCATGCAATGTCAAGCTTCAGCTACCAAAGCTGGCAGACTATTTGCATGCATTAAAAAGGGGATATACTCCAGAGATAAAACTATAATCCTGCCACTTTGTCTGGCCACATCTGAAGTATTCAGTTCCAGTTCTAGTCAGCAGTCTTCAGAAGGGATGTGCTGGATAGAGTCCAAAAAAGGACAACTTAACCGCTTGCCGACTGCGCACAGTATATTTACTGCGGCAGTCAGCCCCGGCCAGGCAGAGTTACGTAGATCTACGTCGCTAGCCTGTGGACCGGCTTGTGAGCCAATAGCGGGCCTGCCCCGGCTCGTTCACTGAGGAGTCCGCGCGTGTGATCGGCGGACCCGATGTCCGCCGGTCACACTACGCTCATCGGTAGAGAGGGAGAAAGTCAGGCGGCTTATGTAAACAAGCCGCCTGTCATTCTCCCCTGTGTAAAAATGGAGATCAGACGGTTCTACTATGTAGAACCGTTGATCTCTGTTTTTACAATAGTACACATGTCCCATCACAGTTAGAAACACGCCCCTAGGACACACTTAACCCCTCCCTCTCCAATACAGTTAACCCCTTCCCTGCCAGTGTCATTTTTACAGTAACAGTGCATATGTATAGCACTGATTACTGTAGTAATGTCACTGGTAACCCCAAAAGTGTCAAATGTCAGTCAAGGGTCCGATCTGTCCGCCGCAGTGTCGCAGTCTCGCAAAAAAAAAAATCGCAGATCGCCGCCATTACTTGTTAAAAAAAAAAACACCAAAAATGACAAAAATCTTTCCCGTAGTTAGTAAACGCGATAACTTTTGCGCAAACCAATCAAAATACGCTTTTTGCGATTTTTTTTTTTTTTTTTTTTTTTTTTTTATTTATTTTTTTTTATTTATTTATTTTTTTTTTTTACCAAACATATGTAGAATAAAACAAATTGGCCAAAAATGTTAAAAAACTTTTGATTTTTACATTTTTTTGTGGGGGGGGGGGAATTTCATATAAAAAAAAAGTGAAAAATATTGTTATTTTTGCAAAATTTACGCTCTTTTTTTGTTTATAGCGCATGATCAAAAAATCGCACAGGTGATCAAATACCACCAAAAGAAAGCTCTGTTTGTGGGAAAAAAAAGGACGTGAAATTCGTTTAGGTACAGCGTCGCACAACCACGCAATTGTCCGTTAAAGTCACGCAGTAACAAATCGCAAAAAAACCCTTGGTCAGGAAGGGGGTAAAATCTTCCGGGGCTTAAGTGGTTAATTAATAAGGGGACTTGGAGGACCTCAAATACGAGGAGCGACTACAAGCACTAAATTTATTCTCGCTGGAGAAAAGACGCTTGAGAGGGGACATAATAGAGATTTACAAATACCTCAATGGTGATCCCAGCATAAAAAAAAGCTATTCAATCTCAGGGGGTGTAAGAGGACACGTGGCCACACAATGAGATTGGAGGGGAAGCAGTTTAACCTTAAGCTGCGCAGGGGGGTTTTCACTGTGAGGGCGGTAAGAATGTCGCAGTGTCAGCGGGAATTATTGATATTTTTAAAAGCCTCTTGGACGTGCATCTTAAAGAACTCGATATACAGGGATATGGGAAATAATTATCAACACTGACACACGTACATCTACTTGAACTAGATGGACTGTTGTCTTTATTCAACCTTACCTATTGTGTAATGATTAAGCACTAACATTTGCACAAAACGCGCCTACCTCTTTGTCCCTTGCTCCATCTGTTAACCACCTGTCACGTGAAGCTTCAATAAAAATGATCATTTGCTTTATGATACACATCATGTGAGCTGGGTTAGCCACCCTGACTAGTGTGTGGGGATTAATTAGAGACTTCCTCACCTGGAGCAGCTTTTTTTTGTTTCATTGAGCAAGAATCCAGTGTTTTGCAGCTATGAATGGGGCCTTAAATGCACACATAAAATACATACAGAGGTGGCGAAAATTGTGGCAATTTATTAAAATTTTTAATGTTTTGCAACTTTGCAGGCTTATAGGAAACATTATTTTGTACCAAATGCAAATGTTTATATGTCCGTTTTATAAACCATATAATTCTGAATTCAGTTCAAACTTACTGTAAGTTATTTGCAGTACAAAAAAAGTTATGCAGGGAATACTGCAATCATGCTAAATATACTGTAATGCACTTACAGTTTCAATGTACTATCCATATTTAGAAGGGTAGCCTTTATTCACTAAAACCGCATCACAGCCAACAAGTGTTTGCAGCTCTGCCTTCGTTAATATGTGGTGCTAGGAGGAAATTATAGCCTCAATTAATTGCCTTTTATTTGAAGGATGCCTCATTTGTACAAGGTTTTTTTATACAGTGCCATAAATGTTTTATCGGGTTCAGGTCAGGGCTGTTTCCTAGCCAGGTCAACAATGACTGGATTTTGCACTCTCCAGTTTTAGTAAATCAACCCGGTCTTTTTATTCTGTCATCAGTTGCTTTTGTGTACCATATTATGGTTTGTTTTCTCTTTCGTTCGTCGACGGACACAGAGCTCCTTAAATCGTAACTACTGGGTTATATTGCCTCCAGGCAGTAGGACTAGGCAGAGCAAAAAACACTTGGCTATGCCCATGGGCCATCCTCAGCTGCTATTAACCCCCCCCCCCCCCCCTGCTCTAGGTATTCAGTTTTAATCTGTCTAGTCAGGATTTAAGACCTAGGCTCCCTGCTAGGATCTCTTGGTCCTAGCAATTTTTTCTCCTTCTATGCATTTTTTTTGCCCTTTGTTTTTAGAGATCGACTATCAATTGCCAGGCTGGATAATCTGGATCCAGTGGTCCCCCCCCAGTCCAGGCTAGTGAGCGCGTGCAGACCACAGCTATGCGCTAGGTCGGCCACGACATCGCCTTACGGACAGAGGCTGGCCCGTGGGTTTAACTTCTTGCAGGGTCGCATATGATCGGGCGCTGATCTGAGTCGCAGCATTCCCTTGGCCGACCGCTTCCCCATTTTGGTGGCAAGGAGTCTGTCGGGAGTGTCACTCGCACCATGGAATGGTAAGTACATTCCTTCCTATATCCCTTTGGGGTGGATGCGGGTACCATCCAAAAGTCCCTCAGTTGAGCTCTGGGCTTCCGCTCCCCCGCCCCCTACCCATGAATGTCCCAGACCTGGCGTCTGGTGGGGGTCCCAGGGCAGAGGATACAGCGGAGACCCCTGGGGTCTCCCCCGCCATCTCCCCCCTCTGTAAGGGTCCTGGGGTGGTGTGTATCCTTTCCTGACAGTATGGGGGTTCAGTGCCTTGGTCTGGAGGGTTCCCAGTACAGAGGGCGCAGCGAAGACCCCTAGGTGCATGCCCTACTGTGTTGGTGCAATGTGGGTATAGTTCAGTTTAGGGATCCCGATCCAATGTGCAGTAAGAGTCCCCCTAATGTATACCCTGCCTAGGGAGTACAGTACCTTCAGGGGGGTCCCCTTGCAGAGGGTGCAGGTGGTTCTGGCAGCATGCTTCCAGCGTCTTGAGCAGCCAGCGGTCATGTTTGGGTAGGCCGGTGACGTCATGTCGGCTATTTTCCCTTGGTTTGACTTGTCTCCGGCCTTTGGCCATGTTTGTTTAGCCCGATAAAGTCACAGCGGCCATTTTCCCTGGGTCTGGCGAGATGCTGAAGACGGCCAGAGCTCCTCCTCTTCCTCCTCTTTTTCCTCTTTCTCCTCTTTCTGTGCCCGGGATATATGAAGTAGAATGGCGTCCATGGTGTTGCTGGGTCCGAATTGCTGAGCGCCTCCAGCTGGTAGGGTATGAGCAAGGAAAAGGATGAGTACAACCCCAAGAACAGCATCCCAACCGTGAAGCATGGAGGTGGAAACATTCTTTGGGGATGCTTTTTCTGCAAAGGGGGCTGGACGACTGCACCGTATTGAGGGGAGGATGGATGGGGCCATGTATCGTGAGATCTTGGCCAACAATCTCCTTCCCTCACTAAGAGCATTGAAGATGGGTCGTGGCTGGGTGTTCCAGAATGACAACGACCCGAAACACACAGCCAGGACAACTAAGGAGTGTCTCCGTAAGAAGCATCTCAAGGTCCTGGAGTGGCCTAGCCAGTCTCCAGACCTGAACCCAATAGAAAATCTTTGGAGGGAGCTGAAAGTCCGTATTGCCCAGTGACAGCCCTGAAACTTGAAGGATCTGGAGAAGCTCTGTATAGAGGAGTGGGCCAAAATCCCTGCTGCAGTGTGTGCAAACCTGGTCAAGAACTACAGGAAACGTATGATCTCTGTAATTGCAAACAAAGGTTTCTGTACCAAATATTAAGTTCTGCATTTCTGATGTATCAAATACTTATGTCATGCAATAAAATGCAAATTAATTATTTAAAAATCATACAATGTGATTTTCTGGATTTTTGTTTTGTTTTAGATTCTGTCTCTCACAGTTGAAGAGTGCCTATGATAAAAATTAGACTTCTACATGCTTTATAAGTAGGAAAACCTGCAAAATCGGCAGTGTATCAAATACGTATTCTCCCCACTGTAGGTGGGGCCGGGAAAACTGGACATGGAGTTTTCCGACCTCTCTAAGGTCATTTGGGTTCCACAAGCTCCCCCCGCCCAAAGTGACTCCCGTCACAAGTACCATCAAGGGCCAGGTGTTCTTCCTAGGCAACTTTCTTCCAGCGACCCTCTAACCACGCACTCCTAGTTTGTACCTTTTATTCAGGGGGTTCAACATGTGACTCCACCTGTACAATCTCTTTTGCCGCCATGGGATCTAAACTTGGTTTTCCAGAAACCTCCATTCGAGAATATTTGGGAGATTACCTTGACTACGTTGTCACAGAAGGTAGCATTCTTGGTGGCTATTACCTCGGCCCGCTGGGTATCGGATTTGGCGGCACTATCCTGTCGTACTCCCTATTTAGTGGTCCATAGAGAAAAAGTGGTTCTTCATCCCGGTCCATCATTCCTGCCCAAAGTTGTCTGACTTTCGTTTGAATGATGACATTGTGTTGCCTTCCTTGTGTCCCAAGCAGACTCCTCTCAAGGCATTTGCTTTGCATACCTTGAATGTGGTTTGGGCGATTTGGGTGTATCTGGCAGCTACAGAGTGCTTTCAGAGGTCAGACTCGCTCTTTGTGTTTACACAAGGACCAAGGAAAGGGCTGGCCACTTTTTTCAGGTACCATCTCTAGATGGATCAGACAGTGACTCAGGTCTATTCTACTAAAGGTCAGGTTCCCCCTTTCCCTGTCACAGCGCATTCTGCTTAGGCGCTGAGTGCTTCAAGGGCCTTCCGTCATCAAGCATCCGTTTCTAAAATTTGCAAGGCGGCCACTTGGTCCTCAGTGCATACTTTCACCAAATTCTACAAAGTAGATACTTTGGCATCTGGGGATGCTTCTTTTGGCGGCAAGGTTTTTTAGGCAGCTTTTTAAGAGGGGCCGTTCCCTCTTGAGGGTTGTTTTTTCTTTACATTTTTATTTTAGATGGGGCTCCTGTGACCCGGTTAAGGCTCCTGTGTCTTGGTTTGGGGCTCATGTGCTTAGCCTTGCGTTATTTTTCCCCACCCTTCATTTTCCTTTTGGCACTGAATTTGGGTGTTCCAGTAGTTATGATTTAAGGAGTGATGTGTCCGTCGATGAACAAAAGAGAAAATGGGATTTTTTTAATAACCGTAAAAAGCACTTCTCTGAGCTCGACGGACACAGCACCCACCCCTCTAAGGAGTTTTAATACTTCTAATACTGCTTTCTGCTAAACTGAATACCTGGGGGGGTGTTATATACCAGCGGAGGACAGCCCATGGGTGTATAGCCAAGTGTTTTTTCTGCCTAGTCCTACTCCTGAGTAAAAAATCCAATTTCTCTACCGT
The DNA here is from genome assembly GCF_965119305.1 of Pelophylax lessonae. Classification (NCBI taxonomy): domain Eukaryota; kingdom Metazoa; phylum Chordata; class Amphibia; order Anura; family Ranidae; genus Pelophylax; species Pelophylax lessonae. The sequence continues at coordinate 183,097,392 of NC_138768.1, forward strand.
TCATCGTTAGACACAGCTCCTTATCTTCATGACTCACAGGGTTATGCTCCTCCTAGGAATAGGCACTAGGCAGGGAAAGAACTTAACCACGCCTATGGGAGCTGTCCCTGAAGGCATAACCCTTCAGACTCTATCATCAAACTGTTTATTCTGCTTAGTGTTAGGAATAGGACCTAGCTCCCTGCTGGGACTTTGGTCTTAGCTGTAACAGGGAATGTTTGCAGTTTTGCACTGGATAATCTAAAACCTTAAGGTTTACCAGCCTTGTCAGCGAGCATGAGCAGGTTATAGTCCAGAACTAGGCCTCACCACGACAGTGCCCTAATGGATGGGGACGAGCCTGCGAGTGGACATTCTCGCTGGGACGCATCGACCTGGAGCGCCCTGAGCCGCAGCTTCCCCTTGGCTGACAGCATCCCCATCCTGGTATATTGGTATGGTGAGTAAAATTGTCCCCCCAAAGACCCTTGGCGGTCGCCGAGAGGGTGTGGGCCCCTCCCTGGAATGGTCGGACCTTAGGGGTTCCCTGGAACCCCAGAGGACTAATCTGGTGTATCCCTTGGTATTCCCCTACCCCTAGCAGGTTTTACCTTGGGGTGGGGTACTAATGTGGCCACCATGGCACTTATTTGAGGGGGGTGGATTGTCCTGGGTGGGTCTCTGGCTAGGGACCTTTTAGATGCCTTTTGTTCTGGGACACCTTTGGGTGGTCCTGGAGACCGCATGGTGCGCTATGGGGTCTTCCATTTTGCTGTGGTTCATGAGCTCTGTGTTCCCATTAGTTTGCATGGACAGCCATTTTCTATACTTCCCCATTGAGAATGTATGAGCGGCCATTTTCTTGAGTTCCGTGGGATGGACAGGCATGCGGCGTGGCTTGTAATGATAGTGCAGACAGTGTTAGTTTTTACACTGATCAGGCTGGATGCTTCTCTGTGGTCTGGTAATGTTCCTGGGTTTCCCTGTGGGTTTTTTCCTCTTCTGCGTTACAATTATTCCATAATCAGGGATTGTGAATCCGCAGTAATAACTGTGGGACCGCGTTTTTCACGTCTTAAAGGGACATTACACAAAAAAATGTTTTACTTGAGCAATGGAGTAGCAGGATAAAAAGTCACCTGCAGACCCTACTGGAAGCGACTGCAGGACCATCCGGTTCACAGTCGCAGCCAGAAATTGCACTTTTTTTTGCAAAGGCTGATGTCAAAAGTGGATTTTGTCATTTCTGTTGCTGCCAGCTGCAAACACTCTCTGCCCTTACCTCCATCGGCAGGGTCTTCGGATTCTGAAACCGATATTGGTCGCCGTGGACGCAGACCACCTTGAGAGGTCGGTGTCTTCACATTCTGACAGTGAATAGGACCTGTCCTCATCAGCTGCCACGCGGGAACGCACATTGATGGAAGCCCTGATAGTTTCTGTGTCGGAAACCCTAAAATTGGCTAATGAACCTACAGCGCCAGATACTCAGGTGTCTTTTGGCTCCTGCAAATCACATAAATAGGGCAAGGTATTCCCTTGTCTATAATTGCTTCCCCCTGCGGTACTGGAACTAATAGGCCAGTTGACCCTAGCCCTGGTGTTCATGTGTGATACGTCCCTGGACTTTGCTTTGTTGGTGGCCAGGACGTCAGCAGTGGGGATTGCAATTAGTGCATGGTATGGCTAAAATGCTGGTCGGCTGACCAGGCTTCTATGAAGGCTGTGACTGATTTTCCTGTTACAGGGGAGAGGCTATTTGGATCCTCCCTGGATGAGTTGATCAAATGTATCACGGGGGGTAAGAGCACTAATCTGCACCAATCCTCTAAGGACAAGGCGCCGCGTACTAGGCTTAACTGATAACAAACGTCTTTTACGTGCCTCTGGGTCACAAGAAAAAGGTAAACCGTTTAGGTCCTCTGGAGGTTCCAAGAAGCCATGGTTAGGAAAATCTAAGTCCAGCAAATCTGGATCTGCAGACAAGTCCTTGGCTGCATGAAGGGGCGCCCTCACCCGATTCTGGGGTGGGGGGGGGTGTCTTTGATTCTTTCAGGAACCCTGGCCCTCCTTGATTTAGGACAAATGGGTTCACGAACTGATCCGATTAGGATACAAGATCGCATTCCGGTCTCGTCCGTCGGACAGGTTCTTCCCACCCAATCTTCAATTATCCCCGGTCCGGTTAAGGGACTTGCGAGGGGCGGTACACGACTTGCTGTCGCAAGGAGTGATTGTGCCTGTTCCCGCTCAGGAACGATTTCAGCGGTTTTCTTCAGACCTATTCACCGTGCCCAGAAAAGAAGGCAAGGTGCGTCCCATTCTGGATCTCAAGGACCTGAACCGCTTACTGCGGGTACAGAGGTTTTGGATGGAGTCCATCCACATGGTAGTAGCGTCTGCATCAGGGAGATTTTCTTAACCTTCATAGATATGTAGGATGCATATCTGCACATCCCTATCTACGCTGGACACCAGCGGTTTCTTCGCTTTGCAGTAGCAGAGGAGCTCCGCTCCCAGAGTGTTTACCAAGGTATTAACACTGCTGCACCGGCAGAGATTGCGTTACTGGGGTACCTGGATGATCTCCTTTTGAGAGCGGACTCTCATTCAGCCTTGTTGGGGGATCAGACGATCACGGTCAGAACTCAGGGTAAGAGTAGGGTAATACCGCCCCCTGCAGGAGTAGGACACTAGGCAGAAAGAATTTCTGGCTATGCCTATGGGCAGTCCCTGGGGGTATACCCTCTCTTCCTGCATACAATGTCAGTTTTAATCTGCCTAGTCAGGAGTAGGGACCTAGTTCCTTGCTGGTAACTTTGGTCCTGGCATAGAAGTAATTTTTATGTAGATTTTTTTTCTCCGGAACGTTTTTATGTGGGATCTTCAAGCAATTATGCCGGGCTGGGCGACAGACTGGACCCCGATTATCCAGTGGTCACCCCAATCTACAGCCATCGAGTGCGTGCAGACCTTAGCTCCGCACCGGGTCGGCCGCAACATAGTCCCACTGGATGGGGACTGGCCCCGCAAGTTAAACGTCTCGCCGGGACGCACATGACAGGGTCTAGGCTTATGTCGCAGCATTCCTATTTGGCTGACAGCCGCCCTACTCCGGTGGCGTGGAGTCCTGTCATGAGATGGCGCCCGCCTGTGTTTCCGGTATGTTGAGTACACGTTTCCCCTCCCCTCCCCTTCCCTGGCGGATTTTGGGGTGGATGCGGGCCCTCTCCCTGGGATGGTCGGACCCTCACACTCCAGGGTTCCCTCTGTCCTGTTGTGACCCCGCCTCCTCTAATCCCCCCCCCCACGTGGGGACTGCTTGGACCTACCTGAGGCTGGGGCCTAGTGTGCGGGACAGGGGTGTGCGCCGTTTGCGGCGCTCGGCCGATGGTGCGGGGGGGGCCTCGGGCGGGTCCTCCAGGGTTGGATGGTATAGTAGGGCTGGCAGGGGGGGTCCACCTGTGGGGTGCTATTTCCACGCTGGGCAGGCATTTTGTTGTAGCCTTGTCTGCTGTTAGGGCGGTGGCCATCTTGGGGGGGTAGTTTTCGGCCATTTTGCAGTGGATTTTTTGCTGGGAAGGCCCGTGGGTGTGTCTGGAGGCGTTTTTCGTGGGAGGAGCCCCTCCCTTCAGTCCAGGAAGCTCTCTGCTCAATTTCTTTTCATGAGCCACCGCTGACACATGTAGACCTCCCTGATCAGATTGCTGCATTCCCAGGACAATTAGTTCCCGGCGCTTATTCTCTCTCTGCGGGGGTCCGTAGCGCGGGCCTGACCTCCGGGGGGCGCTGTGGGGATGTTCCTTTTCATACAAAAAAAAAACTTTTTTCCTGTCATTTTTCTCAGTTCGCTGGTGGGTTCTATTAGTGCAACATGGACCCCTCAGACCATGTGTCCCCACCTGACCCCCTCACGGAGGTCGCAGGGTCCTCTGGATCTCAACTGTCCACTGATGTGATTTCAGCTGTCCTGAAAAGCTTTTGTGTCCCGGTTTGAGGTGGCCTTTAGAAGGTGGGGTGCGCAGAAACTACCCCCTCCTACTCCTGCCTTCTCTGACATCTTGGACTCTGAGTCTGACCCAGCCACCGCAGACCCGGGTACCCCGCGCTGTGCCTCCTCTGATAGTGAGGATGAGCTTTCTGTGGATAAGGCGCAGGTGAATGCACTGGTTGTTTCTGTGCGCGAAAGTTGGAGGATGCGGCTGTCTTCGCTCCTGGGGTGCGGGTTGCCTTCGGCACCCATAAGCCCCCAAGGGTGGAAATATTTTCCCTTCCCCACATATTTTGCTGGCCTGCTCACCAAAGAATAGGAGCGGCTGAAACGTTCTCCCGGGGTGTCTAGGCGGTTTGCCAGACGCTACCCTTTTGAGGAGTCTCTGGTGAAGAAGTGGTTGGTTGCTACCTAAGGTGGATCCCCCGGTCTCCAGGCTTAACAAGGCTACTGTGATTCCGGTAGAAGATTCCCCATCCTTTAAGGACCCAGAGGATAGAAGGGCGGAGGCTGTGGCCCGCAACATGTACGCTATGCCGGGGACTGCACTACGGCCTGCTTTTGCTTCGGCCCTTGTCACCCAAACAGTGACTAAATGGGCGAAGCTAATACGCCGTGACGTGGAGGGCCAGCGTGTCCCTCCTGAATTTGGACAACCGTTGGACCAGATGGTGCAGGCGCTGCAGTTTGCTTGGGATGCTGAACTGGACATTGCTTCCCTTTTGGGTCGTCTGTCGTTTTCGGCAGTGTTCATGAGGCGTACGCTCTGGTTGAAGTGTTGGTCTGCGGATCAGGCTTCTAAGAAGGCCTCCACTTTCAGGGGGACCGTCTGTTTGGGGCTACCTTGGGCGATATTATTAAAGGTGTTATGGGGGGTAAGAGTACCTTTCTCCCGCAGACTTCCAGGTGTAGGGACTCTCGCCGTAGGCGGGGTCTGTCCTTTTCGGCTCACAAAGTATTCCCGTCCCTCGGGGGCAGCCGATAAGGCAAAGCCCTTCAAGGCTCCCTCGGGTGGTTCCAAGCGTCCCTGGTCTGGAAAACAGAAGTCCGGTTCCGCCAGACCTGCGGACAAGGCCCTGTCAGCCTGAAGGTGCAACCTCATCCGTGACTGGGGTGGGGGGGGACGCCTTTGCCGGTTTGTGGCTGTCCCGGATCCCAGACAAATGGGTACGGGAGGTTGTTTGGTCTGGATACAAGATCGAGTTTTGATCCGTTCCTCCGTTCAGGTTTTTCCCTTCCAATGTCCTCCTATCCCCGGATCGCTTGCGAGCGCTCTATGGGACAGTGCAGGACTTGCTACAGCAAGGAGTGATTGTGTCTGTTTCATGGGTTTTATACCAACATGTTCACGGGTTCCCAAGAAGGAGGGGAAGTGCGGCCGATCTGGACCTGAAGGCACTGAATGTGTTTGTGCGCTCTCAAAAGTTCAAGATGGAAACTATTTGCACGGTGTTGGCCTCCCTACATCAGGGGGAGTTCCTGGCCTCAATAGACATCAAGGATGGCTACCTTCACATCCAATCTGTGCTGCTCACCAACGGTTTCTCCGTTTTGCTGTGGGAGAGGATCACTATCAGTTTGTGGCGTTGCCCTTTGGACTCGCCTCCGCTGCTCAGGTCTTCACAAAGGTGTTGGCCCCGGTCCTGGCACTGTTGCAACAGCGGGGGATATCGGTCCTGGGTTACCTGGACGATCTAATTCCCTGTTGGGAGTCCCCCACGTTGCTGACAGAAAACTTGGGGGGTCACCATGAGTACTCTGGAGGAGTTTGGTTGGATCGTGAACCTTTAAAAGTCGTCTGACCCCTTCCATGGTCTATCTGGGCCTGACCTTGGACTCGTCCTCTGCCAGGGTGTTTCTTCCCCTGGAAAAACTACACAAGCTCCAGTCAGCAGTTCGTTCGCTGATGTCCAATGACCGGCCGTCCCTTCGGACCTGTATGAGAGTACTGGGACTGATGGTGTCCTCCTTCGAGGCGGTTCCATTCGCTCAGTTCCACACAAGGATTTTTCAAAAGGAAATTCTTAAGGGGAACAAACACCCGAATTCTCAGGATTTTCAGATTCGGTTAGGCCGCAGGACCAGAGAGTCCCTGGTCTCGTGGCTTCGGTCCCCGATGCTCCAGTCGGGGAAATCCTTTCTCCCTATATACTGGACAATTGTCACCACGGTTGCGAGTCTGTCCGGGTGGGGGGGGGGGGGTTTTGAGTCCTCAATAAGGACTCGGCTCAGAGAGTCTGGTCCCTGGAGGAATATCGATTTGCCGATCATTTCCTGGAGCTGAGAGCGATCCGGCTTTGCCTGGTGCACTGGACCGACCGTCTGGAAGGTTGTTCAGTGCGCATTCAATCTGACAGTGCCACAGCCGTGGCTTACGTCAATCGCCAAAGGGGCACCAAGAGTGTCCTTGCGGCCCTGGAAGTGGCAGACCTTCTACGTTGGGCGGAACGCCATGTTCCAGCTCTCTCCGCGGTCCACATTCTGGGAGTGGAAAATTGGCAGGCGGATTATCTCAGCCGCCAAGCTTTGGATGCAGGGGAGTGGTCCCTGCATCCGGAGGTTTTTTCAACAGTTGTGCCTTCGTTGGGGCACTCCGGATGTGGATCTGTTGGCGTCTCAAATCAACAGGAAGGTACAGAGGTTTGTGGCCTGCTACCGGGACCCTCTAGCAGACGTACCAGGGGCCAGTACCAGCTGATGTATGCCTTTCCTCCTCTTAAGTTGCTGCCGAGACTTCTTCGCAGGATAGAGGTGGAAGGGATTCTGGTCATTCTTGTGGCTCCGGACTGGCCTCGGCGCGCTTGGTATGCCAAACTGGTCAGGCTTGTCGCAGACGCCCCGTGGAGACTTATTCTCAGGGTGGATCTGCTGTCTCAGGGGGCAATCTTCCATCCTGCTTTACAGTTGCTGGCTTTGACGGCTTGGCAGTTGAAAGCCAGGTGCTGAAGGACAGGGGTTTATCTGCTTCAGTGATTCCCACTCTGCTAAAAGCAAGGAAGGCGACTTCCAGGAAGATTTATCATCATAGAAGTCGTACATTGCGTGGTGCGAGTCCCTTGGGACCCACCCTCGCTCCTATTCGGTGGCGCGGATCTTGGCTTTCCTTTAACAGGGAGTTGATCAAAAGTTGGCCTTGAGTACTATCAAGGGTCAGGTCTCAGTCTTGGCTATTTTCTTCCAGAGGCCATTGGCCGCCCATTCCCTGGTGCGTAGTTTCATCCAGGGGGTGCGACACTTGGTAACCCCGGTGCGACCTCCGCTACCGCCATAGGGATCTTAATTTGGGGGCTGTCGGTTCTCCAGGGTCCTCCCTTTGAGAATAATTGGGAGGTCCCCCTGCTTACCTTGTATCAGAAGGTGGCCTTCTTGGTGGCGATCACTTCTGCGCGCAGGGTGTCGGAACTGGCGGCGCTGTTTTGTCGTTCTCCCTATTTGGTGGTTCACAAGGACAAGGTGGTTCTTCGGCCGGATTCGTCTTTCCTGACGAAGGTGTTTTCCAGTTTGCACCTGAATTAGGAGATCATGTTACCTTCCTGGTGTTCTAAACCTAAACATCCTAAAGGGATTTGCTCTGCATACCCTGGATGATGATCGCTGTTCGGGCGAACAGGGTGTATTTGGCATCTACCGAGTCTTTTCGCAAGTCTGACTTGCTCTTTGTGCTCACGAATGGCCCAAAGAAAGGGCTGCCTGCGTCTGCTGTGACTATTTATAGATGGATCAGACAGACAGTGGTGCAGGCTTATTCTATTAAGGGTCAGGTTCCACCTTTCCCTCTCAAGGCGCACTGTACTCGGGCGCTCAGTGCTTCCTGGGCCTTTAGCCATCAGGCGTCTGTGCTTCAGGTGTGCAAGGCGGTGACTTGGTCTTCTGTTCACACCTGAAGGTGGATGTGATGGCATCTGCGGATGCCTCCTTTGGCCGCAAGGTTTTGCAGGCTGCGGTTTAAAACACCTTGAGGGTGTTTTTTTCTTTTTTTCAGGTGAAACTTATCTGGTTGTTCTGATGTGTCCTGTGTTGCCTGGTTGGCCATGTTGGTCTTGGGGACTGGTTTTTCTTTGTTCTGCTGCTTCCCACCCCTCATTTGGGTACTGCTTTGGGACCTCCCTACTGATATGCATCAGAGGACTGCGTCCATCAATGAAAGATGGAGAAAACTGGATTTTTGACTTACCGTAAAATCCTTTTCTCTTAGGTTCATTGACGGACGCAGTACCTGCCCCTCTAATTTTTTGAGTGGATTGGTGTGCTTTTCTCTGACACTGCTTTGATACAAAACTAACATCCTATGCAGGAAGAGAGAGGGTATACCCCCAGGGACTGCCCATAGCCGTAGACAGAAATTCTTTCTGCCTAGTGTCCTACTCCTGTCAGTATTACCCTACTGATATGCATCAGAGGACTGCGTCCGTCAATGAACCTAAGAGAAAAAGATTTTATGGTAAGGCATAAATCCAGTTTTCAGGAAATCCGCACTGATTCCGGTTCTGAGACTGGATTATCTGGGCTTGACTCTGGATTCAGCCTTGGCGAGGGTTTTTCTTCCCCAGACAAAAGTTGCGGGGGTTGATTCAGTTGTTGTTGGACAACAATCTGTCCTCTACAAGTTTGCATGCGAGCGATCCTTGGGTCTGATGGTATCGATCTTCTAGGCGGTTCCGTTTGCTCAGTCCCATACAAGGCCTTTGCAAAGGGAGATTCTTGTAAAATGGAACAAGGATCCAAAGTCCTTGGATTCTGTGATCAGTTGAGCCACAACACAAAATCTGCTCTGTTGTGGATTCAGTCTCTAGCACTGTGCCAAGGCAAGTCCTTCCTCCTGTTGCTTCTGCTTTTTAATTTCATCAGTAATGGGCTTTGTCTGGGCATCTCTCTTTGGTTACCGGATTTGTCATGATGATGGTACTTTTTAACTGAAAAGGTATTTTGGGCAAAATAATATAGGTATTTAAAAAGGTGCATTGTGTCCTCTCCGCTTCTGACTGGAGATGGACATGATTCTATGGATAAAACTAATAGCCAGCTGTCGCCAAGAGAAAGTGCTACTTTCTAACAAATCCACCACTGTAGGTACATAAACTGCAATTCAAACCACCTTTTGTGTGTCCCAGGATGACAGTGGATCATATTAAATATGATCTAGTAAAAAAAAAAAAAAAAAAAAACTCTTTAAAGAAAACCTGTGCTAAATCAGTATGAAAATACTAGTTCCCTGACTGTCGGTCAGTTTTTGAAGTCTGAACCTATATTTTAAATACTTGTTCCTATTCAATCTGACTTTCCTAATCTGCTTGTATATTCCGGGTCAGTATCTCACAAAATATTGATAGCGAAGATATCCAAGCAATTAGGATTTTCAGGCGGAGGTTCACAGTGGCAGCCTCTGCATTTCTTACAGCACTGGTTTCTTTTGGTTTTAAAGGCTAAAGGTGTTTATTTTTTACCTTAATGGCATTGATAGGATTATTTTAAATATCCAGGTCTATAAATCCTAAACCAGGATAGTCTCGTATTGTATTTGATCCCAGCTAAGTGGTGATATGATGTGTGCCTCAGCTCCAAAAGCTCCAAAGGTTTAGTGAAGCAAAAGCTTTGATCTTAGATGTCTTCATCACCATTTTCTGGTCCAATATAATGATTAAATCAATGGGGACAAAAGTTTCCCAAGAAACAACACACACAAGTTAAATTCCAAATACCAGAGCCTTGTAGCTAATGTAAAACCTGAAGTTTTGCCGTTTCCATCAATAAAATATCTCTAGTCAGCAGAGGAGATGGCATAAGGCACCTTTCAAATACCTCAAAACTTTAATCCAAAATACTTTCCAGTTAAAAATGAATACACCTATAAAGCACATACACATAAAGGCAGCTCATATTTCATACACTAACCTAACTAACCCAGTCAACCTTAAAATAGGAGTCACAGGCACTAAACATATAAAGGTATACATCTGTTTGCTAACGGGTCGAGTCATATGTATGTCGATTGGCATGTGTGCTCGCATATCAAAAGCCCCATACAATGGTTAAAATGAAAGGCAAATACAGGCTTCAGAAACTTAATTTGCACTTAATGTTGTCAACTCCATATTATCTCATGAGGCTGCTTGTGTTCCTTTGAGCCATTGGGAAGTTGGAAATAGGCACGGCCACGTATTAGTGCATCTTGTGATTATTGTACCTTTGAAAAAACAACAGGGCCACATTAACTGATTTTAAGTGTCTCAATTGTAAGACAAGCTTTTTCTGGCAGTTAACTGCAGTCTTTGTGCCTGGACACCGACGCAACAATATTGGCACAATGTTTACAGGCTTTCCTGAAATAATTAATATAGGAACAAGAGTCTTGTTATTAATATTGACATCTCCATATAGAACAGGAACCTTTATCCAGACCATCTTGAAAAGGCTTTATTCCTCAATTACAGCAGTCATTGACAGCTGAGATGACAGGAGACCCAATTTCCGGGGAAAAAATGAAAGGATTTTCCTGCAGCCTGTTCATAGTAATGATCTCTTCTTCCTTGTCCTTTGCTCTTTTTAGGTGTAAGAAATCAATCGGAAGATAATACTACTATGTCCTTAACCCCTCAAAGGCCTTTATGCGTATCTTCTTACTATGCTGTTTTTCCTGCCTTACTATATTCAAGGGCTTGTACTAATTATGTCTGTTTACTTTTCTTGAAAGGACTGCACTGAGTTAAGGCTTGTTACCTTAGGGCACTTTACTGCAGGTCTTGTGTAGGTCCGTGTTTTCACAGCACAGGGGATGCACAGGTGTTGTATGCATCCCCATGCCTGCGTCCTATTAATTTCTATTGGTACATGCTGGTGAGTGTAGGTATGGGTACTGTATGCGTTTAGGGACCAGCATTCCTCTGCATGTCATATTAGGGCACAGGGGCTGTGTCTGTGCAGGCGCGTGTCCCAGTCAAAATGAATGGGACTCTGGCATGGGGATGCACGCAATGTCTGTGCCTCCCCGTGCCAGGAAAACCAGGACCTGCACGGGGCTTGCAGTAAAGCGTCCCGTGTGAACAAAGGAACATTATATTGTTATTTAAAAGGTTTGTTAAAGAAAAAAAATTACAAACCTGTGATACTTGCCTGCTCTGTGCTGTGGTTTTGCACAGAGCAGCCCCAATCCTCCTCTTCTCGGGTTCCCTGCCAGCAATCTGAGCCCCTCCTACTTGTCGAGTGCTCCCATAGCAAGCTTTCTATTGGGGCATTCATTCGTGCTTACTCTCGAGCTGGTTACGGTTCTGTCACGCGCCCTGCTGCCTCCTTACCGGCTGTGATTGACAGCAATGGCTCTTACTGCTGCATCTCAGCCAGTGAGAAAGGAGAGACCTGGGAGAGGCCCTGCTCTCGTGCACATCACTGTAACGAGATCGAGCTTAGGTAAGTATAAGTGGGGGGCTTATACTAAAGCTTTATTTTTACCTTCATGAATGAATGTAAAAAAAACCTTCAACCTTTATAACCACTTTAAAGTACAATTCACAAAGCATACAAGTGCACTAAATTATTATAATAAGCTGTTCCTGTGTTGTAGATTATGCTAGGTTTGCCTTTTTTGTAACTGGTTTAGAAGTAAGGCACTCTGATTTCAGATTTCATGTATAATATTAGGTTGCCGTGTAGAAACACTAAAAGCCTTTATTGGAGGTACGTACGTGGTTATTTTTGGATCGGTCTGATCTGCTTAACTTGTGTTTAGTTTGTTGCAGGCTAGAATAATTTGAACCTTATGGGGAATAAGCCCAGCACTGTACCTAATTTCTTGAGTGAACATCAAGAAGAAATCAATAGGACATATGCTATTGCACTGCCAAATGTTTATAGATCTGATTTGGTTACATTCTCTTCTTTTCCAATGTGATGGAGTGTACCTTGCACAATGCAGATTTTAATATGTGTCCCGGGGTGTATCATGAAATCGTTGGGCCTGTGTGCAAGAAAATAAGTGGGCCCTAGGCATTTGTGAAAAAAAAGAAAAATGCGGTGCACGTATGCATGGTATAAATTGCACTAAATATTGGGCGTGGCTTAAAGGGGGTGTGGTTTAATAAAGTCTGAAATGACTGGTGACACATTTACCTCCCCCTTTCATTCCAGCCAGAGGGAAGCCGGCTGTGGGGGGACTGGAGGAGGAGCACACAGGGAAGAGGACACGGGGGGGGGGGGGGGGGAGACAGTTAGGGATGATTGGTGCAGCTGTGGGGACAGTTGCAAGCATTGATCTTCCTGTAAAGCTTCTCAGCTGACAGCCACAGGAAGGAGAGGAGGAGAAGTGTCTGTCAGCTGAAAAGCTATACAGGGAGATTGGTGCTTGCAAATGTCTGCACCAATCAGGGAACACCCTGCACCCATGAATGATGAAGAGTGTGAATTTAGTAATAGCGATGCAAGTTTCCAGTCTCACAGTAGAGCCTAGTTGATGTTGCACCTTATTGTTAAGTGTTTTAAAGCCCAACAACATTCTAATCTTATTTTATTATAGAGTGCAGAAAGGTTAGAGCCACTGACAGTCATATTTTGTTATATTTGTTCCTATCCCTATTGGGAAGATTTCTCTTCACACCCTGTCAGTAAAGAGAATTATGGAAAATCTCCCCAATGAGGAAAATACATTTTCCTTGCTTTTTAAAGATAATTTTTGAGTTTTCAGTTAGGCATCATGCACACAGGATGTTGAACGTCTTTTATTCCAGGCAGAAAAAAAGCATTGCACATGTGTTTAGGCATGTCCAGCATTTGAGAGTTAATGGATTCTATTAGCCAGAATATTCCTTTATTCTGGTTATTGGAATGCATTAATGTCCAAATGCTAGACACATGTAGCGTTTAGACAAGTCTAGCATTTTTCCTTCTCTTCAACTCCTTTCCTGAACTTGCTGGCAGTTTTTTATTCAGCCTGTACACTCTTCTCTTCTAAGACGTCAGTAAACGCCTATGTGGTTTTAGTCACATAAACTAACATAGAGGTGTTTTTACAGGCTGAAAAAAAAGCCAAATGCCTGTAAAAGCAGCATTTCTTAAGCTTTATCAATTTTATCTTGCATTTTCATTTTGTTCTTGTATAGAATAAGTAATAAAATCATAAAAAAAAAAAAAAAACACAGAAAAATACAATACTGGGATATTGCGTGCACTATTCCAAGTCCTTATGTATGATTAGTTGCAACATCATCCAATATACAGAAAAATATAGAGTATGGACACTAGGAACTTTGTAGGTGCAGAAGATAAACCAAGTAGGTTATATTGAAACCCAAAGAAATTCAAATAAACAAAAAAAAAAAGAAATACAAATTTATAAAAATCTATATAAATTTATTTATTACAAATATGTTTAAAAACCACATCAAGATAAAATCAATATATGTATAACTACGCTTTAGATTGACCGGTTTCCCCTAAGCGGCTTTGTCAGAACAAGCGCAGATCAAAATCATAGCTGGATGGATAAATACAAAACATTATAAGTATATATAAACCAATTTAGACACATTTTAATGCACACATTTATATAATTGCAACCTCCACCAACCAAACCAAGGGAACATCTCTACCTGAGTGCGGAATACACGGCGCAGACAGGCAGGGTTGTCATAACCCCCACGGACGCCTCGGGCATCCGTACGGGGGCCCTAACAATGGTAGATCAATTGCCCAGTACTCAACCCCGAGCTTCCAGGCAATTCAAACCGCACACAGTGGATAACGCACCACATCCATTGGAAGAGACAGTCCCCTGCAGGCAAGGGACCACAATGACTACAGAGCAATGTCTTAATCGTAACACTTTACCAATTACAAGAGCTTATGTTCATTACATAAAAAAAAACAAAAACAATTAAAGATACCATACTGATATTCCAAAAACATTCAACATAAATACACGACAAGTTCATCTTATATGCATAATGGATAACACAGTAAGATATAAATGTTCGAGGGCAAAGAAGCCAAAAGTCTTTAGATCAAACTGGTGATGCAGGCCTATATGCCGGCTTATGGGTGTTTCTAGTTTTTTTCTTTTTTATCAGAGATACATGGTCTCTGATTTACTTAACCACTTCCCGCCCGTCATATAGAAAAATGACGGCCGCAAAGTGGTTGCTCTATCCTGGCTGGGCGTCATATAATACAATTGTCATATGATGCAATTGTACCCTGGATACTGGTTTTACAAGGAAGCTAATGCCTTACGTCAACGTCTTTGGACAAGAGGCTATAGTAAAACCTGCCTCAAGAAGGCTTTCAATAGGGCTGTAGCTCAGGACAGGATTTCCCTCATCTACAAATCTAAAAAGAATACACAATGCATGACCACGAGAATAACTAAATACAACAGGCAACATTGCAAAGTAAGGCCCCATGCACACAGGACATGAGAAAAAAACGATAAAGTAAAAAGGTGCTTTTAGTAGCTTTTTCCATTGGCGTTATTGCACGTTTGGCCACATTGGCTTTTAGCAGCGTTTTTTCTGCCTCCATTCAAAAACAATGGTTGCTTAGGAGCAGTCTTTGATACGGCTTTCAGCCCATTGATTTGAATAGAAGTCGCATCAGGATGGTCCGACTTGTGGTGCGACTTGCACTCTGAGAATCTTGATGGGGAACTTCACGCCAAAATGGGAAAAAAAAACGGCGAGGGGTGTCCCCCCCCCCCCATACCAGACCCTTATCAGAGCCTGCAGGCCAGGAAAGGTGAGGGGACGAGCGAGCGGCCCCACCTCCCCTGGACCATACCAGACGACACGCCCTCAACATGGGGGGGTGGGTGCTTTGGGGCAGGGGGATCTCTGCACCCTCCACCCCAAAGCACCTTGCCCCCATGATGTTGAGGACAAGGGCCTCTTCCAGACAAACCTGGATGGTGGTTGTGGGGGTCTGCGGGCAAGGGGCTGATCGAAATCTGGAAGCCCCCTTTAACAAGGGCCCCCCTAGATCCCGGACCCCCTCCCTATGTGAATGGGTATGGGGTACATTGTACCCCTACCCATTCACCCCATAAAAGCCAGTGTATGGAAATAATGACAGGAGACGTTTTGAGAAGTTTATTAAAAATCTTCATCCGGTCTTCTTCCCTCCGCTCTTCTTCCCTCCGCTCTTCTTCCCTCCGCTCTTCTTCCCTCCGCTCTTCTTCCCTCCGCTCTTCTTCCCTCCGCTCTTCTTCCCTCCGCTCTGGGCGTTTTCTTCCTCCGGTCCTCCTCCGATGATGTCTCTAAGGATTATTCCGTCTCCGGTCTATGCAGCTCATTATATAGCTATTAGGGGCGTGGCCTCCGGGTGACGTCAGACTCCGTCCCCTTATGACTTAAGGGGGCAGGGTCTACGCATGATGTCACCAGGAGGCCACGCCCTTAATGGCTATACAACAAGCTGCATAGACCGGCGATGACATAATCACCGGAGACATCGTCAGAGGAGGACCGGAGGAAGAAGACCAGAGGGGAGAAGACCGGATGAAGATTTTTAATACATTTCTCAAACGTTTTTTTAATAAACTTCTCTTGCGCTGCGCGGTCGTACGGTGCTGTACCTAAATAAAATTGATGTCCTTATTTTTCCACAAATAGAGCTTTCTTTTGGTGGTATTTGATCATAATAAACTGAAAAGTAGTAAATTGATATTTTTAATTTAACATCCCCCTTCCTTTTAAAATATGCATTATTATTATTATTTGCTTTATATAGCGCCAACACATTCTGTAGCGCTTTACAAAATTCAATTACAAGCAAGTGGGTCCTGAAAAATAACTGTATTCATAAGTGGGTCTCGGCCCAAAAAAGTTTTGGGAAGCCCTGCCTTAAAGTGATTGTAAAGGCAGAAGGTTTTTTTTTTTTTTTTAATCTTAATGCATTCTGTGCATTATGATAAAGTCTTCTGTGTGCAACAGCCCTCCTAATACTTACCTGATCCCCATCTAAATCCAACGATGTTGCAGGAGTGTCTCGACTGCCCAGGACTCCCCTCCTTATTGGCTGAGCCAGCAGCGCGATGCCAATGGCTCCCGCTGCTTTCAGTCTGCCAATGAAGAGAGAAAGGGGACGGAGCCGGGCCACGACTCCGTGTCTGAATGGGCACAGGGAGCTGTAGCTCAGCTCGTGTACCCCCATAGCAAGCTGCCTGCTGTGGAGGTACTCAACAGGAGGGAGGGGCCAAGGGCACCGAGGAGGGACCTGAGAAGATCTGGACTGCTCTCTGCAAAACCACTGCAAAGAGCAGGTAACATAACAGGCTTGTTATTTTTAACTTAAAAAAAAGTGAGACTTCAGTATTACTTTAAGGACTAGTCTTTTTCTGCCAGGTTTTTTTCTGTCACTTTTTGTTTACATTTAACAATCCAGGTTTTTTTTTTTTTCACTAGAAAATTACTTAGAAACCCAAACATATATATTTTTTTAAAACCCAAGGCCCTAGAGCAGGGATCCTCAAACTACGGCCCTCCAGTTGTTGCGAAACTACACATCCCATGAGGCATTGTAAAACTGACATTCACAGACATGACTAGGCATGATAGGAATTGTAGTTCCTGAACAACTGGAGGGCCATAGTTTGAAGACCCCTGCCCTAGAGAATAAAATGGTGGATATAGCAAATTTTTCTTTTGCACACTATTTGCGTAGCGTTACCCCTTTAGATTTACAGAGGAGGTCTGGTGCTAGAATTACTGCCCATGATCTGACATTCGTGATGTTACCTCACATGATGCGTGCATACGGGGCCATGGCAATTGTTCACCTTTGCGCGCAACCATGGGGCAGAGGCACTTTTTTTTTCGTTATTAATTTTACTCTCTTAAAATTTTTCCGTGTTCCTTTAATTTTATTTTATATATATATATTTTTTTTTTGATCACTTTTATTGCTGTCCCAAGGGAGGGGGAGCCTGAAGAAGCTGATCCCTAAAAACCCATCTTTCGGAGAGGTCTATCTTTCCTTTAACTAATAAAACTGTACTTTTACTTTCTACGTTAGCTTTTGGCTAAGACCAAGTGTAGGATCTGTTCTTATCAGTGTCCAGTAGGGGTGCTCCACCGTCATTCTGGCCTTTTAGTAGGAATGGCTGGCTGTATATTATCCCTGCTGGTTAATGAGGGCTCTGAAGACTAGTACTGGCTGGAATAGAAACTGGGGCACCCACAGGCAGTTGGGGTACGAGAGTAATTCCCCCAGGAAAACTGAATGAGCTCAGTTCCTCCTGATTTGAACCTTGTCTGGCCATGGGCTGGGAAGGCAGAGAGTCCGCAATGTCTGTGCTCCCTAGAAGTGGTCACTCCCAGGGTGCTCTTAGAAACACTTGGGCGTGGGAAAACCACTGTGTAAACAGGCACATGGTCACAGCACTAAAACTTTTTCTTCACTTTGCTCTATGGTTTAGGCCTTTTGGCTAATTCCAAGCCAATTTTTGCTACCAGGCCTCAGGGGCTAGCCAATGAACATTGCACAGTCACTATTTATTTAATTTATTTTTTTCTCCTCATGTTTGTCACCTTTTACTTTTGTGTGTGCTTTTTTTTTTTTTTTCCAATGGATGGAGGGTGTGGTCCTCGGGCTTAAACTAAAGTATAGGGGAAGGATGTGTGGCCATTCGGGTCCTTCCTCCCCCAAACTGTGGGGGGTCTCTTTTCGCGAGAACCCCTCAACCTATTACTTATTGGTCAGTGCAAGGTATAACATCCAAGCGAATAATATAACACTAACATGTCAGAAAACAAAAAAACTAATTCAAAAACAGAATCATTGAGTTGGAAAAAGTATCACCCCCCCCTCCAAAAAATGACTTTGTAAACTCAATCAGGTGTAAGTAATTACCTTCTCAATCGCACACAAAGCCATTTGACTTTCAATTGTAATCAGCTATGGTTGTTTTGATTGGCTCAACATGAAAAGAGCTTTTCTGGAGAATATCAATCCCTAATAGTGCAACTGAAGCAAAGAATCAACTATGGGTGGTAAGGCAGTGTCAAAAGATTGTGAACAGTCACCAGTCATGAGATGTTTAAAAAAACATCTCAAAGGCTTTATCAATGCCAAGAAGCACAGTGAAGTCTATTAAGAAGTGGATGGTACTTGGTAAACCACAGCCTCCCTGGATCAGGAGGTTGCTCCAAACTGGATGAAAGAGCCAGGAAGGTAATTGGTCAGAGAGGCTACCACCAAGAGGCCTACAGCAACTCTAAAGCAGTTGCAGACATTTATGACAGAGTGGTCATTGTGTGCATGTGACAACAATATCACAAATTCTCCCCAAATGTGGCTTGTATGGGAGGGTTGCAAGAAAAAAGCCACTGCTCAAGAAAAGCCACATTCAGTCACGACTGAGCTTTGCCAAAACACACCTTGAAGATTCTGAGGCCACATGGAAATGTGTTATGGTCAGGTGAGACTAATTTTTTATACGTTTGCCTCAACACCAAATAAAATGTCTGGCAAAAATCCAATACAGCTCACCATGCAAATATCACCATTCCTGGGCAAAATGCCATCAAATTCTGGAGAAAAATCTGCTGCCCTCTTCCAGAAAGTTGTCAGTGGGAAGATTTACCTTCTAACATGACAATGACCCAAAGCGCACAGCAAAAATGACCACACAGTGGTTGAAGAAGAAAAGGGTGAATGTCCTTGCATGGCCTAGTCAGAGCCCAGACTTGAGCCCCATTGAAAATCTGTGGAATCACTTAGTCTGCAGTCCACAAACGGTCACCATCAAATTTAACTTAACTTGAGCAATTCTTATAAGAGTGGGCAAATATTGCAAAGTTTAGATGTGCAAAGTTAGGAGAGACCTATCCCAACAGACTAAAGGCTGTAATTAATGCAAAAGGTGGTTCAACAAAATACTAACACGAGGGGTGATCCTTTTTCCAACTTGGTGATTCTGTTTTTTTAATTATTTTTTTTTTTTTTTCTGACATGTTGGTGCTATATATTTCACTTGGATGTTATAAGCTGCACTAGTTCATACAGCTGGATACAATAAAAACAGTGTCTTCATTTCAGGCTGCAAAGCAACAAAATGTGATTTTTTTTTTTTTAAAGGGGGTTTGTAATTTTCTATACCCACCGTAGGGGTCTGAGGTGAGAGATCCTCTGCAACCACCTCCACTGCCTCTGGGTACTCCTCATTCCCTTCTATAAACTCCTTCAAGGCTGGTCATATCAGGATCTGGCTCAGGTAGAGACAAAGGAGCTGGATAAGAGATTTGGCGTTTTTGTAGCCCTGGACAGTGATGGCTATATTAAAGCCATTCGGTATCCAAGAAATTGTGACATAGTTCAAATCTGCCACTGTCAGGTGGGCCTCTTGCTGCGTGCCTGAAACAGATAGTCAGATGCAGAGACTGGTGTTAAAATCCGGTTCTGCATGTATGGGCCTTTGACAGATCAAATGTTTACCTTTTTTGTCGTGGCTTCCTTTTGCCTGGTTTCCACTATAGCTATAGGTGGGGGTGAGTCCCTGTGGTGTACTTGGAGTAGGTGTTGAATATAGGGTAAGCATGTCCGGAAGGAGTATATAGCAGCTTGGAAGTTGACCATCCTGTAGCAAAGTCCATGTGGTGGGAGGAAGCATCTGACTGAGTACCTTTATAAGGCTGTGGGTGCAACTTTATTTTTTGACGGTTTCCACTAAAACTTTATATCACATAGGGGACGAAGTCCCCTATGCATATATAAACATTTTGACAGTTGCTATTTATTCCCCCAACCTGGCAGGCGTTCCAAACACAGGATTTACATGTCACCATCCCATCAGCACTAGTGATTTAAAACGTTATATGACGCTACAAGCACTGGTTTTTATTATATTTTTTTGTATAAACCTATGTCCTGATTTTACTCTATTTTGTTAAAAAATGGAAAAACCTATTTACTTATTTAATTGTGGTAGTCCTTGGTTCCAAGAGTCCATTTTTCCTCTTCCCCAATCGGAGGCACGGCAGGAAATGTTAAAAAGCCATACAGAATTTGCCTTCCATTAAAGCTATGGAGCACACTCATAACTGAATCCAGAAGTGACGTTCTACACATTACTTCCAGGTTCTTTGCAGCTAGGGGAAATCAGGCAATGGATGTTCACTGGTCTCCCTCCACCCAGTGACAGCGATGTACCGTTACCTAATTACTTTCATCGGAAAGCAGTCAGATTGTGGAGTGTGTTTGTAAAACCCCCTCTTCCACCACCGTATAACATACAGTGATGGCAGTTAATGGGTTATTACACAACACAGTGTTTTTTCAATCAATCAGTCAATGTGTAAAGAATAATAAAAGAAATTATTTAAAAACTTTTATGTGACATTGACTTGCAGACATGCCATGTAAAATAACGATTACCAAAAATACCCCCTTCCGTTTAAAGAGACTTATTTGTATTAATTTTATAGAAGGCATTATCTGCAGACTGCCCACTCAGTAGTCCAGTGAATTCCTTTTAGTGGAATCGGACGAAATTGACCTGCTCTGAATTTCCAACACCACCAAGTTAGCAACCCAGCACCTAAAAATGTAAAACTTCTAAAGAAACTGAAGATAGGTGACGGAAGCACCCAAAGGCACAGTAAGGACAAAAGTCCCAGTGCCACAGCTGGTTGTTAATGCTTCCTGTATGTGTTCTGCTTGGGACACTGTGAAGTAAACAAAAAAAATAATGCTGCTTGTGCAAATTTTGGTCATTGCCGTAAGCCAGTAGAGCGTAGAAACCCTGATTGTAGCTAACTGAGGAACTATAGTTGTGATAGAAATGTAAGGCACTTTTGGATGTATTAGGTGATTATCTAATTTTTTTTTAATTTTTCTTGACAGGTATTAAAGTCTTGATGTACTGTGAATGCTGTTCATCAGTTCTGTTAACTGCACTAATATGTTTACAACCTCCCTGTGTTGGTCTGAAAGGCCGGAATCATAAGAATAGCACTGTAAAAGAGTGTCCTGGATCAAGAATTAGGTACTCTCAGCTGGTCAAGATGAGAAATTCAGCCACCGTTGGAATGGAAAATTTGGGAATCTTGCCCATTCTAGTACTTGACATGTGTCCTGTATGAAATTCACTAAGTCAGTTTTGTAAAGCAAATTGCACTGTTTTAATGTTCAAAAATGTTTTACTTTCTAACGTTCAAATCTAAACCATATTGTATTTCAATTAAAATAACAGGGACTTCTGGTTCTGGTGACCTGAAAATGCATGATCAGTCTCAATTCATTAGCTATAGATCAGTTATAGGAATACGTAAATTGTAAATTACACACTACAAGCTATATTTTTTAGAAATCTGTTGTACCTTGATTCCTCCTTGAATAATTTTGTTTGTATTTATATAAATGGGAGCCTTTGAAGCATATGTATACCAAGAAGCTTTAGCTGTTGAAGATTTTGCAGAACAAACTGTAACATCTAGTACAGCAGCAGCTGGATTTACCTCTAAAATGAGGTATATTGTAAAAATAATAAGGTTTAAATTGTAAAACTTGTGCAGGGTGGAACTTGTCATTTTGTTTTTTAAACAAGTGCATGTGTTTTTTTTCTGATGTGCAAAAGTTATAACACACAAATGAGCAATCTACTATGTTTTAATCAAATAGAAAACATGCAGAATTAGTGGTACAACTTAGAGCAAATTTTGTGACTTTATACATTTTTTAATCATCTGCCTGCGCTGTTAAGCTTTACAAATACTTCCAGTTTTGTTTTTACTGTTATCAAACCCATTGATATTAAGTGTTTAATTGTTTTGCTTTAGGCTGGGTTCACTTATATGCGAATTGGATGCGTTTTGGACTGCATCCAGTTCGCATGACATGTGAACGTGACTGGCTTTCAACCAGTGCATTTTTACATCCGTTTCAGGTGCGAATGCAGGGAAAAATTCCGCCCTGAATCATTGAACACAAATGCTCTGGACTGCAACCCGCAGCCTCGCAGTGCATTTATTTTGTTGCATTTGGATTAATTTCTGTCGGGTCAACGCATGTCATTGATTTCAACAGAACTCTGTGGAAATGCCTAAGACCTATACAATCTATACAGTCACTTGTCACACATTTGACAGATTGGTGGTAGGACATTGAATGTTGGGAACCAAACTATAGTCTATAGCTTCACATGCATGCTCCTAATCCAGATCAGACAGAAAATGCTGCAAAAGAGTAGAGAGAACACATGCACTTGAACTTGTGTTTGTTTTTTTTTCTTTTAATTTGGGATTATCCGTTTGTAGAAAGAAAAAGCATTCATTTTTAAAGCTGAAGTTTCGCCTGCTTTTAATAATGCCCTTTTGGTAGCCACCCTTCTATAGTAGTACTCAAATGCTCGTTAGAATTACATGGCTAAAACCGACTTCCTCCGTGCCAGACAACCAGTCCCACCAAGCCACACTTCGACAGTTGTGCAACCGCCCCCTTGTTGATGCAATCGCGTATATTCTAGTAGCAGCAGTCCTGTACTAGGACTTTGAGGCCTATCCACATTGCAGGAGTGGAGAAGTGCATGAAAGAGACTGCTGCTCTGGGAGTGAGGAGTAAGGTATATATTCTTATTCTCTGTTATAGCCCTGTTTAAAAATCATTATTTATTAAAGAAGAGGTGGCTACTAAAAGGACATTTTTACAAGCTGCTTGGAGTTCAGTTGTTTTAGGAGCTGCACATATTTTTAGTGTTTATTCCTGTTTTAAATTTTAATTCTCTGTCTTGTTTCAATGTGTTCTATTGTTTAATCCTTTTATTACATATTTATATAAAAATACTTAAAAGTGCAAGTAAAAGCAAATAAATAGAAAGTTGAATTCTGAATCTGCCAAAATAATTCTAGGCCCAAATTTCCGTTCAGCTATTTTTTCATCCAGGCTGATCTGCATAATCACTATGCAAAGTTCTGACCATTTACTTTTTTCCCCCACTGCAGTCAACATAGTACAGCTTAGTGAAGCCTGTAACTGGATAATAAAGGGACATCAGTTCAGTAGTCATTCATATGCAGGCTAACACATAGGCAGATGAGAAAAATGCCTGGGGTACACCACACCACAGCAGGAAATAGAGTCTCAGCAACAGCCCCATTGTAGCAGCACTGCCGATCTACTTCAGTTAGATTTACAGCCAGTGCAGAGAGTGGAAATGGCAGTTGACTTTGGTTGAGATACAGACCAGGATTCTGTATTTTCTGTCGCTTTTATTTCTTTCCATGCATTCCTCTTCTCAGTGATGCCTGAGAAGCTAAAAAGCCAGGGCAAGTATTGTGAGATCACCCTCGCAGTCTAATTGGCTATTAGTTTGTTCCAGGAAAGAGCTGGAAACAGGCTAACAGATTTTCAAAATTCTAAATTTGTCAGCAGTGGGCTTTATCTCCGGGCATTCAGTAAGCGGGAAAGCAGGTAGTACCTTTCCCCCTCAAAGGTGATAATCAAATATGCACATTCTGGTAGCTTGTATTTAAACAAGCCTTCCACATGACATTGCCTGGGATATCTGATAGGAAGCTCAGACATAGCAGTTTTGGGATGGTAAAGCTACATTCAAAGTGGCCAGTGCGAATTTCTAACGGCGAAAATCTTGTATTTACAACTCTGGAGGAGAGCGGCTATGTGCAGCTGCTATCCTCTTCATTATAATGACAGGCTATTTGTAGCTCTTCGCGCAGCCAGCGATAAATTGAGGTGACTGCTGGGTGTGCGGCGAGCTTTAAATAGCTGCGGCCGTTGGCGACCTGCCATTTTAGTGAACGGGGCCGGTGGCTGCACCTAGCCGCTCTTATCCACAGCTGTAAACAAAAGATTTCTGCTGCTACAATTTGCACAGGCCTTAATCGCTTATGTGAATGTAGGTGTTGACATGCCTACTCCCTGGGCAGGATTTCCGCAGTGGATTATGTCACAAAGGGGTACTTATCACAGTTTTCTCTGGTTTTACTTCTTCCTACAGGTTTGCTTTCAGTATGCTTTCCTCTGCAAACCACAGTGCAATGCAGACTCTTCAGTTACATACTGGGAGGCACTTACATTGGAGTGACCAGGGTATTTGGCATGCTTATGAGCAAATTTGATGAAGTGTTCTTGCCCTGGATGATAAGTTTTACCAAGCGAAAGGAGTGTGCCAGCACTGTAAAGTGTCATGAATTGCTAATTCACTTTTATAAGTGTTGTTATAAGTGTTTTAATATTACTTTTTGGCATTGTTTACTTAGTTTCCCCTTTGTAGTTTTTTTTTTTCCCCACAGTAATTCAATGCTTCTTGGAACAAGGCCACAAGGCTTCTCAATTTCCAGCACAGCATAGCATGAAAAATATGCTGTTTTAGAATGCAATCCACCAAGACACTGATCTTTTAGAGTGTTGGAGGATCTCATATTGGTAAAGTGGATATATGAAATATTGAAAACTGCCCTTTGTGCTTTGCATAAAGCACCATCCCGGACCTAACCCTAAATTTTTGGGCACTGAAACTGCCTACATGGGAGAGTGCGTTAAGTGAAATATGAAATATTCAAAACTGCCTTTTGTGCTGTGCATAAAGTACTCACCCAGCCCTAGCCTTAAGTTTGCAGGCACTGAAACTGCCTACATTGGGCTATGGATGCAAGAGAAATGTAAATGATGAACTTTTATTAATGCTATCCATAAGCTGGAAAATCTGTAATTTCACAACATTGGATCCTTATTGTATACACATCACAGTAGTCTGGACCTTTAGTAATTATTGTACAATACTTCATTTGTGCATGAGGAACTCCAGATTAATTAAACATTTTCTGTAAATATATGTTAATTTTGTTTGATCTTGCCAGCACTGCTTATACCCAGATAATCATCTAGAGAATAATCACCTAGAATTGTGAGGACATCTGAACGGCACTGCACATTAAATCGTCTTAATGCTCCAAATCCTGCACATTGTCTTCTGTGCATGCATGGCCTGAACTTAGTCACTTCAGTGGGAAAATTCATCAACCTTTTTGCTAGTAGAAGTAAGTCACGTGCAACTGGACCTGTTCTGTAATATAGAAGATGTGTTGTAACATATTCAGACCACTTCATTTTTAACCAGTGTCAAAAACATACTCCAATTTGTTTATCCACACAGGTAGCACAGACTTCCTTTCATTGAATTGGCTATTGGATAAAGATGATGTTAATTTCCAAGAACTGGTTGGAAGTTTGGAATGTTGTGGAACCACCTTGTTCTAGTTACATAATCCCACCCTTGGTGGGTTAGTCTGCATGAGTGTAAATTATTTTAATTCACATGTCTGAATATGTGAATTGGCAAATTGCTGGAGTAGAGACATTATATGTGGGCACCATTTTAACACAATTTTTACATCTCTAACATGGTATTTTGACAACAATCGACGTGATTAAGAACTACAAAAGGATGATTGCACAGCTTACAAACCTTCCATCCTCTTCTTGGACAATTTAACCTCTGCCTTAACACATTCCATGGTTATTGGATTGAGCTGAATATAAATATAAATTCTGGTGTATGACATTCATGGCTTGGGTAAGCTATAAAAAACATTTACGTTACAGAACAAGTCCAGTTGGATGTGACTACTACTAGCAATACCATGAACTGAATAATTGATCAGTGGGAGCCATGTTATGTCTTTTCACACTCCTGCCATTGACTATTTTGAGGATGCTTTTAGTTTTTTCTTCCTAATTTGCCAAACTTGCCAAATTATTGTAGGTATGGGGAGAACAATTACAGTATTTTTTATTTCTGTTACAAAAGAGATGTACTGGGTCATTTGGATGAAATATGTAAAATGTAGTGTTTTGCAAAACTGTTTAATTGTAGCTTCTTTTACAGTGATCATTTTTTCCATATTCTGCAATCTTGAAGATTCCATGATTTTATTTCAGTTCTGATATCAAAAGTACGATGACTTAAAATAACCTGTGTAGATTAGCTTTGCAAGTGAATTTGTGATGGCAGAAATCTTGGAGCCGGCACTGCTTGGTTTAAAGTGGTTATAAACTCTTACATAAACCCACTGAAGTGACTAGCCTTAGGTGATACACAGAGATTAAACAATTCTTCCTGCATAAGCTCCAGAAGGCAGGGGCAGTGATCTGATGTCACACACTGCACAACACAGAGAAGAGAGTTGTGTGTGATTTGAGTGGTGGGAATGGACACACCCCTCTACACAGTCTCCTAGGGAAACATGCACAGCCGAGGCTGTCAGTCATCTGCTGTGTGCTGGAGGAGGGGGCATCCTCTTGGATTGCCTGGTTTTGGGATAAATGATCAAAAGTGGCTCATGCAGATAGCAGAAGGAGAGAAAAGCTATACTATAGAGGGATATTCTTTCTTCTCTTTTTATCTCAGTGGTTTATAACCACTTTAATTTTAAAGACCAATTATGTTTTCAGTTTATATCCGCTTATTTCAGGTGGATCAAAACAAAAGGTGTTAAATCTTACAACAACTTTTCTTTATCATACAGCTATAGCCTGAGTAGAAAAGGCTGCCCTCTGCCAGCAGGCTGTAGAGAAGGGCCCTATTGTCCTGCAATCGGCAAAAGTCATGCTCCCAGCTGATCAGAAAGCTCTAGCTCCGACTAAGCAAACAGTCAGACCACTGCTTCTACATTAGAGATAAAAGGGCCCTTCTCTACACATGCAGGCGGGGGACAAACTGTTCTACTCAGGTGTGTGGCTTCTTTATAAATAAAACAAACTAAGATTTTGCACACCTATGTGCATTTAGTTGATTCAAAATGGATGTTATTTTGGGCTTTAAGGAACAGTACCAGGTAACAATTGGAAGCAATTTGGAAATGGCTATATCTGTCCAGAAAACACTGCAGTTACACGAAGGCAGGCCATAGACGGTGCAAATTTCTTTCCTGCAAAATGTGCACAATTCCCTCATCAACACAGTGCTGACAGGGGAATCCTTCTTGCCGAGACATTGTATTCTCCTGGCGGGGGGCTGTGGAAGTGATGATCGCAAGTAAATCTGGCAGGCTGGTTCTACCCAAGTTGATCGATTGAATCAACTTGGTACACTCAGCCTGCTCATATATGATTGGAACCTTGGCTGGTTTCTGCTGAACTGGCTGAGATTTGAACATCCTATGGCTGGCCTACGTTTACCTAATCTCAGTTTTGTGTAGTCAACTGCTGCCAGAATCTGCAGAGCATAGGGTTAGTAGTCGTTAATATCCTAAAGCCTTTCCTGTGTAACTTCCTCCCTCTGCTTTCTGTATAGGCAATTCCATTCATACTGCATAAGTAGGTTTGAATCAAATTGGTTTTACGTGCAGTGTTTTACAACAGGATTTCTGTGATATTAGCAAGGAGCCTACAGTGGGAAGTTGGGGTCAGTTCTACATTTAAAGCACAGGTGCTCAGTTTAACAACTAAAATGACTGTGGTGGACTGGTGAAATGCAGTAATGCCTGGATGAAAAACTGAAGCATTGAGCACATAGGCTGTGTGTGACTTTTATGATTTGACTTTTTTTTTCAGTTCCGAAAGGAGTATACATTTTAAAGATGCAAACATCAGAACTGTACTCATGATTGTAGCTTCATTATTTATTGAGTCACTGACCTGAGTAGCAATTTAAGTCAAAGTCTGAATTCCTTATTTGCTTACTGGTTTTTATGTTAGTGATAGTGGAGTCAGATTAAGAAGCAACTCAACTAGGGCGGCTCCCCTTTTTCCTTCCTAGCAGGTTGCATTTTAAGCCCCGTACATACAGGCTTTACCGTTTATAAGAGCAGTGTGTACAGCAAGCTTTTACTAAGCATTTATAAAGTTTCCAGACAGATTCAAGCAACTTTGTTGTAGCACTTTTCAGCACTCGGATGGGGAGGTTAAACAGCACTTCTCAAAGCTTGTTAAAAGCTTGCTGACCTCTTATTTAAAGTGATTCTAAGCACTACTGTTAAGATCTATATAGCATGCCATACTGAAATTGAAGTTTGTTTTAAAAGGTTTTATCAAAGCTGCTTGACGTTTGCTGAAAGTAAGAAGAAGTACTTTGTAAAAGCTTGTGGCGCACACTGCTTTTGTACAGTGACGCCCATGTGTAAAAGGCCTATGCATTATAACTTGGAAGCACAGTAGTTTTAATGGACAGTGATTTGTAAATCAGCAGGAAATTGTTTGTGATGCTATTTTGTGTTCCAAAACCATATACAAATCATTTTTTCTAGTTATGGCCTTTTAGATACATTTTAAATAAAAATAATTCAGAGTCATTCCATTTAAGGATGATGTGCATTTAAGTCTTTCCAAAGTCTGCTACATTAGATATGATAAACTGAAACAGGGTTCAATATTTGTATATTACTTTTTTTTTTTTTATTTGTTTTCAATGTGAAATTCATTGCAGTGTGATATGAGTAAGACTGACCATGTACTTAAAGCCCATTTCTACCCAAGAATTTGTTTTAGATACAGTAAGGATTTCAGTTTTTGTCCCTATTGGATAGCTCTTTTGTTACTTTTTTCCTGGTGACGTGTATCAGGGTATGACGGGGTGGCAACAGGACCAGAAGTAAGGAGAAATCTCTCCAATGGAGACATCATTAAAATATCCGACAGAGGGTAAACCACAAACTTTGGGGCTGGAGGAGTGTTTTTTTTTTTTTTTAGTTTTTGTTTTTAATTAACCACACCCTGATACAGCCCTAATACTGCATGTTCAAAATAATATAATAAATAACCCTAAAACAGCACTAATACTGCATGTTCAAAAAAATATAAAAAATAGCGGTCAACAATGTTAGTTAATGTCTGCTCTAGCCTTATAGACTGATTTCTGCATTATTATACTGAGATATGTCAAAATGATAAAGGAAGAATGGAGGAATTTTACAGCACTGATGTCACTGCTTACAGTAGACCCTAGAAGTATCAGGAGGACAATAACAAATTAGAATTAGGCCAGTAAAATACTTGTGGAGATTACATTACTTTAAAGTGAGCCTTTGTATTCTAAGCTGGGGTCACCTTTTTAGGGTGCCCCTCCCTTTTACTGCATTAAACTTCAAAAAAACAAACTGGGTAAAAGTTTACAGCGGAGCTCCAGCCTCTTTTTTAAATTTTTTTTTTTTTTTTTTTTTTTAGTCCGCAGCTACAAATACTGTAGGTGCTGACTTTTAATATAAGGACACTTACCTGTCCAGGGATCCCACAATGTCAGCCCCCCAAAGCCGATTAGTTCATTGGCTTGGGTGCAGGTGCTGGCATTGCAACTAAGAGAAACCGGCAGTGAAGTCTTCAGGCTTCACAGCCAGTTTCTTACTGCGCATCCGTGCGTTGCACTTTCTGAATGGTCCTGTCCTCTTGGGACACACACAGGTCCCAGAAGGCAGGGGGGAAAGGAGGAGGAGCCAATTTAAATCAGGAGATGATGTATCTCACCGTGGCGAGGTAGGACGGAAGTCCTGCT
Organism: Pelophylax lessonae; assembly: GCF_965119305.1. Taxonomy (NCBI): domain Eukaryota; kingdom Metazoa; phylum Chordata; class Amphibia; order Anura; family Ranidae; genus Pelophylax; species Pelophylax lessonae. Next base: position 183,126,785 of record NC_138768.1, read on the forward strand.
GGAGAACAAAAAATAAAAGGGTACAAAACAGCAAAAAATAAGAGACTATCCAAAAATGAGGGGGGGGGGGTGCTTAAGACCAAGTTTAAATTTAGCCTGGAACTACTTCCACCTCCTTTTGTACTACAGGGGGTGATGTCATCATCCTAAATAGCCCAGGTCTTCTTATATGATGCTTCAGCACACTGTTGGATCACCTGCTCGCTAAAATTCAGGCTAACTTTCCCCATGGTCTCGCCAGAAGGATGATGTCACCCTTATCTTTATCTGAGAAAAGCAAGCTATATTATCTGTCTTACCTAGCAGGTATTTTTTTTGCAGATTAATTCAGCAAGGAGGGGGTCTGCTTTAATAACAGTCCATAACACAACCTCCTTTTGACCATTCCCTATTCTGTCTGATTTAAAGCTGTAGAGACCTTGTCATTTATTGCCCATCAGAGCAAGGCAAACTCCTTGTGAGAGAAGACCTTTCTGTTTTCTGGAAAACAGATCCTCTGAAAAACATGGTTTCTGATGACACAGAGCTGCCATTAGCCCAAAGTTGCATCATTCAGTTTGCCCATGGTAATTCCCCAGGTGTTTCACAGCCCCATCAACTCTGACACCGCTTAAGAAATGAAGAAGAAAATAGAAATATTGAAGAGCAATATGGTATATAGAGCATTTGTTCTTTTGCGGAAATGTTCTCAGTGTCTAAACAGATTCTACTAAATATAGCAGACAAAAGAAGAATACAGCACTCTTTAATATTGATGTCTGTTTCTAGCAGGCAGAAGAACAATACAAAATGTTTTACTGTCCTAATCTTCTCTGTGCTTGTCTCATATTTCTCCTTGTTTTTCTTATAATAACGTGGCCGGATAACAAAGGCGAGCACTGAGCGTTTGGATGGGATGTCAGGCAGTTCTGAGCTGTTTCCTGACAATACTCTTGGACCCTGGTAGCTATGTGTTTTTAGGTTTCAGTTTAGTGCAGAGTTACTGCTGTTTTGGACTATCCCTGTTCCACTATTTTGTACATATTGTGCTCTATCACTTGTTTGCAATTGCAATAAATTATGATTCTAATTTGGTTGGTCATTATTTATAATGTGAAAGAAATTACGAGACATTTGTAACCGATTCTTTTATAGCTGAATAGATCATTCAAATGAAAACCTGATATCCCCAGAGACTGTGACATTGCTTGAGTATAGAATTTGGTTCCACTTAGTCTTCTACTTACTAGTGATATCTTGGATAGATGAGGGTGTAAAGAATTGTCACCATCCCTATTATCCTAGTAAAATGTAAAAAGAACCGCTCCTCTTGATTTGGGATTTTGAGGTCAACAATTCATTAAATTGTGTTTAAAAATGATTTTATTAATTCATACTTAAAAATACATATGATATATGCACCATAATTGAAAAGTGAAAGACATAAAATCACAAGCAGATACAATTGCTGAGGTAATTGTTGGTTTTACCCCCGACCAAGCTAAACCCTGGGAGGGGGGATTCGGAAAATTGGACCAAATGATCCACAGAAGAGAATGACCAACGCTTTTCAAACTTTTTGGATATACAATATTCTTCCTCAGGGACAGCATCCCAACTTCTGCAATATATTAAAATACATTTTCATAATCAACAACTCACATATTTTACATTTACATGTTTGTAGAAATTACGTAGAAAATGCTGCCAATATCTACTAACCACCATTTCCATTGAACTCTGCAGAGATGTCCCTGCATTTCCCACATATAGACAACCCATATTCATATTCCCTGCAGGGCCGCTGGGAAAATGTTTAATGTCCCAAGAAAAAAAAAAAAGCAATGTCCTTAGAAAAAAGAAAAACGTATGTATAATGGGAAATCCACAGAGGTGAATATATATCATCCGTGCTAACCCCAATAATACTCACTGAGCAGGATACAAGTTGCCAAAGAGGAAAGACCCTTGGTCAGGAGTCACAATATGTATAGTGGATGGTAGTACTCCTCGATGTCCTCCATACGTGCTTGAACCTCCTCTTACAAGTGTGAGGGAGGAATGGGGCCGATCGCAGTCCTCGGGGTCTTCATCATATGGCACATGTAGCACGTCGCGCGTCACACATCATGGCCAGTTAGAGATGACGATATCTCGTCATCCCATTCCCTTCACCATCAACACATAGCGCGCATGCGCAGATGAAACAAAACGCCGCACCTCGGGAAGACGGCGCATTGCGTCATCTTCATAGAGATGTGTCAATGTGTGTAGGGATAAGAATGGGAGAACTAATGGCCGCCAACACAAATACACCCAGATCGCCGGGTAACTATTCACCCGACAGTTTGAGTACATGGAGGCCCCGTAGGGCCTACTTGTGCCGGACAGAGAAATGAATGAAGAGGACGAGTTCCTAAATGGAAGTGGAGAAAGAATCGGACATCTCTGCAGATTTACAATATCCAAAATAAAACAAACAAAAAATAATTATATTCAATATAGAGCATCCAAGAATTTGATAGTATACATTTGATTATCAATGTTTTCTTTCAAACCCAATAGGTATGTTAAACTTCCCAAGGAAAAAAATAAAGGTTATTATAATTTAAATACATTTCAATGGGATCAAAAATGACATAACATTGGATAGGGGAGGGAAGGATACACATAGAAGGGCACAGATGTTTTGTTTGACAAAAAGGGCTAAGGCTAAATTTTGGTTAAGGGAAGGAAATTTGGATGACGACCTGTGGAATTTATTCAGAGGATTTTCCAAACTATCTGCCACCTGTGGGACTCTTCATCTACTACAAATACTTGACAATTTGGAGATTCCACACTGCAATTTTGGTCACCATTGGCATAGTCACTCTACAACAGCATCCCCCATGACAAGGGGGTTGCTGCTGTGAGGCAGTTTCTCCGCAAGAGGAGCGTTGAAGGGTGGCAGTTCAATGACTTAGTGTAAAAAAGTCTGGTGCGCTACTAAATTGCAATAAAATGAACAATGTCAATCATGCATACAAAATAGTGTACAAACATTTTGAAACAATTTAAAACAAATGAAAATGTGAGTGAACAAAGTCTTTGGTTTCTCTTGCAAATCAATATAATGTGTTTTCCGTGAACAACTCCACCAGAAAAAGCTAAATAGATGAATGTGCAAATGAAGTCCAGTGTTCGTGTAAATTCCAAAAATAATCACTGGTGGCCGTGAGAAAACCAAGTGCTGCTGCAAATCAACGAACGTGACGTGAAAATCCCATCACCTGGTGAATTCACCGCTTACCAGCTTTAAGTAGATTTAGGGCAGATAGACAGAATATGAATCCGAAGGGACCTCTGTAGATAAACAAAGGGAGTTCTATGTTGGAATCCACCCTCGTGTGTGACAGGGGAGAGGGGGGGAGCTGCTTACCAGATCCCACTGTTTCCAAACATGTAATGAGTGTAGACTCTCTCTGGATACGTAAATGAGGGACTCTTGGTGTTTCCGGGGTCTTCTCTCGGACTGACACTCGTATAAGGTGCACCATGAAAATGAGGGAAGAGACTAATAGTGCATGACCTTTTATCACATTTATTAGAAAAGTAAAGATTGCACTTACAGGAAAAAACGAAAATATAAGTTCTGTCGCGGCAGCCTGCAGTGCAAGCCGCAGCTGTTGTGATTGACGGCGCGTTTCCTCTCTATTGGGCTTCCACGGAGATAGGAGGGGACTCCTATCTCCGTGGAAGCCCATTAGGGAGGAAACATTCAGCTATTTAGCTTTTTTCTGGTGGAGTTGTTCACGGAAAACACATTATATTGATTTGCAAGAGAAACCAGAGACTTTGTTCACTCACATTTTCATTTGTTTTAAATTGTTTGTACACTATTTTGTATGCATGATTGACATTGTTCATTTTATTGCAATTTAGTAGCGCACCAGACTTTTTTACACTATTTCATTTATACACCTTTGGTAGCAGCACACTCACATTTATCAGCGCACTTTTTCATTTATATACAGTTCAATGACTTCATTCTATCAATGCTGGATTATATCCTTCGACATAATATCATGAAAGAAACAACTATAGGTGTCCCTGGGGAATTTGAGTGGAAGGGCTGGAGATGGTAAGTGTAGTAATGAAAGGTATAGAAAAGAATATGTAAAATTTCAACATTTATTGATTTATATTAAAATTCGACAAAATACAAAAAATAACATATTTAGACTTTAAAATAACATTCCATGTACATATCCTGATAGGGATAATACATTAGGGGTTCATGAAGCAGGGGAGTGTATCCTCCAACATGTTTCGGAATTTTTGTTCATCTAATTCCTTCTTCAGGGAAGTTTATATACACATAACCGTGCATTCACCACCTGTGTATCTACGGATGTACCTCCCATCATACATCCAAGATACAATCCATATGCTACGCATTCTAGAAAATATTCACATACCACCAAATGCTAGTTTAGTTACTATAGATGTGGAATCACTCTATAGCTCAATACCCCATACCCTGGGACTGGCAGCTATCCGGAAGGCCATGATGAGAACCAATGAGATTGATGGAATATTTCAAAATTTCATTCTATCTGCCTTGGACTTTATCCTAAGACATAATGTCTTTTGTTTTGCTGGCTCCCACTACCTCCAGGTACAGGGCACTTGCTGTGCTCCGGCATACGCCAACCTGTACCTGGGGGAGTGGGAGCGAAATCTCTTCCTATCTGAAGAATTCACGATGTATGCGGACCACATACCTATGTGGTACCGCTACATCGATGACATTCTTATGATATGGGATGGACCTCCTTCCCTTCTTTTGGAGTGTATGGATTACATCAATTGTAATGATTTAAATCTAAAATTCACGATTGAGCATAGCACCTCCTCAGTGACTTTCCTTGATCTCAGGATAGTCAGGGGGGATAATGACATGCTACACTGTGAGCTCTTTAGAAAATCAACCTCAGGCAATACTATCTTGCATGCCTCGAGCTCGCACCCTAAGCCGTTAGTAGACTCCATCCCATATTCTCAATACTTGAGGGCTAGACGAATATGTACCACGGAGGAGGCGTTTGATGTAGAGGCTAAAATCATACAGAAAAGGCTATCAGCAAGGGGATATACCCCAAAATGTTTGAAACGAGCTTTTAAAAAGGCAAAAACTCAATCCCGTCGGGATCTTCTTTCATACAAAAACAAAAAAGAAGCTGAAGATTCAAGTGATACTACTACGAGAGTTATAACAAAATACTCCCGAGGACACCATAAGGTTAGAAAGATCTTAAAAAAGTACTGGCATGTGTTAATGTCTGATTCGTCGATCAGTCCCTTTATCTCAGAAACACCGCAGATAACATTTAAACGAGCTCCTTCCTTGTCGGATGCCCTTGTTAGTAGTGAATACAAGGGCCGGTCAAGGAAGGACCCTTGTACACAGTTGGGCACATTCCCCTGTGGGTCATGTGCCCAATGTCGATATATTAACACCAAGAAAAATGTTATACTGCCTAATGGTAAAAACTTTCGTCCAAAACATTATGTGAACTGCCAGACTATGGCAGTCGTATATCTACTGTCTTGTGATTGCGGCTGCTATTATATTGGCAAAACTATCCAAAAATTCGGCAAACGTATTGGCCAACACATAGCAAGTATTAAAAAGAAAGATCCAGAAGTACCGCTAGGTAGACACTCAGCTTTGGTACATGGTGCCAATATTCCACATATAAAATTCTTGGCTTTGGATCAAATCCACCCCAGCTCCCGCAGAGGAGATCTTAACAAGTTTCTCCTCCAGCACGAGCTTCGTTGGATTTCGGACCTAAATGCCACTTCTCCACCGGGATTGAATGAAGCCTTCAATTTTAAGCCGTTTCTCCCTGGCTTTAGTTCAGGGGGTTTTAAATGGGATCTCTAGCCCCTTTTATGGATGAAAAGGGGAGAGAGGGGGGAGGGGGTGTGTGGGAAAATTTTGAATGGAATCTTTAGCTCTTGTAATGGTTGGGAATAGAGATGTGCGGGAAAGTATACTAATTCTCTGGAGTAACACCCAGATTCTGTCAAATAAAATAAAATACTAAAGATATTTGAATCCCAATACACTCTCTTCTCTCGTATCCATCTCTGCTTCCCTATTTCCATTTCTTGTTTTTTGTTTTGTCATCAAATATATATTTTTCATGAAATGTCTCTGCTTATGTATTTGTATGATCATACATGCTAAAATGGTCGCATTATATGCCTAAGATGTTCTCAGTTACAATGTGGAAATCAAAGAAATCGATAATTATGTAATATTATGCAATATTGTTACTTTATGTATTAAATCTAATATTATTTATATCACTGCAGAGGGGCCTCTGTCTGCTCATCAATCATTAGGGATCCCTATCTCACGTATAGGTATGATTAAACAATCTGTACCTCTCATGCAGCTCACTGTGCAGCCCTATGCATTTACATTATTCATATTGTTTATGTATCTTTATCTCCTTTTTCTTTTTATGCTCCACGGCATACCAGCTATGCTGAAATGTCACTTGATACGGCCTTCCCTCCTCGCTTTGGCCTGTTCCCATTGGTGTTCCACGGCACACCCAGGCCCCTGCAATGCATGCTGGGGCCTGTAGTTTGCGCAGCGATCCAGGGGAGGTGTCGGTATCATGGCGCCTCCGGACGCCATGTATCCTTCACTGACACCCCGTCTGCGAGATCCATCGATCATCTCGCGAGAGCTGCGCATCAACGTGCCGGCGGTCATGTGACGCCGGACGCCGCCGCGTCACAGGTACGCGGCGGCCCTCGGCGCCGCTTAGACCGGGGGAGCGCAGCCCTGGATGTCACCCACGCCATTCCTCTTCCTCTCGATCTCCCTTCCTGCTTGGAATGGTAGGATAGAGAGGGATAATGTACCATCAGTGGAGACACCTAATAAAAGGAAAACTTGAAATCCAACATATGGGGACAACTAGCTCAGAACCACCCACCTGCTCTTTACCCGCCCCTCATCATCCAACCAGGTGTATACACTCCTCCTAATTCAGGTAAGAACTCTCAGGTGGAGCATATAAATGCTTCAAGCTTAGTGGGACTCAGTACCTTTGGGTCACCACAGAGAGATCGGTTATCTGCATTTCACATAGGATTTCTGACAATATTTCTGACAAGGTATGTGGATTTTGAATTCCCCTTTCCTAATCACACTTTTATATATGGGAAATCAGTCATTATGGCTAAATATTTTCTTCCCCCACTTGTGCATTTTGATAGGTGTGGACTCATCCGCCCTATGTGCTCCTCGTGAACACAATGTGCATATGGCCATTGGGGATTTGAGTGAACCGCCGGTACTAACATTAATACCCTGACAACGTGTGGAGGGACTTGTATTCTCTCAAGTCCATATACTTGTTGCACATTCAAACTACAGAGCTGCACAGTCAGACTGCATGAATATAAGGTATCCTTTGCCATACAAACAGCCACCTTTGCAGTATACCTTCTGTGAGGAGACAACTAAAAGGACGCTTTTTGCTCCATACTCCCTCTAGGGGTAAGTTGATATCTTCATAGTTACTGTTTACTCTTAAGGATATACTTGTGTATACAGACACATACCTATTATGGGTATTCCCTACCCTTATGGGACTTGGGGATCCCTCATTGATGATAAGATATATTGTTTGCCTCTATGCTCATGTATTTGTTCTAAATAATATTGCTTACATTCTATACATCCGTAGATACACAGGTGGTGAATGCACGGTTATGTGTATATAAACTTCCCTGAAGAAGGAATTAGATGAACAAAAAATCCGAAACATGTTGGAGGATACACTCCCCTGCTTCATGAACCCCTAATGTATTATCCCTATCAGGATATGTACATGGAATGTTATTTTAAAGTCTAAATATGTTATTTTTTGTATTTTGTCGAATTTTAATATAAATCAATAAATGTTGAAATTTTATATATTCTTTTCTATACCTTTCATTACTACACTTACCATCTCCAGCCCTTCCACTCAAATTCCCCAGGGACACCTATAGTTGTTTCTTTCATGAATTCAGTGGGGAAGGGATATTGGGCTGGTTCGGCATAGCCTTGTACCAACCATTCAATTTGCTTCGACATAATATCTTTCTTTTTGGAGGCTCCCACTACCTTCAGGTACAGGGCATAGCCATGGGCACATGCTGCGCTCCGTTCTACGCAAACCTGTACCTGGGGGAGTGGGAGAAGGCCTTTCTCACGGAGGACCACTAGTTTGGGTTGGCCCAGTAGCCTTGTTGGAATGTCTCAAATTAATTAATCAAAACGATTTCAACCCTTTCTTCACAATGTCATACGATCATCAAAATATACATTTTCTTGATGTGAGTAACCCAAAGGACCAGGAGGGACGACTTACAAGTCGACTGTTTAGGAAGGAAACTGCTGGGAACACAATTTTGCATGCCAACAGCTTCCACCCGGAACCACTCAAAAGGTCCATACCTTACAGTCAGTTTCTTAGGGCCAGGCGAAATTGCACAACCTTTGAAGATTTTTAAATAGAGGCAGATGATTTGACTAAAAGGCTTCTAGCCAAGGGATACACTAGATCATCGCTAAATAAAACTTTTAACAGAGTCAAAAATATGGACAGAAAGCGTTTCATCTTTAAACCTGCTACCCAAAAACTAGATGAGAGTACCAGAATAATTATCCGGTACTCCAATGAACATCACAAGATCCAAAAGGTTTTGGAAAAATACTGGTTTATCCTCCCAACCCTTTCAAACTTAGTAATTAAAAAACCTTCAGTTGTATACAAAAGGGCAGGATCTACTGGTGAAATGCTTGTTCAAAGCGAATACAAAGGGGAATCCAGAAAAGATACCTGCAAAACATGGGGAACTTTTCCCTGCGGTGCGTGTTCGTACTGTACTGTCATACAAAAGAGAACTAAATTTACTCTTCCAGTTGAAACATTTTGCAAACTGCAAAACCAAGGGGTGGTTTACCTCATGGAATGTAAGTGCGGTTCCTTTTATGTAGGTAAAACTAAACAATTGGGCCAACGTGTAGGCAAACATATGCTAAGCATGAGGATTGGTAATTTATACTTACAGTGGGTATGGAAAGTATTCAGACCCCCTTAAATTTTTCACTCTTTGTTATATTGCAGCCATTTGCTAAAATCATTTAAGTTCATTCTTCTTCCTCATGAATGTACACATAGCACCCCATACTGACAGAAAAACACAGAATTGTTGACATTGTTGCAGATTTATTAAAAAAGAAAAACTGAAATATCACATGGTCCTAAGTATTCAGACCCTTTGCTGTGACACTCATATATTTAACTCAGGTGCTTTCCATTTCTTCTGATCATCCTTGAGATGGTTCTACACCTTCATTTGAGTCCAGCTGTGTTTGATTATACTGATTGGACTTGATTAGGAAAGCCACACACCTGTCTATATAAGACCTTCCAGATCACAATGCATGTCAGAGCAAATGAGAATCATGAGGTCAAAGGAACTGCCTGAAGAGCTCAGAGACAGAATTGTGGCAAGGCACAGATCTGGCCAAGGTTACAAAAAGATTTCTGCTGCACTTAAGGTTCCTAAGAGCACAGTGGCCTCCATAATCCTCAAATGGAAGACGTTTGGGACGACCAGAACCCTTCCTAGAGCTGGCCGTCCGGCCAAACTGAGCTAACGGGGGAGAAGAGCCTTGGTGAGAGAGGTAAAGAAGAACCCAAAGATCACTGGGGCTGAGCTCCAGAGATGCAGTCAGGAGATGGGAGAAAGTTGTAGAAAGTCAACCATCACTGCAGCCCTCCACCAGTCGGGGCTTTATGGCAGAGTGGCCAGACGGAAGCCTCTCCTCAGTGTAAGACTCATGACCGCATGGAGTTTGCTAAAAAAACACCTGAAGGACTCCAAGATGGTGAGAAATAAGATTCTCTGGTCTGATGAGACCAAAATAGAACTTTTTGGCCTTAATTCTAAGCGGTATGTGTGGAGAAAACCAGGCACTGCTCATCACCTGTCCAATACAGTCCCAACAGTGAAGCATGGTGGTGGCAGCATCATGCTGTGGGGGTGTTTTTCAGCTGCAGGGACAGGACGACTGGTTGCAATCGAGGGAAAGATGAATGCGGCCAAGTACAGGGATATCCTGGACAAAAACCTTCTCCAGAGTGCTCTGGGCTTCAGACTGGGCCGACGGTTTACCTTCCAACAAGACAATGACCCTAAGCACACAGCTAAAATAACGAAGGAGTGGCTTCACAACAACTCCGTGACTGTTCTTGAATGGCCCAGCCAGAGCCCTGACTTAAACCCAATTGAGCATCTCTGGAGAGACCTAAAAATGGCTGTCCACCAACGTTTACCATCCAACCTGACAGAACTGGAGAGGATCTGCAAGGAGGAATGGCAGAGGATCCCCAAATCCAGGTGTGAAAGACTTGTTGCATCTTTCCCAAAAAGACTCCTGGCTGTATTAGATCAAAAGGGGGCTTCTACTAAATACTGAGCAAAGGGTCTGAATACTTAGGACCATGTGATATTTCAGTTTTTCTTTTTTAATAAATCTGCAACAATGTCAACAATTCTGTATTTTTCTGTCAGTATGGGGTGCTATGTGTACATTCATGAGGAAGAAGAATGAACTTAAATGATTTTAGCAAATGGCTGCAATATAACAAAGAGTTATAAAAATTTAAGGGGGTCTGAATACTTTCCGTACCCACTGTACCTCTTGGGAGACATATTGCCAAAAATCATGGGTATATTATACCCAAGATTAACTTTACAGTTCTGGACCGCATTCACATTCCACAAAGAGGTGGAGACTGGAACAAGGCCCTACTCCAGCGTGAGGCTCGCTGGATTAGGTACCTTGATGCAACAACTTTTCCGGTTCTTAATGAAACGGAAAGCTTTAGGTCCTTCTTAGAAGGCTACAGCTCTGGTAAAACTGATTAAACCATCTATACTTTATTAACTCCTTTGTTCACTTAACGATTCACTCCATATACCACTAAGTTGATACTTCCTCTAAAACTATATCTCTTGGTGTCCTCTCTTCCTGGCACTTACAGTAGAGATTCCGCTCATTTGTGATCTATACAGTGATTGTTTAATATCCCAATTAATTATTTTACGTACTATTAAGTGGTTACCTCTCTACAAAGAAAAAAAAAAAAAACTACACCTTTTTGGTGTCCTCCCTTGATACTTACATTGGAGACTCTGCTCCAATGTAATTTCTATATAGGGATTTTTAACATCTGGGCCCTTCTATGTGTATCCCTCCCTCCCCTATATCCCCCGTTATGTCATTTTTGATCCCATTGTAATTTAATTAATGTAACAGAACCTCTACCCACACTGTACTTGTGGACTTCCGTCAGTATATGGCTTCCTCCCAGTCGTGAACATAGATATCAGATTTTCCCAGCCACCCCCCATACAAAGCTAGCGACAACTTGGCTTGTATACGTTTTGGAACCTTCGCCTTTAACCCCCGTACACACGATAAGAAATTCGGAAGGGAAATTTCATCCGACGACCGATCTGCCGATTTTCTGATTGTTAGTATGGTGCTTTCGACAGCCGACTCCGACTTTTCGGCTGACAAAATCCTGATGTGCAGGCATTCACATTTTTGTCCTCCGTCAACACACGTCCGATTTTCGTCTCATTAGTACAGATTTTGACGGGGAAAAATCTTATGAGCAAGACTAGTCATGCTCAGAGATGAAAGAACACATAGAAAGCAATCCAACACATGACATCACTTCTGAAGTAGAATTCTGTCGTATGGGAAAATTCGTATGAAAATAACCTCCTTACTTTCCACATCAGACTAGCATGCCACAAAAGACGGACGAGCGGTCGGCGGAAATTCGTAGCGTGTGTACGTGGCTTTATTGAACAGTTTCACACTCAATTTATTACACACATGAGCACATTCCCCTCCTGATCAAATTACCACACACAGGTCAGGAGATACCTGATTACATTATCATATGCAGATGAAATTGTATACAGAAATAGAATTAACCTGAACTAGTTCTCTAGCCGTCTGGACAGAATACACATACCACCTCATTATACAAACAATAGGGAGAGCCTGTCGGACATTTGAAGTTCAATAAACATTAGCATAAGTGTAAACACAGACCCCATTTGACGCAATCCAAACCATTACGTATCTGTTTTCCACTCCCAGTGAAAGTGAGTATCGTCACATTTAAATTACAATGAGTTTTTTTGGGGGTTTTTTTACTTGGGAAATTTAAATTGGGTTTGAAAGAAAAAATTGATAATCAAATGTATACTATCAAATTCTTGGATGCTCTATATTGAATATATCTTTCCAAGTAATGATTTTTTGTTTGTTTTATTTTGGATATTGTAAATCTGCAGAGATGTCCGATTCTCTCCACTTCCATTTAGGAACTCGTCATCTTCATTCTTTTCCCTGTCCGGCACAAGTAGGCCCTACTGGGCCTCCATGTACTCAGACTGTCGGATGAGTAGTTGCCCAGCGGTCTGGGTGTATTTGTGTCGGCTGCAATTAGTCCTCCCATTCTTATTACTACACACATTGACACATCTCTATAAAGATGACGCAATGCGTCGTCTTCGCAAGGTGCAGCGTTTCTTTTCACCTGTGCATGTGTGCTATGTGTCGATGGTGAAGGGAATGGGATGGCGAGAGATCGTCCTCTCTACTGGCCATGATGTGTGACGTAGCGCCATATGACGTAGACCGCGATCGGCGCCATTCCTCCCTCACACTTGTAAGAGGCAGAGGTTCAAGCATCTATGGAGGACATAAAGGAGTACTACCATCCACTATACGTACGTATAGTGACTCCTGACCAAGGGTCTCTCCTCTTTGGCAACTTGTATCCTGCTCAGTGAGTATTATTGAGGTTAACACGGATGATATATATTCACCTGTGTGGATTTCCCATTATATATACATGTTGTTTTTTTTTTTTTCTTGGGATATTAAACATTTTCCCAGTGGCCCTGCAGGGAATATGAATATGGGTTGTCTACACCCTGTTCCAAATTATTATGCAAAATAAATTATTAATAATTTATGTAAATAGCAGTCAGCATAATTCTCATGTTATCAACTATTAAGAGTACAAATCTAATTTCTCTTACGTCCTCCGACAGTCACCGCCATCTTCATATTCGTCACAATGGGGTATTAGACTTTGCTCGGAAGGAGTAGCTAGGCAACAGAATATGTTAACATTAAAGCTTTTAACATATCCCACCCCCAGGGGGTGGTCCCCTCAGTCAATACCCTCCTACTTCCTGCATCCATATCTCAGTTTCAATGTCTAGCTTGTCAGGAGTAGCTGGATCTCTCTATGCTGGGGCATTTTGCCTCAGCCTTTATCTTCTTTTTTGATTTTTTGTTTGAGTTTTTTCTCGCTCTTTACTTAGCTGTTCTTTTTGTCAGCATTAGTTAGTTCTTCTGATGAAGAGGATTCGTGCGGGCTGGGTCTCGGGCTGATTCCCCTGGTCTCAGGTTGTGGGTCAGTGGCTTCCCAGCCTGCCATCGAGCGTTCAGCCAGGTAATGCTCCTGGCACAGTGAACGACCCATCCCTGTTCGGTGCAGGGATGCTTGGTGAGGTGGCTACCTCACTGGACGCTGTGCGGTTTCTTAACCCCGATTTTTCTGCGTCCTGAATGCGACTCTCCCTGCCACATGTGCAGTGGCTTGTTCGCCTGTGCGGGTTCCCCACGCCATTTAGGTAAGTGTATCTGTGTGGGGACCTGTCTGTTGGGGGGGTGTCAGTCTGGGACTGTGTAACCTGCCTCTGTTCACACTGTTTAGCTCCCTATCGCTCTGGCTGCATGCTGTGGGCTGCAAGGGGGGGGGGGGCTGTGCTGCACTATCTGTGTCAGACTGTGGGATGTGTGACAGGCTGTGTGCTGTGGGGCATGTTTTGTCATGTTTGGGCACAATACAGCGATCGCTGCGGCGGTCCGCCATGTTTTTTACATGCTGTAGTGTTATACTGCGGTCCTCACAGTAGTGGGGGAGCGGCGGTTTCGGCGCCATTTTGGCTGCGCTCGCCCCGGCCGCATGTTTGCACTGCGGGCGGCCATTTTCTTGTAGCCTTCCATAGGCTTTAATAGCGTGCCCTGATTCATCACTTCCTCTTTCCTGGGTGCACCGATCGAGGCGGCAGCAGCAGCAGTGGTCTCTTCAGGTTTAATCCTCTCTTCTTCCTATATCCATTGCCTGTATTCAGTTTCATCCCTGTGGGGGTCTGCTTGTGCTAGTGTGTGTGTGTGCGGTGGGCTGCGCTCGCCGCGCTTGTTAAAGGGGCAGTTAACCCTTTATTCTCCAGCATATTTTTTGGGGCAATGGATTCTCAGGAAGGCAAATTTCCTGCCACCTTGGTGGGTAGCCAGGGGACTGCTGTTTCCCCCCCAGGGGGGGATTTGGCTGAGGTGGTGGCTAACCTTGCTGCTCAGGTGCAGATGCTTGTGGCTGCTCAATCCACTAAAAGACCCAGAGTTTCAATGTCCTCTGATTCAGAGGGTGATGGTGAGGGGGCTGCTATGGCTGGGGTCTCCTTATCGGGGTCCCGTTCCTCCCTGGATCTCGTGGGGTCCGAGGTGGAGGCTGAGGTTGAAGGGGTTGATAATTCTCCCCCTGGCTTTCCTGAAGAGCTTGCAATCATGGATGAATTGGTTGCTTCTATAAAACAAACGCTGCGTTTGCAGGATGAACCGTATCCTCCTGCTGCCCTGGCGGCTTATGGGACACAGAAAAGACGCAAAACATCGCAGGTCTTTCCCTGCACTGATGATTTTCAGCGCGCTGTTAAGGAGCAATGGCGCAATTTACGCAAACCTTTTGCTGTGCCAAGTAGGTTCAGGCTGCGTTATCCTTTCACGCCTACCACTGATGAACGGTGGTGTGTGCCACCCCCGGTGGATCACGCGATAGCGGTTTTGAATAAATCCACTGCGATTCCTGCAGAGGATACTCCGGTGTTCCGAGATGCCACGGATAGGAGACTGGAGTCTCTTGCCCGTCATACTTATTCTGTTACGGGTTCGATGCTTAAAGCTCTGTTTGCCTCTCTTATGGCAGCCCAGGCTGTCGCGAGTTGGACGCAGGTGCTTAGGCGCGTCCTAGTGGCTGATTCGGCCTCACCGGCGACATTGGATATGGTGGATCCAATCCATCAAGGTGTAATGTATTTGTGTGATGCGGACTTGGATTTAGTGCCGTTGGCTGCACGTGTACACAGCGTGGCGGTGTTGTCTCGCCGCCTGGTTTGGTTAAAGTGTTGGTCTGTGGACCAATCTTCGCGTAAGACCCTAGCCAATCTGCCTTATGATGGATCTCGCCTTTTTGGGGAATCCTTGGATACGTTGATAAAGGGGATCACGGGCGGTAAGAGCACACTCTTGCCCCATTTCCCCAAGGCTAAAGGGGCTCCTGGTAAGAAGCATACTAATTTTCGGCCTTCTCAGGGGTCCTTTCGTGCCTTTCGGTCGCACTACAAGGGCAAACCGTTCAAGGGTCACGGCTCCCAAAAGAAGCCGTGGTCTGGTAAGCAGAAGTCCGGTCAGTCCGGACCCGCTGCCCATAACAATGCGGCCTGAAGGGACGCCCTCACCCAGTTCTGGGGTGGGGGGGACGCTTGCTCGGTTTTCTTCAACCCTGGCTGGCCCGCGTTCGGGACCGGTGGGTTCAGGAGATCGTTCGATCTGGCTACAAGATCGAGTTTCTCTCTCGGCCGGAGAGCAGATTCTTTCCCTCAAATCTTCAACTGTCTCCAGAGCGTTTGCGGGATCTGCACCTAGCGGTGCGGGACCTGAGGGCTCAGGGAGTGGTGGTTCCGGTGCCTCATCGGGACAGATTTCGGGGGTTTTATTCAAATCTGTTCACTGTGCCCAGGAAGGAGGGCAAGGTTCGTCCAATTCTGGACTTGAAGGCTCTGAACCGCTTTGTGCGGGTTCGCAAGTTCCGCATGGAATCCCTGCGGTCGGTGGTGGCTGCCCTGGTTCCGGGGGAATTCATGGCTTCCATCGATTTGAGGGATGCGTACCTTCACATCCCGATTTTCGAGGGTCACCGGAGGTACCTGCGATTCTCCATTGCGGAGGATCATTACCAATTCGTGGCGTTACCTTTTGGTCTCGCCGCGGCTCCAAGGGTTTTCACCAAGGTGCTTGCACCGGTTCTGGCTTTGTTGAGAGCCCAGGGTATCTCTGTCCTGGGCTATCTGGACGATATTCTGGTTCGGTCTGCGACCAGCCAGGGTCTGAAAAAGGACCTGTCCGTCACGATGCAAACTCTACAGGAGTTTGGTTGGACGATAAATTTTCCAAAATAGACGCTGGGTCCGTTGGTTCGTCTTCCCTACCTGGGAATGATCCTGGACTCGATCCAGGCGAAGGTCTTCCTGCCGGACGACAAACTCAGGACTCTTCAGGAGGAAGTCAGGTCCCTCAGGGACGTTCCACACTCGTCACTGCGGACGTGCATGAGATGTCTGGGGTTGATGGTCTCGGCCTTCGAGGCGATCCCCTTTGCCCAGTTCCACACGCAGTGTCTCCAAGCGGAGGTCCTGTCCAGGTGGGACGGGCGACCGCAATCTCTGGATCTTCAGATCTCGTTGAGCCATCGCACCAGAAGGGATCTTCTGTGGTGGCTCCAGTCCCAGATGGTGTCAGGGGGCAAGTCATTTCGTCCTCTCTTGTGGACAGTGATCACCACGGATGCCAGCCTGTCGGGCTGGGGTGGTGTTCTGGGCGTTCTGTCCGCCCAGGGAACTTGGTTGGAGGGGGAGTCCTCCCTTCCGATCAACATTCTGGAATTGCGTGCGATAAATCTCTGCCTTCGTCGTTGGACGGACAGGCTGCAGGGCTGTCCGGTTCGGGTGCAGACGGACAATGCCACGGCGGTGGCCTACATCATCCACCAAGGGGGCACCAGGAGTGCCCAAGCGGCTCGGGAAGTAGCCGACATTCTATCTTGGGCCGAGACTCACGTCCCGGTGATAACGGCAGTTCACATTCCGGGGGTGGAGAACTGGCAGGCGGACTATCTGAGTCGCCAGACCCTGGATCAGGGGGAATGGTCTCTCCATCCGGCTGTCTTCCAGATGTTGTGCGCGAAGTGGGGTCTTCCAGATGTGGACCTGTTCGCGTCTCGTCTGAACAACCAGGTGAAAACGTTCGTGGCAAGGATGCGCGACCCTCGGGCAGACGCGTCGGACTCGTTGGTGGCCCCGTGGCATCAGTACCGACTGATGTGTGCGTTTCCACCGATTCAATTGCTGTCCAGGTTCCTTCGCAGGTTGCACTCAGAACGCAGCACGGTGATTCTTGTGGCACCGGACTGGCCTCGCCGGTCCTGGTACGCGGACCTCGTGAATCTGGCGGTCGACGCCCCGTGGCGTCTGCCTCTTCGAGACGATCTCCTGTCTCAAGGGCCGATATTCCATCCT
Organism: Pelophylax lessonae; assembly: GCF_965119305.1. Taxonomy (NCBI): domain Eukaryota; kingdom Metazoa; phylum Chordata; class Amphibia; order Anura; family Ranidae; genus Pelophylax; species Pelophylax lessonae. The sequence goes on from NC_138768.1 coordinate 183,144,281, forward strand.
GCTTTACAGTCGCTGGCTTTGACGGCCTGGCTGTTGAGACCGAGGTCCTGAAGGATAGGGGTCTCTCCCCTGAGGTCATTCACACTTTGATCAACGCGAGGAAGCCTTCCTCGGGGAAGGTCTATTACCGTACTTGGATTTGGGATTTGAATCTCGTTCTCTCCGTGTTACAACGTGCTCCTTTTGAACAGATCAGGGAGATCTCGTTGTCTGTTGTCCAAAAAGGTCGCCTTTTTGGTGGCGATCACTTCGGCTCGTAGAGTGTCGGAGCTGGCGGCTTTGTCCTGCAAGTCTCCGTATCTGGTTGTTCACTTGGATAAGGTGGTCTTGCGACCTAACCCTTCTTTTCTTCCGAAGCGAGTTTCGGAATTTCATCTCAATGAGGATATTGTTTTGCCTTCGCTTTGCGCGAAGCCTAAGCATCCGAAGGAGGTGAGGTTGCACTCCTTGGATGTTGTTCGGGCGATAAGGGTTTACCTTAGATCGACTGAGTCTTTTCGCAAGACGGACTCTTTGTTTGTTCTTCCGGAAGGTCCTCGGAAGGGCATGGCGGCGTCGGCTTCTACCATCGCCAAATGGATCAGACAGACCATTGAACAGGCATATGCTTTGCAGGGAAAGGTTCCCCCTATGCCTGTGAAGGCGCACTCTACTAGATCTCTGAGTACGTCTTGGGCCTGTCGTCATGGGGCTTCTGTGGCCCAGGTGTGTAAGGCGGCGACCTGGTCGACCGTGCACGCTTTCACAAAATTCTATAAAGTGGATGTTCAGGCATCGGCAGATGCTTCCTTTGGCCGCAAGGTTCTTAGTGCGGCAGTTCCTTAGGGTCCCTTGTTTTGGACCCCTGGCTGTTTTGGGATGCGTGTTTTATCCCTGGGTTATTTGCTTTTCCTGGGTTGTTGCTCCTGTTGAGCAAGTTTTTTTTCATGTTGCCCAGCTGGTTTCCTTCCTTTTGTAAGGTTCCTTTCTTTGATGTGGAGACTGCGTTGCCTTACGGCGCGGCTGCGTTTCCCACCCCTCATGTTTGCACTGCTTTGGGACGTCCCCATTGTGACGAATATGAAGATGGCGGCGACTGTCGGAGGACGTAAGAGAAAACGGAATTTTTGTAAAATCTTACCTGTAAAATTCCTTTCTCTGAGTCCTCCGACAGTCGCCGCCCCCGCCCCTCTTTTGGGGTTTGGTTATATACTCTACTGCTATTCCACTGAAACTGAGATATGGATGCAGGAAGTAGGAGGGTATTGACTGAGGGGACCACCCCCTGGGGGTGGGATATGTTAAAAGCTTTAATGTTAACATATTCTGTTGCCTAGCTACTCCTTCGGAGCAAAGTCTAATACCCCATTGTGACGAATATGAAGATGGCGGCGACTGTCGGAGGACTCGGAAATTCCGTTTTTATTGAACAAACCTCCTAATAACAGTATTTTTTTTTAAACATAAACTTACAATGCACTGTTCCAAATTATGTTTAGAAACACTTTATAGGTTGTAAAGAACTGCAAATTATCATGCGTTGTGTTTACAGCATATTTACTGAAATCAAAAGCTATTTCAATCAAACTTATAACAACATTTTAAATGTTTAAACATTTTAACAGGTCACGTTACATTTTAACATAGGACCCCTTATTTGATAGCAGCTTCACAAGTCTTGCATCCATTGAACTTGTGAGTTTTTGGACAGTTTCTGAATTTGCAACATGTCAGAATAGCCTCCCAGAGCTGCTGTTTGGATGTAAACTGCCTTCCACCCTCATAGCTCTTTTGCTTGAGGATGCTCCAAAGGTTCTCAATAGGACTGAGGTCAGGGTAGGTAGGCCACATCATGACTTTCTCTTCTTTTACCCCATAGCAGCCATTGATGTAGAGGTATTCTTTGCAGCATGAGATGGTGCATTGTCATGCATAAAGATGATTTTATTACAGAAAGCATAGTTCTTCCTTCTGTACCAGGGAAGAAAGTGGTCAGTCAGAAACTCCACATACTTTGCAGAGGTCATCTCTGCACCAGCTCTCTTCCCATAATTCCGGCCCAAAACATAACCACCACCGCCTTGCTGACGTCGCAGCCTTGTTGGAACAGGGTGGCCGTCCACCAACCATCCACTTCTCCATCTATCTGGACCATTCAGGTTTGCACGGCACTCATCAGTGAACAGGACTGTTTGAAAATTAGTCTTCATGTATTTTTCTGCCAAATGCAGCCATTTCTGCTCGTGAGCATTGGGTAGTGGGGGCCGAATAGAAGGTTTATGCACAGTTGCAAGACTCTGGAGGACTCTACACCTTGATGTCCGTGGGACAACAGAGGCACCAGTGGCTTCAAATATCTGTTTGCTGCTATGTAATGGTATTTTAGCAGCTGCTCTCTTGATCCGATGCATGGATCTGGCAGAAATCTTCCTCAATGTGCCTTTATCTGCACAAACCCGTCTGTGCTCTGAATCAGCCACAAATCTCTAAATAGTGCAATAATCACGCTTACGTTTTTGTGAAATATCTAGTGTTTTCATACCTCGTCCAAGGCATTGAACTATTTCACTCTTTTCGGCAGCAGAGAGATCCTTTTTCTTCCCCATATTGCATAACAATGGTGCTCTGCTTAATGTGGAACACCCTCCTTTAGTAGTTTTTCCTTAAACTGGACTCACCTGGCAATCTAATTATCACAGGTGTCCGAGATTGTTTTCAGTGATCAAAAGAGCCCTGAGACACAATGGCATCCATGTGTTAAACTGAATAACAAAAAAATGTTTTTTGTTTATTCTTTTTGATCAAAATAAAAGTATATTAAACATACAAGGAAGAAAAAAAAGTCTACATCATTCTCATTCAAATGTACGGACAACATAACATAATATTGAGAATGTGCTCTGGTAAATTCCAGATACAATAAATCTTCCAAATACAAAATCTCATTAAACTGTAACAAAGAAGAGAGAAAAAAAAGGAAACAAGACGATAGGAAAAAAAAAGGGGGGGTGCACTGTCTTGCTGGCACTAGGTGGTGGGCAACAGACCAACTCATAGCTAACTTATCAAAGCTGATTATATCCAATGGTGATTATATCAAATAGTGGAGGTGTTAAGGTCCTGTTTGAGCTGGTTGATTCACCCTCCGAGTTCTATATGCCTGAATATATGGCGTTTCTGGTAAGAGCAATAGCGTGATTTCACTTCCAGCACGTGAAAGCATTATTGAATGGTGGAGGTTTGTTTTTGAGCACTGCTATACTCATCTTTGGACTTTATTTACATAATTTATTGGACACTGTGATTCATGTTTCTGATACTATTGGATGTCGCTTCATTTATTTAATTGCAAGAGCACATGAGTATTTGATATCACTTTGTCTTCATTTATATTTATTTTTATTTGGATACCTTTAGGGATATCATTTTATATATGTGTTTATCACATTTATCACTTAGCGCAGCTTTACTTATTTATATATCCAATAACCAGTATGATCTTATGAAAATAAATTTAGGGTAATTAATCCAAACCCCTTAGAGGTTGAGGTAAAGTTTGAACAAATCCACCAAGTTGATTATATCTCCATATCTCGAAATGAGTAGGTGGTTGATTTCTCAAAAGCATTGAAAGTGGTTTAAGAGAACCTACATTAAGTACCTGATGGAGTAGTAAGGGTCCCTCTAGGGACCAACACAGAAATCCCTTATCAATCAATGGGGGAAAGAAGTTGTGATTAAGTAGGGGAATTGTATGACCAAGTAAATCTTTTATGTAACATATCCCATATAGCTAACGTTGAAGTGGTTAAAGGTGAGGTACCAGATGTCATACCTCTAAAGGCTCTTGGAAGCCAAGGAATGACCGCAAGATAAGCTTTACACATATAGGACTCCATTTGTACCCATAGTTTTGTATTCTTTGCATATTTCCAATCCATATTCCGCTTCAAAACAATAGCGTGATAATACATTTTTACGTCAGGGAGAGAGAATTAACTTTGATACTCTTGGGTGCCAAACCTATCGAGAGATCATGGCTTCTAACTTAAAAAAAAAAAAAAAACAATGGGAACCCCTAAGGGAATCATTTGAAGCAAAAACATGATACATGGTAGAATATTCATTTTTATAACATTAATTCCCCCAACCCATTAATGAGAAAGTGGTGACCATTTATGAAGATCAGATTTAATTTCATTCAGCAGGGGGAGAAAATTATGTGGAAAAAGCGACGATAAGCGAGAAGTTAAATAAATTCCTAAATATTTAAGTTTAGTGGTCTGCCATGTGAAGGGGAAAAGAGGTTTCAGCAAGTTTGCTTCCACAACTGGAACATTGATATTCAATATTTCTGATTTTGTTAAATTTATTTTAACGTTCGATAGACTCTGAAATGACCGAAATGCCTCCAGTAAGTTCGGTATCATTATACGTGGGATTTGAATGAAAAACAAAATATCATTGCATATGCGGCATATTTATGAACAACTGTACCTATCGTTACCCCCTTAATATTGCAATTGCTTCTGACTTTGGCACAAAAAAGGTTCCAAAGCTATTGCAAACAATAAGGGGGGATAACGGACATCCCTGTCCCATTAAACAGGAAAAGAATCACTAAAGAGGCCATAATTCACACTCTAGTCGTAGGATAGGAATATAAAGATGATATTCGGTCATACATTCTAGGCCCTACTCCAAAATATTGCAATACCATCATAAAATAGTCCCAGTCTACCCTATCAAACGCCTTGACAAAAGAAGGGTGGGCTGGGACATCCTACGGACAAAATGCATAATGGAGACAACTCGCAAAGAGTTGTCTTTAGCCTCCCTCCCGGGAATAAAGCCTGTTTGATCTAATGAGACTCACTTAGGGAGGAGGTCCAACAATCTAGTAGCCAAGACCTTTGAGTATAATTTAACGTCAAGATTTAATAAAGAGATTGGACGATAGCTACCACAGCAAGTAGGATCTTTGGCTGGCTTAGGAATGACCGTAATATATGCACTTCTGGGCGTAATCCCTTAGAGCAATTAATCAAGTTAGCATATTTAGTTAAATAAGGTAGCAGGATGTCACTAAATGTCTTATAATATAACGCTGTAAGCCCATCTGGGCCTGGGGCCTTACCCAAGGGTAGAGAGGCTAACGCGCGTTTGCTCCTGTTCTACTCTAGGTCGTTTAGGAAGATTAGCCTGTTCAAAATAATCCTGCATTCTTTTAAATTTATTTTCAGGGAGATCAAGTAAGGTGTTATCTTTGGTGTTATAAAGAGCCGCATAAAATTCTTTAAAGGCCTTGGCTATATGGGGGGATAAGTGAGCCAAAGCGCCTGAAGGGAGTTTAATTTTAGAAATAAATGTCGCTGATTTCTTATCCTTCAAAGAACGTGCTAATTGCTTCCCCGGTTTGTTACCCCACTCAAATTTTTTGTGTTTATAAAAAAAGATTTAATTTTTACTTCCAAATCGAGAATAGCCTTTAATTCCTCTCTCTTCTCCGTCAGGGCCTCCAAGTGCAACCTATGTTAAGACAGCTTATGAACCTTTTCTAGTTCAGCCACTTGCTGTATTGTGTCTTTGAGTAGTTGTCCACGTTCTCTCTTCTTCCGCGCTCCAAGTTCTATCAATCTACCCATCATGGTGGCCTTGTGGGCCTCCCAGAGTAAAGATGGCGAGATCTCTATGGAAATGTTGTCTGAAAAATATTGATGCATCATTTCAGATAACGAATCAACATCTGTCGGATTCGAAAGGAGAAACTCATTACGTTTCTAATTGTTGGTGCGTGGCAAAAGAGAGGGAAAAATTAAGCTGGCAAATACCGAAGCTTGGTCTGAAACAGAGGCGATGCCTATGGAGGCAGAGCGTAGAAGAGGGAGGTGAAAGTGATCGATAAATATATGATCTAAACAATTTGTTGAAAAAAATGCCTACAGACAGCAGCAATCTGGGCACATATATTATATTCTGGGTGGTGCCCCTATCCTTAATAGATTATTCAAAATGGAAGGATTGGGAAGACAAGGATTTCGGGCACACTAAATCTATAAAATCAATTTTTATTTTAAATTCAATTAAAATCAAAGAAATAATTTGTCTTCCCAATCCTTCCATTTTGTATGATCTAAACAAGAATAAGAGTCGTGAACTTTAGAATGATAGGAATAATTCCTACTTTTGTGATGCAACAAGTGCCATGTGTCCATTAGTTGCAATTCATGTAATTTTTTCTTTATCGCTAACATGCGTTTAAAAGGGATATGAGAACGAGACTGAGAATTGTCTAACAAAGGATCCAATGTCATGTTAATCTCCTGCTAGTATAATCAGCCCTTCTCCACACTCAATTTCAGTAATATTTGAGACAAAAAGGCGGTTTGATTGTTATTGGGTCCATAGACATTAACTAGGGTACAATGTACATTACCCACATATCCCTTCAAGAACAGATAGCGACCATAATCATCTGCTAACATATTAGTAAGGCGAAAGGATACATGTCTATTGAACCCAATAGCTACACCTTTAGCCTTCTTGGTATCTGATAAGCTATAAAACCATTGTGGGTATTGGGGAGAATAGAGTTTAACCGTTGCATGGGTTAAATGTTTTTCCTGCCAAAACACTATTGAACATGCTGTCTTTTTCAGCTCTCTTAATATTTAATGCCGCTTTGCTGCAAAATTTAATCCCCTGACATTATAGGAAGCTATCACAAGAGTAGTCATTTGATCAATAAGATATATGTTGCACACTGTGTCCACCACCCATGCCAGCAAGTATCTAAAATGGTAAACAAAGGGAAAAAAATGATATAATAAGGATATAAAAAAAAAAAGAAAAAAACATGCACAATATGTCCCAATAGGTAGATTTGAAACTTTTGTATGAAATACCAAGTGGGTATTAATATAATTTCACGCATCAAAATGCTGCGGTCCCCGTGGGGATGTGGGGATCGCGTCAGCATACCCCAGCTCCGGGTTGCTACTCCACCGGATGTGCTGGGGAGGCCCCATGATCCCCCCTCCCCAGGAAGAGGGGGGCAGTCAATACGCTAACACACATTATTGTGTGGTAGTTGACTAATATGTCCGGACATTACATTTTAACACCGGCAATAATTACCATATTCATATTTAAAAACATTAAGCCTCTGATTATATTTTTTGATTTCCCCCCTCAATTCCTCCCGATAAATAAGAAGGAAGTAGAGAAGGAATTTGACCTCCAGTAACCTGAGAAAAGAAAAATAGCAAAATTAGGAGAAATTCAAAGAGGGGATGAGAGTGTTCATTAGTAATCCCATTACTAGCTCCTAATTATTTCTTTTTAGAGTTTTTACCACATCCAAGTAAAATGCTAGTATCAGTTAAAGAAATTACTCTCCCAATCCCCTTATTCATTTAAACTATTTTTAAGATATATAATAGAGCCTTCAACTTCGCCAATCTTTCTTCTTTGGAGGGCCAGACATCACAGAACCTCCCTTCTTTGTAGATGTTTTACGCCAGTGTGAGTCTAAAGTTGCAGAAAAAGATGGAACATAGTCTTCCCAACCGGGTAATTCTGGCGGAGAAATAATTGGAAATTAGTGCAGCGCTAAAACTAAAATTAATCAATTGAATAGGAAATATAGTCCATGCAAAGGAGGAAGGGCCCCGTGTGGATAAAGATGCACACTGTGGTCTTGAAACTACAAATCCACCACCAGATAGAATGGCCTCTCACCTCAAAGCACTGACCACAAAGGGTCAAAAACACCAGGACAGATTCCACTTGCAACTGAACACTGACGATAACACCTTTGGCAGAATGGATGGATGGGATGATCCCAGTTGCTCCAAATACCTCCAGGGGATACCGATCAGACAATCCAAAAGCTTGCTCTTAGTGGTGTGACTCAAAGAAAGGCAAGGGATCGCACATAGTGAAGTATGTCTAACACATTTATTAATTAAAACATAAGAAAGCCTCTTACTTAATAACAGCATACAGCAAGCACATCACATCCTCACTTGCTGAATGCTCCCACCCCCCAGGTACAGGTTGGCGTACAATGGGGCACAAGAGGTCCCCATCGCCACCCCCTGCACCTGGAGGTAGTGGGAGCGGTCAAAGACAAAGGCATTTCCAGTCAATATAAGAAATAAAGCCTCCAGAACAAAATCAATATGTCCTCGATGCTTTAGAGGACGTTCCAAAAGAAAATCCCTCACAGTCTGCAGACCTTTTATATGTGGGATACTGCTATAGAGAGCTTCAATATCTATAGCAACAAGAATGGTGTTTGGTGGAACAGTAAGTCCATCCAATCGTTTTAGCAAATCAGGTGTATCTTGAATGTAGGACGGGAGTGATACAACATGTTCTCTCAAAATTATGTCAATATATTGACTTAAGGGTTCTGTGTAGGATCCTATCCCCGATATTATTGGTCTGCCCAGGGGCACTGTGAGGCTTTTGTGTGTCTTCGGTATGGCATAAAATGTTGGGGTTTTGTTTTTTTTTTACCAAAACCGCATGGTATGTGTCCTTGTCTATAACACCTTTGTTGTATGCTCTTAAAAGTAACTGCACAAATTATTTTTGAAGTGTATTGACCTTTTCTTGTGGTATAGGCCTATACCAATCTCTGTTGTTTAAGATAGCAAGACACATATCCCTATATTGTTCAACATCCATTATTACAATGTTCCCCCCCTTATCGGCGGGTTTGACTATAATCTTGTTGTTGCGACTAAGTGAAGATGGGGCTTGTTTCTGTTGCTGACTAAGATTATCCATGTTGTTTTTTGATGACACCTGTATTGACTCAATTTGTTTGGTCACCTGAGTAATGAATGCTGCAATATTTGGATTGGTCTGTAATGAGGGAATTTTGTCAGATTTCTTTTTAACCGTATGTACCGAGAATTCCTGTACTCCCTGAGTAGGTAAAACTGGTGCACGCACATGTTGGAGGAGGGATTGTGAGTTCTCTAGGTTTTGAGATTGATCAAAGGTCTCGTTCTCTTCCAAGAGATCCATAAGATCCTTTAATGCCCTAAAGTCGCGTACCTTAAAGTCCCTCCATTGTTCCTTGAGTAGATGGTCCTGTTTTTTTCTCTTCCTCTCCTCGTCAAATAAGTATTTGTATGTTAATCTTCTTCCAAACAAGTTTGTCTTTTATAATTTCAAAGTGATTTATCTCCTGTGTTGGACAAAAAGTGAGACCGAGAGAGAGAGAACTTCTCTCTCAGCTTGTGTAAGGGTGTAGGATGATAAATTTATCACATCTAAATGAGTGGTGGTTGGGTTAATTTGATTACGAATGTGTCTAGCGTGCCTTTGTTTGGTGCATTGTCTGTTTGTGTTATGAAAAGATCTAGCTGGTTGTTCATCAAATCTAAAAAAACCATCATCTTCAATTAGGGGTTGATCTTCCTGTATGTGAGTTTGTGTTACCGGTATAGTCGATGAGGTTTTTGGACGTACCGAACCGTCACCATGACGCGAGTGCGCAAAAGTAGGAGTTACTTGTGGTTTGTGTATTTGAGTAGTGGACTTATTTTTTGGTTCCTGCTCTAGTGCGCGTTTCTTACCACCACCTTGTGTACCGTCACCAGATTTTGGTATTTTCCTTGTCTGTCGGTGTCTCCAATGGTTAGCATATGCGTACTGTGAATGATAAGAGATGTTAGATGCATTCGAAGAGTCAGATTCCTGACTATCGTTTTCATAGCTGGTATTGTTTACATTTTGTCTGAAAGCCCGAGATCGCCTCATTTCATTTATAGGCCATTTATAAGCTGTGTTATTGCTAAATGCTAGCTTGTCCCGAGTAAATTTCTGTTCGTTTTTGGACACTATATCGCAGTTATATTTTACCAAGAACTCCTGGAGTGCACTATTTCTTATAGTAAACTCCGGGAGTGAACAAATGCTTTGATTTTTAGCATATATAGATTTAATTTCGTCATTTAATGTTGTCATTTCATTGTGATATTGTTCCAATAGTATGGATATGATTTGTTTAGAACATAATTTAAGGGTCTTTTCCCAAATTTCCCTAAGCTCAGGAGTAATAGTTCTTAGGCTGGGAAAGATTTGGACCCTTAGGCCTATGGGATTCAAGTTTTCCTCATTATAACGTTCAAAGTACTTAATGTGCCAGTGGAGATTTGATTTCCGGATTAGACATTTCTTCAATTTTAGAAAGAAACCATCTATATCTATACACCCTGTTGGATCATCCTTTGACATTTTTTTGAATTTTCTGCATTAATCCTTCCCAGGACGTGCCTAGATAGTCCGCCATTATTCCAAAATAGGCATAAGTTAGTAAATGTGGTTTTTATTCTCTGTCTTATTTTGTAATAGACAGGAAGAAGAAATATAGGGAGCTCCAAAAAGTGGGTGGATAACACCCCATTAAGGTACTAAATAAATAGGATGAGCTAGCCCTTGTGTGCCATAATCCTAATATTAATTAGAGAAGAAAGACCAATGGTACAACCAAAGTTGTTCAAGACCCTCGAGCATACATACTCGCACAAAATCACAAAAGCGGGGTCGAGGCAGTACTCCCCATCACAATCCACTAGCAATGGTAATAAAAAAAGACCCGACACTCAGGCACAATTCAAAACACAAGCACAACTGTCCAACCTAACACCCATCCTCCAGAAAGTCTTGGCAAAGGGGACTAACCCCAATACCAACACTGACACTTCTACACTTGCACAAACCGATGATGGTTTTTTAGCACTACAGGGTGTTCAAACACCCAGAAACTCCAGACAAGGAAGCCTAGATACTTATGTCAAACCAGTAACCAATTGAATACAGAGATAAATGTCCCTAGCGATCTTAATATTGTGAATTTGACAAACATCATCTTAACTATAGCACAGAAAGAAGTACTACAACTGGGCCTTGGATTCTGCCCGACCAGATACTCCAGAGACCATAAAGGACTTGCATCTTTTTGCAAGAAACCTCACATTTAAATTTATCTATGACGCTGACAGAAAACAAAAACAAGTGGAAAGACAATTAGCGGAACAGACGAAACATTTTTCAATGGCAGAAAATAGAGCTTTAAGGGACCTAGCCCTCTTATACGAGGAGGGCAATACTGAAGTGGTCTCGGCTATTGATTCCGATGACACACAGTTACCTTCCCCAGGCAATCAGAGAGTAGACATACCTGTCAAAACCTTTAAACCTAGATCTCAGAGGTTCCCTGACCTTAATTCAAATTCCAACATAAAGACCTTTGTCCAGAGAGTCTCACAACATTTGAAAAAAACCATATGGTGTAACGCTGAGCGCTCCGGTCCCTGCTTCTGGACCGGAGCGCTCGCAGCGTTCGTTCCAGATCCACTCACCTGTGCCCGCTCCGGCTCCCTCCTCCGCTCCCCGCTCACATGGTTCCCGGAGCGTGCGCCCCTGCACCATAGGGCGCGCACGCGCAGGTCGTTTGAAATTTAAGGGGCCTGTGCACCAGTAATTGGTGCCTGGTCCAAACCTCCCTTCCTGTTTCCTGTGACCTGTTTCCTGTTTCCTGTGACCCGTTTCCTGTGACCCGTTTCCTGTGACCCGTTTCCTGTGACCCGTTTCCTGTTTCCTATATAAGTGACCTGCCCCTTCCAGCCATTGCCGGATCTTTGTTGCCTTGTTGCCTTAGTGAAAGCGTTATTTGTGTAATCCTTTGCCTGTTGCCGAACCCTTTGCTAACGACTATCGCCTCTGAACCTGTGCTGCCTGCCCTGACCTTTGCTACGTCTGACTACGCCTCTGCCTGTCCCTTTTGTACTACGCCTATATCAGCAGTCGGTGAGGTTGAGCCGCTACCAGAGGACACGACCTGGTAGTTACCGCCGCAGCAAGCCCATCCCGCCTTGCGGCGGGCTCTGGTGAAAACCAGTAACTACTTAGAACCGATCCTCCGGTACAGTCCACGCCAATCCCTCACTGACACAGCGGATCCACTCCCTGCATCGCTCCTGCTACCAGTCCGGACCCTGACAGTAAGATCCGGCCATGGATCCCGCTGATGTGCCTCTGCCTAGTATCGCGGACCTTACTACAGTTGTGGCCCAGCAGTCGCAGCAGATCGTTCAGCAAGGTCAACAGCTGGCACAGTTGACCGCCATGCTGCAGCAGCTTCTTCCAGCACAGCAGCAGCCGCCTCCACCGCCTGCATCTGCTTCACCACCGCAGCCTGTGGCCGCCGCCACTTCTAGAGTCCGTCTGTCCATGCCGGCCAAGTACGACGGTGATCCCAAGTTGTGCCGCATATTCTTATCCCAATGCTCCCTTCACCTGGAGATGTCGGCTGACCAGTTCCCCTCGGAACGAGCCAAGGTGGCATTTGTCGTTAGCCTGCTTTCGGGGAAGGCCCTGGCCTGGGCTACACCACTTTGGGACCGCAACGATCCTGCCACTGCCAGTGTCCAGAGTTTCTTTGTGGAATTCCGGAGTGTTTTTGAGGAGCCAGCCCGGGCTGCCTCAGCAGAGACTGCGTTATTGAACTTGTCCCAGGGGAGTTCCTCTGTCGGAGACTATGCTATCCGTTTCCGCACCCTGGCTTCGGAACTCTCCTGGAATAACGAGGCGCTCTGTGCTACCTTTAAGAAAGGCTTGTCCAGCGCCATAAAGGACATCCTGGCCGCACGAGAAGTCCCTACCAACCTGAGTGACCTCATCCATTTGGCCACCAGGATTGACCTGCGTTTTGCTGAGCGACGAGAGGAACTGCTACAGGAAAAGGGAAGTGCTCGTCCCAGACGCTTTCCTCGTCTGGCGCCTATCTTCCAGCCTCTACCGCAACCCTCTTCTGGGCCTCCCGCCGAGGAAGTCATGCAGGTGGATCGGTCTCGCCTGACCACGCAAGAAAGGAACCGCCGTAGAGACGAGAACCTCTGTTTGTACTGTGCCAGTACTGAGCACTTTTTAAAGGACTGTCCTCTCCGTCCACCGCGTCAGGGAAACGCTCGCACCTAGTCAACGTGGGAGAGGCGTTGCTAGGTGTGAATACCTCCTCTCCGCGCATTACGGTACCCGTGCGGATTTCCGTGTCCGCCAAGATCTCCTTTGCTGCTTCTGCCTTTCTGGATTCTGGTTCAGCCGGTAACTTCATCGACGCCTCGCTGGTGAACAAGTTCCACATCCCTGTGGTTCGTTTACTGAAGCCCATCTTCATCTCCACAGTTAATGGAGAGAGACTCGACGGTATGGTGCAGTTCCGTACAGAACCCCTCCAGATGGACATCGGAGTCCTGCATTCTGAGCGATTGGAGTTTTTTGTGTTACCCCATTGCACCTCAGAACTCCTCTTGGGTCTGCCCTGGCTCCAGTGCCATTGTCCCGTTCTGGATTGGACCTCCGGAGAGGTTCGAAGCTGGGGTTCGGCTTGTTTCGGCAGATGTCTCAAGTCGGTACGAGTCAAGTCTGCACCTGTTATTTCTCCTCCTCCCGGTCTGCCTGAACCATATGCGGATTTTCCAGACGTTTTTTGCAAGAAACAGGCGGAGGTGTTGCCTCCACATAGGCCATATGACTGCCCCATTGACTTGCAACCTGGCACTACGCCGCCTAGGGGAAGAATCTATCCTCTCTCCCCTCCAGAGACTCTAGCCATGTCAGAGTATATCCAGGAGAACCTGCAGAGAGGGTTTATCAGGAAATTCTCTTCTCCTGCCGGAGCAGGATTCTTCTTTGTTGCGAAGAAGGACGGTACCCTTAGGCCTTGCATAGACTTTCGGGGTCTCAACAGCATTACTGTAAAGAACCGTTACCCTCTTCCCCTGATTACGGAACTCTTTGACCGGTTACAAGGCGCCAAGTACTTCACCAAGTTGGATCTCAGAGGGGCCTATAACCTTATTCGCATCCGAGAGGGTGACGAGTGGAAGACGGCTTTTAACACCCGAGACGGGCATTTTGAGTACTTAGTCATGCCTTTCGGGCTCTGTAACGCTCCAGCGGTCTTCCAGGAGTTCGTTAACGACATTTTCCGAGACCTGCTCTATACCTGTGTCGTGGTCTATTTGGATGACATCCTCATCTTCTCTACTAACTTGGATCAACACCGTGCTCATGTCCGCTTAGTACTCTCCCGTCTCAGAAAGAACCGTCTCTACGCTAAATTTGAAAAGTGTTTGTTCGACCGTACCAGCCTTCCCTTCCTGGGCTACATCATTTCTGCCAAGGGACTACAAATGGATCCTGCCAAACTGTCTGCCATCCTGGACTGGCCTCGTCCCTCTGGCCTTAAGGCCATCCAGCGATTCCTCGGATTCGCAAACTATTATAGACAGTTCATCCCGCATTACTCCACCCTTGTAGCACCAATTGTAGCCCTAACCAAGAAGGGGGCTAACCCGAAATCTTGGCCGCCCCAGGCCGAGAAGGCCTTCAGCGCTCTTAAGTCTGCCTTTGCCACCGCCCCAGTTCTGTCCAGACCGGATCCTACTAAGCCGTTCTACCTGGAAGTCGACGCTTCCTCTGTTGGTGCTGGTGCTTTGCTCATGCAAAAGACTACGAGAGGCAAGTCGGTTACTTGCGGGTTTTTCTCTAAGACTTTCTCTCCCGCTGAAAGAAATTATTCTATTGGGGATAGAGAATTACTCGCCATCAAGCTGGCCTTGGAAGAGTGGCGGCATTTACTGGAAGGATCGGTACATCCCGTGAACATCTACACGGATCATAAAAATGTATCTTACCTCCAGTCTGCTCAGAGACTAAATCCCCGCCAAGCTCGCTGGTCTCTATTTTTTGCCAGATTTAACTTCCGGATCCACTTTCGTCCAGCGAGCAAGAACCTCAGGGCCGATGCCCTGATGTCACAGGAGAGGAAGTCAAGCCACAGCACATTGTGCCCCCAGAATGTCTGGTCACCGTGGCACCTATAGACTTGCGTAACCTCCCTCCCGGAAAGACCTATGTTTCTCCCCGTCTTCGCCTAAAGGTTCTTAAGTGGGGACATTCTTCTCTTCTCGCAGGACATCCTGGCGTCCGAAAGACTCTACAACTTATCTCCAGGAGATATTGGTGGCCATCCTTGGAGAAGGACATCTCTGAATTTGTACAGTCCTGCTCTGTATGTGCCAGAGACAAAACCCCTCGCCAAAGACCCGCCAGCTTTCTCCAGCCACTTCCCATACCAGAGACCCCTTGGTCCAATATCGCGATGGACTTTGTTACGGACCTACCACCATCTCACGGGAAAACGATAATTTGGGTCGTCGTAGATCGCTTCTCGAAGATGGCGCACTTCATCCCGTTGCCAGCCTTACCATCCGCACCTCAGTTGGCCAAGCATTTCCTCCGACACATCTTCCGGTTACACGGCCTGCCTTCACATATTGTCTCCGATAGAGGAGTCCAGTTTGTGTCCAAGTTCTGGAGGGCTCTCTGTGGACGGCTTAAAATCAAGCTGGATTTCTCTTCTTCATACCACCCCCAAACCAACGGACAAGTAGAGCGGGTCAATCAAATCTTGGGCGACTACCTTCGCCACTTCGTTTCCTCCCGTCAAGACGATTGGGTCGACCTCCTCCCGTGGGCGGAGTTCTCCTATAACCACAAAGACTCTTCCGCCACCAACAAGTCTCCCATCTTCGTGGTTTACGGTCGTCATCCTCTGCCTCCTCTGCCGTTATCCTCCTCCTCCGGTGTACCTGCAGTGGATGACCTGGTGCAAGACTTTTCTGCCATCTGGCGTGAGACGCGCCTGTCCCTCTTACAGGCCTCATCCCGCATGAAAATCCAAGCGGACAAGAAATGTCGGTCTCCTCCTGTCCTGGTTCCTGGGGACAGAGTTTGGCTCTCCTCCAAGTACGTCCGCTTCAGGGTTCCTAGTTACAAGCTTGGTCCTCGTTATTTGGGACCCTACAAGGTCAAGAAGAGGATCAATCCTGTGTGTTACCAACTCCATCTCCCTCCCTCCCTTAAAATTCCCAACTGTTTTCATGTCTCCCTCCTCAAGCCTGCGGTCTTTAATCGCTTTTCCCCCAAGAATCTTCCTCCCACGGTACCTCGGATGTCTTCTCCGTTCAGGAGATATTGGCCTCTAAATTGGTCAGGGGGAGAAGATATTTTTTGGTGGACTGGGAGGGCTGCGGTCCTGAAGAGAGATCCTGGGAGCCAGAGGAGAATATCTTGGACCGTAACCTCATCCTCAGGTTTCTGGGTACCAAAAAGAGGGGGAGACCAAAGGGGGGGGGGGTACTGTAACGCTGAGCGCTCCGGTCCCTGCTTCTGGACCGGAGCGCTCGCAGCGTTCGTTCCAGATCCACTCACCTGTGCCCGCTCCGGCTCCCTCCTCCGCTCCCCGCTCACATGGTTCCCGGAGCGTGCGCCCCTGCACCATAGGGCGCGCACGCGCAGGTCGTTTGAAATTTAAGGGGCCTGTGCACCAGTAATTGGTGCCTGGTCCAAACCTCCCTTCCTGTTTCCTGTGACCTGTTTCCTGTTTCCTGTGACCCGTTTCCTGTGACCCGTTTCCTGTGACCTGTTTCCTGTTTCCTGTTTCCTATATAAGTGACCTGCCCCTTCCAGCCATTGCCGGATCTTTGTTGCCTTGTTGCCTTAGTGAAAGCGTTATTTGTGTAATCCTTTGCCTGTTGCCGAACCCTTTGCTAACGACTATCACCTCTGAACCTGTGCTGCCTGCCCTGACCTTTGCTACGTCTGACTACGCCTCTGCCTGTCCCTTTTGTACTACGCCTATATCAGCAGTCGGTGAGGTTGAGCCGCTACCAGAGGACACGACCTGGTAGTTACCGCCGCAGCAAGCCCATCCCGCCTTGCGGCGGGCTCTGGTGAAAACCAGTAACTACTTAGAACCGATCCTCCGGTACGGTCCACGCCAATCCCTCACTGACACAGCGGATCCACTCCCTGCATCGCTCCTGCTACCAGTCCGGACCCTGACATATGGCCTGACATACCCACCAATCTAACGAGAGAACAAACGACAGCACTTCAACAATTACAAAATGACACCAAAATCGTAATAAAGCCATCCGACAAGGGTGGCAATATTGTGGTGATGTCACGATTACAATACGAGACCATGTGTCTTGAGGTTCTAGCAAATCGAGAGTGGTATTGCCCAACTTCACATGAATATATACAACAATTTATCAATGAATATCGTCAATTATGCACGGAGGCATTTATTGAGGGCCTTATAGATAAACATACATTTGATTTTTTAAATACAAAACATCCTAGGACAGCTACCTTCTATACCTTGCCAAAGGTGAACAAAAATTTACAACGACCCCCCGGTGGACCCATCGTATCGGGCATTGGGTCACTTACCGAAAATGCAAGTAAATACATTGACTCTTTCTTATTACCTCATGTTTTGGGCCTCTCCTCGTACATACGAGACACCACAGATCTCTTGAAACAATTGGAGGAGATTCAGGTCCCTCCGGATGCCCTGCTCGTTGCCATAGATATCGAGGCACTTTACTCGAGTATCCCGCATGAGCAGGGCATCCGGATGGCTGAATCCTTCCTAAAAGAACAGGATCACAACACCTGGCCCCTCATGGAATTTGTTCTCAAACTGCTTAAATTTGTGCTGACCAGAAATCACTTCATATTTCTGGAACAAGTTTATTTACAAATACAGGTGGTTGCGATGGGCACTTGCTGCGCACCTTCCTACGCTAACCTCTTCCTAGGTGGATGGGAGCGTATGATTTTCTCGAGTGAGGACATGGATGAATGGATACCTTATATACTTATTTGGCATTGATTCATCGATGACCTCCTAATTATCTGGACTGGCACACGTCCCAACCTATTACGATTCATTGCTGCTCTGAATAATAACAACTATAACTTAAAGTTTACATTCATGATCGATAAAAAACAAATATCCTTTCTGGACCTTCAGATCAGCATTTTATCAAATGGCAAACTAGACATGGATTTATACCGCAAACCTAGTGTGGGGAATACTATCCTATGCGCAGCAAGTGCCCATCCCACCCCCCTAATTAAGAGTATCCCATATGCCCAATATTTGAGGCTTTGGAGAAATTATTCGACCGATGTGAATTTTCAAACTCAGGCGAATCCGCTACAAACTCGCTTACTGGCCAGAGGGTACTCCAGGACCCTATTAAGAAAGGCCTTTAACAGGGCTAAGCTACGTCCCACAGCAGAACTGTTATATAAGACCACTCCTAAAACTAACCAAGATACAGTAAGATTCCTTACCAGGTTTTCTTCACATGAAGCCCTTTTACGGAACATTTTAAGAAAACACTGGCCGATCCTGACCCAAGATTACACTCTAAATTAAATATTTGAACCCCCAACCCAATCTGGTTTTCAGGAGGGCCACCTCTTTGAGAGACCATCTCACTAAGAGCCATTATACCATTCAAGAGGGACACCAGTCTGGGAGAAAGGGAACTTACCCGTGTGGATCTTGCAATAAATGCCCTTGGGTCAAAGTTGGGAAAGGGATTCACCTACCCAATGGAAAGTGGCACAAGTCAAAACAGTTTGCTGACTGTAATACCCAAGGCCTGATATATTTGATGACTTGCATCTGTGGAGCGTTTTATATTGGTAAGACCAAACTAAAACTGAGCCAACGGATAGGAGATCACACTTACCACTCTGAAGGAGGTACTCTCCAAACCAGCGTGACTCGCCATATAGGCTTATACCATAGATATGACAACACCGTTGTCTCATTTTTTGTCTTGGAGGTAATACCCCCAGACCCCCGAGGTGGGGACTGGGACAAACGTATACTCCAAAAGGAGACTCTCTGGATAGAGCTCTTGGAAGCTACTAAACCTCCTGGGATCAATGAAGCACTATCTTACAAGCCCTTTTTAGGCTGATGATACACAAACCAAATATCGATTTTCCAGCCAGTAAACCTGCCCTCCATCCACTTGTTAATATATGTTAAGATCTGTATAAGTATAGTATACCATCGGGATGTAGTCAATATATGTGATGACATGCCAGTGGTAATTGACCAGTGGTCTCACGGATCGGAGCTTAGGTGCGGACGAGATCAAAATGTAGGATTTCTTTGTACATACAACAATGATCTGCTTATATGTATCTTCTGTCATGTTTATGTGTTTCCATTTCCTCAGATGTCTTTTGTAACCTATACATATCTATTCCAGTATGATGCTGCCATCATTATACATATTGGTTCCTTGGGGGGCGTTCTCCTTTTGACTCCCCATATAGCCATATGTGTATGAATATACAAATTTTGTCAGGCTCCATGTTGAAAATGCATCAGTACCTGCAAGAATGTTTAAATTATGTAAAATGACTGTGCTGCATATATCTATTTTATTTTTTTTCTATAAGGTGTTTGTCAGTGTTTAGTAATTTCTGATGATTATTTATGCTCCATCTAGGAGATTTCTGCATGTTTGTGAGATTCCATTGATGTCTCTGGTGCACTATCCGGTCCGCTCCAATACCCTGATTCGGCCATGGGGGGGCGGTAGCCCAGTATGTCCCAGACGGTTGTGTGGTCCCCGGACATCGCGACCAATCCCTTGGCCGCTTTGTGGCTAGTTGCAGTCGTTCCCTTGACCGCAACGGTACGTAGCACTACACATGCCCCGCCACAGGGGTGTGCTCAGTTGGGGACCTGACCCGGCGAGTGCGTCACTTCCGGAATTCCAGACTATTCAGTTCCGGCGCCGCCTGACCTCACACGCCGGGTTGAAGCACAATTTAAACGGCAGCATGCGAGGTGCAGCCACAGATTGCAGGAGCGATCCCTATGTGGCTGCACCATTAGGTAAGTTTCAGAGCCAGACATTGCTATTTTTCTACACATATATATACCCTCTGTCACATATATGATCAGATTTATGTATACACTTTGCTCACTTCTCAAAATATATTTACTATTTTTTTTTATTTAGGTCCTTTATGGCATTATATCCAAGCTCATTGAATACCAGCTGGGAACCTATCCCTTCGGCCCATCTTTCCCTCTACCTATTTTGTTAAGGGATACCCAGAGGACCCCAAAATGGGTCTTATAGTATACCTGAAATATACCATCTGAATGGGTATGTCACTATTATTTTCTGAGCTTGTGGATATTTGGAAAGGGGTTGAGTTTTCTTCTCCTATCCCCAACATATATTAAGATATATCCTTTTTTACATCCATAGATGAAATAGAGATTGCCTTTTGAAATCCAATACATGGTAACAGAACCACATACAATTCCTACCAATCCTGGTATTTGGGCTCTGTTGCAGCACTAGGTATGCTCTCCTCATTATGGGCAAACTATCTTCAAACTTTTTTTGAACAAACTCTATACACCTATTGAGCATGCCTCCTCCAGGTGCTGGTGTTTCTCCTTGACCTTTCTGGGTGTAACTTCATTCCATATGTATACTTTAAGCATTCTTAAATCTGTCCTATTGAATGACATCTATTTACACACATTTACCTCTGACACGCTGTCGGTGCAATTTGCTTTGGCTTCCACACCCGTCGGTGAGACGTATGGTTTGGGCAGCCCCCTCCCTACGCCCATCAGGGTTCCCTGGGCTCTCCTGGGTGGTGCGCTGGAGACATCAAAATCTCCTTGCAGAAATGTCATGTTGTACTGTGATATTAATATTGAAAATTGACCCTATTATCATTATACAGGAATACTCAGGAAAAACAAGTGTCATAGCACAAATTAGTATATACCCCTGAAGAAGCAGTAGGACAAAACTGCGAAACATGTCGGGTTTATCCGGTAGCCATATCACTGAGAACTCCTCAATGCACTCCTGTATTTATAATGCTCTGTGTAATTTTTGTACGATATTTAACTTTTGGATTAATAAAATCTATAATTTTTAACTTATTTTTCCTACTTATGTGTCACTCTACTTGTTATAACCAGGTACCATTGAAAAATCCCACCAGCCCTCACAATTTCCATTTCTTTCTTTTCTGGTCTATGTGCTTCTAGGAGGGATTTTTCCCTCTACTTTTCTAATAAGACAGGCCCCGTCACCTGGGCCTGCCTTTTTTCCTCTTGGGTCCTTTCCCATCATTTACAATAGGACTCTGCAAGAGTTCGGTTGGAACATAAATTTTTATAAAATCTGCCCTGATACCCTCATTAAGACTGGATTATCTGGGCCTGACTCTGGATTCCGCTTTGGAGAGGGTCTTTCTTCCTCCGGACAAGCTGCACAAGTTGCAGGGGGGGTGATCTGTTTGCTGTTGGCTAACAATCTGTCCTCTCTACGGACTTGCATGCGGGCCTTGGGTCTGATGGTGTCAACCTTCGAGGAGGTTCCGTTTGCTCAGTTCCACATGAGACCCTTACAAAGCGAGATTCTCGTCAAATGGAACAAAGATCCAAAGTCCTAGGACGCTTTGATTCGGTTGAGTCACAACACAAAGACTGCTCTACTATGGTGGCTTCACTCGTTGGCACTACGCCAGTGCAAGTCCTTCCTTCCGTTCTCCAGTTCAACTCACTTCATCGTAGAAGGTTAAGAGATTGGTCTGGCAAGAACGATTTTTCATGAAACCATGCTGATTACTACTAATACAGTTTTTATGACTAAAGTCTTGGATATAGTCCCTTAACATTCCCTCCAAAATCTTGCAGACTACTGATGTTAGGCTGACCGGCCTATAGTTACCGAGGATATATCTCGGCCCTTTTTTAAATATTGGTACCACGTTGGCTTTTTTCCAATCAGCTGGCACCATACCCACCTGTAGACTATCCTTAAAGATCAAGAATAATGGTCTGGCTATCACCTGGCTGAGTTCCTTAAGTACCCTCGGGTGCAAGCCATCCGGTCCCGGTTATTTATTTATTTAAGTTTCTCTAGTTTTGTTCTAAGTCTATCTTCTGTTAGCCATGGGGGTACTTCCTGATGTGTATTATTTAATTTATCATTACAAGCTGGGTTAGTGTAGCCCCCCGATTCTTTTGTGAAGACTGAAGAGAAGACATTATTTAACACTTTCGCCTTCTCCCTGTCCTCTATGGCCAGCTTCCCTTTGTCATCTTTTATGGGGCCAATGTGTTCTGACCTCGCTTTCTTACTGTTTATATACTTAAAGAATTTCTTAGGTTTTTTTTTTACTCTCTTCCGCTATATGTCTCTTGTGTTCTATTTTAGCCACCTTGATTTAGCCTTTACATTTCTTATTGGACTCTTTGTAATGCTTGAATGCTGCCAATGACCCCTCAGCCTTGTATTTTTTGAAGGCCTTTTCTTTAGTATTAATATGCATTTTTATGTTGGAGTTTAGTCACCCAGTGTTTACTTTTGCTCTTTTCAATTTATTCACCTTTGTAATGCACTGGCCAATCCCTTTGTTTAGTATGCTCTTGAAGCACTCCCATTTTCTTTGTTCCCAGGGTTCTATCCCATTTTATATTTTCTAGTAAAGAGCGCAGTTTTGGGAAATTGGCTTTTTTGAAATTCAGTGTCCTTATATTACCCTTGGGTTTCCTATTACCATGATTAATACTAAAACTAATTGACCTATGGTCACTATTTCCTAAGTTGCCCCGTATTTCTATATCCATGAGCAGGTCTGTATTGTTGGTAATCAGTAGGTCTAGTACTGCATTGTTTCTTGTCGGTGCATTCACCATCTGACCCATGAAATTGTCCTGCAAAACATTTAGGTACTGCCGAGCCTTGGATGAATGTGCGGTTCCTTCTTCCCAGTCTATATCTGGATAATTAAAGTCCCCCATTATAATGACATTTCCCATCCTTGCTGCCAATCCAACCTGTGAAAGGAGGTCCGCTTCCCCCTCCTCCCTCTGGTTCGGGGGGTCTATAGCATACGCCCAATATTACTTTTCCCATAGTGCCTTCCCTTTGAAGTTCTACCCATAGGGATTCTACCTCATCCATAAGCTCCAGTATTAAACACTTTAGGACCGGAGGATTTTGCTGCTTAACGTCCAGGCCACTTTTTGCAACTTGGCACTGCGCAAATTTAACTGACAATTGCGTGGTCATGCAACGCCGTACCCAAACAAAATTTATGTCCTTTTTTCCCACAAACAGAGCTTTCTTTTGGTGGTATTTGATCACCTCTGCACTTTTCATTTTTTGCAATATTAATAAAAAAAGAGCGAAGATTTTGCGAAAAAATTGATATTTTCTAATTTGACAGTTAAAAAATATCCAATATATTCAATTTTTGTCATATATTTAGACCAAAATGTATTTAACTACATGTCTTTGACAAAAAAATTCTAAATGAGCGTATTTTTAACCACTTTAAGACCGGAAGATTTTTCCCCATTCCTGACCAGGCTATATTTTGCGATTCGGCACTGCGTTATTTTAACGGACAATTGCACTGTCGTGCGACGCTGTACCCAAACTAAATCTATGTCCTTTTTTTCCCCACAAATAGAGCTTTCTTTTGGTTGTATTTGATCACCTGTGCGATTTTTAATTTTTGAAAAGAGCGACAATTAAAAAAAAAAAAACAATATTTTCTCTCCTCGTCTTCCAGGACGGCCCAACAGTGAGAGATGATAGGCTCCTCCTACCGGAAACACAATCAAGTAAGATTAGTTAAAAGGCCCCACCCTTCCCTCAGGCCCTCAGTTTAGATTGTGTTTCTTCCTACAAGAGACGAGTGTTATTTACTAACCTGCAGACTATTGGAAGTCTAAAGGTAACCCTGTGAGCCAGGTTCAGCGGAAGGCCACGGGTTCCCCCTGGGGGACCCTATGAACCGAGCTTTACCTGCTGCCCAATGTGGTGCAAGCCCTCGGTCACCTGGGTAATGTTTCCAGGTCTTGTGATCCGGCGCCAGGAGCTCTCCTCCACCAAAGGCTTTTGAATTTCCCGTCGGACGGGCGCTTCAAGCCTCCTCTTCGAAACCGGAACTTCTGGCGTGACGTCAGACGTGCGCAACATGGGAAGGAGGAAGAACGTGGAGGAGACGCCGGAGCCGCTTACGAGCGGCAAAGCAGAATCCAAGGCTATCGGAGCTCATATGTCTGCTGTGGAAATGAAGCCCTCCATGATTCATCCTCCGGGGAAGGAAGAGGAGAGGCAGCTCCAGGTGTCGGCAGCCAAACCCAGGTCTGAGCAGGGTAAGTGCTGAATATGTATCCTCTATGGGGTCTATGCATTTTCAAAAGTCTGCTGGTTACCGACATAAAAAATACCTGGAAGTTGTATCATTTCCCTGACCCTAGTCAAACCCACCATGTTCTTTCTATGGTCCTCCTGTCATAATTTATTATAGGAAGACTGGTACTTATACTATCTTGTATCCTGTCTTCCAGAGTCCTTGAGCGGTCCACAAGAATCCTCTGTCTCTACACCAGCATTGTCAGGGCATGCTGTTCATAAGAAGTGTGGTAATTGCTCAGATAAGTTGCCCAGCTCCCACACTAAGGCCTCCTGCTATAAATGCCTTTATAGAATGACAGCAATGGAAACTTCAGGAATGATGAAAGACTTTTTTAAGACAATGCAGGAGGAAATGCTATCCACTATGATGACAGTTAGGTCCACTCTAGGAGCTAATAGAGTGGACCCTACAGATCCCTCTTCAATGGAAGGGACTTCTTCTCAAGAAAGCTCTCTATCTGGAGCAGGACCGTCAGGTACTACACCAACTACAGAAAACCTTCCCCCCAACTCGAGTCCGGACAGAAGGATTATCTCCAGAGGAGAGCCGCTCAGATTCCCCATCCTGCTCAGAGGCTGAAGGGGATAAGGACTCAGATGCCCCAGATGAGGCAGAGTCAGCAAAAAACCTTTTTGGGTTAGAAAATATGCAGGTTCTCCTTCAGGCCATCTATGCCTCAGAAGAGATACCTGATTTGCCTAGAGAAACCACGGCACAAGATAAACTCTAAAAAGGGATAGGGAGAAGTCCCTCTAGAGTTTTTCATATTCACCATTCACTGAAGACTCTGATTCTTCAACAATGGCAATTACCTGAGAACAGGTTAAATAAAAGGAGCTCCTGGAAGAGGAAATTCCCCTTTAAGGAGGGAATACAAGCAGATTCCTAAAAAGACCAAAACTAGATGCACCCCTGGCACAAGTTTCTAGAAAATCAGATCTCTCCTTTCTAGATGCTGGTAGCATCAAGGATGCCATGAGCCAAAAAGCAGAAACTTTACTGGGAAAAGCCTGGGATGCCAATGCAGCTACTATGGCTTCAGGTCTAACAGCCTCCTGTGTGGCTAGAAACGCCTTTTTCTGGGTGGATAGACTCAGTAAAAATCTGTCTCAGACCAAAACCCAAGATATCCAGGACTCCCTGTCGGTGATAAGTAAGGCAGTGGCCTACCTGGCAGACGCCGCACTAGAATCAGTAGAAACATTTGCCAAAACAGGAGCTCTCCTGAACACAGCCAGAAGAGCTATTTGGCTTAAGGAGTGGGAAGGGGACCTCACATCCAAGACCAAGCTTTGTGGTCTTCCATTTGAGGGGACCCTTCTGTTTGGTTCAGGTTTGGACGATGTCCTTTCCAGATCCTCAGAAAAAGGGAAGAAATTTCCCACAAAGCCTAGAGAGGCTAACAGAAATTTTTTTCGTGGCCCCAGGGATAATAAACAGCAAAGAAGGAAAAGGGAACCTTCAAAGAGCTGGAATTTTCTGAAGGAAAGATCAAGAAACAGTGCGTCCTTTCCTTCCACCTCAGCTGCAAAGGATAAAAAATGACTTAAAAGTCAAAGTAGGGGGCAGACTGAGTCAATTTCTTTCCAGCTGGGAAGAGATAAGTCTCCCCATATATCCGCAGCACCATAAAAGTAGGCTACAGACTGGAATTTGCATCAATACCCCCTCCAACAGTAACCCTTACACACGTCTCCAAGGGAACTCAAAAAGGTCAAGCCCTACTATTAGGGATTCAGAAATTGGCAGAACAACTGGTAATCATCCCATTACCAAAGGAGCAGCTTTTCCAAGGGTTTTACTCCCATGTGTTTGTGGTCCCAAAACCCTCAGGGAAGCATCGCCTGATAATAAACTTGAGAAACCTCAACAAGTTCCTTTTATACAAAAAATTCACTATGGAGACCATCTACTCAGTAAGAAAAAACCTACTGAAAGAGGTGTTCATGATCACCCTGGACCTCAAAGATGCATGTTCCTATTCACCAGGATCATCAGCCGTTTCTGAGGTTTGCAATAGTGACAGAAAAAGGAACTTCTCACTGGCAGTTTAGGGCACTACAGTTTGGACTAACCTCCAGTCCAAGAATCTTTACCAAGATCCTAGCAGAGGCAGTGGCTTGGTTACACGACCAAGGGATAGCTCTAATCCCTTACCTGGACGACCTGCTGGTTTTTGCAAAAACAGAGGCCCAACTAAAGACAGACACCCAGCAAATAATAACCTGCCTACAAGAGTTAGGATGGCTTATAAATTAGGAAAAAATCATCCCTGGTGCCAACACAGGTACAATCCTTCCTGGGATTTCAGGTGGACTCGGTGTCACAGAAACTCTTTCTTCCCAAAGAGAAGAGGGAAAAAATAGTTTCTGCAGTCTTAGACTTAACCACTTTACCTCTGGCCACTGTGCCTCTACTGCGGCACAGTGGCTCGTTATCGTCCAGCGACATAGACCGGAGGCGCGCTCCCGCTGTTTTCATTCACAGCGGGAGTCGGGCCGGGGGAGGAGTGGCGCTCGCCGCCGCTCTTCCCCCCGATCGTTGGGGAATCTAGTTTGGAGATCCGCCCGCCTGTGTAAACAGAGCAGGCGGATCTCCTAAGTGACAGGGAGTGACAGATCGGAGTGTTCAGCATAGCTGAACATCCGATCTGTCCCTGACTCACTCAGTCACCTCCCCCCCACACGTTAGTAAGCACCAGGCATACATTAACCCCTCCCTCTCCAATAAAATGAACCCCTTCCCTGCCAGTGTCATTTTTACAGTAACAGTGCATATATATAGCACTGATTACTGCAGTAATGTCACTGGTACCCCCAAAAGTGTCAAAAATGTCAGTCAAGGGTCCGATCTGTCCGCCGCAATGTCGCAGTCCCGCAAAAAAAATCGCAGATCTTCTGCCATTACTCGTTAAAAAAAAAAACACCAAAAATTACAGAAATCTTTCCCTTAGTTAGTAAACGCAATAACTTTTGCGCAAACCAATCAAAATATGCTTATTGTGATTTTTTTACCAAACATATGTAGCAGAAAAAAAATTGGGCAAAAATTGGCCAAAAATTTGATTTTTACATATTTTTTGGGAGGAATTTCATATAAAAAAATATTAAAAATATTGTTATTTTTTCAAAATAAATGCTCTTTTTTTGTTTATAGCGCAAAAAGTAAAAATCCCACAGGTGATCAAATACCACCAAAAGAAAGCTCTATTTGTGGTAAAAAAAAGGACGTAAATTTTGTATGGGTACGGCGTCGCACGACCGCGCAATTGTCAGTTAAATTCGCACATCGCCGAATCGCAAAAAGTGGCCTGGACTTAAGACAGCAAAATCCTCCGGTGGTAAAGTGGTTAAAGAATGCTCAATCCTGCCCCAGGAGAAAAGTATAACAAGTCTTAGGCCTTATGTCAGCCAGTATCCCAGCCATTGTGTGGGCACAGCTGCATGAAAGAGAACTGCTGTTCTTCCATCTGTCCTCTTGGGACAGAAGAATAGAGTCGCTAGGCGAAATGGTTGTCCTCACTCCACAGGTCCAGACCTCCCTGGAATGGTGGACCAATTCAAACAACCTAGCGGAAGGCAGGCCATGGGGTCAGTGGGATCCGGTAAGGATTACCACAGACGTCAGTACCAAAGTCTGGGGAGCCCATCTAGAGGGGGCACAAACCCAGGGAATATGGGGCAAACGAACAGCCCAAGCCTCATCCAACTTCAGAGAACTGAAGGCAGTAGGAAAAAGCCTAAAAGCCTTTCGGAAACTCATATGGAACAGAGAGGTTCTGATATTATCAGATAACACCACAACAGGGGCCTACCTGAACCGACAAGGAGGGACCAGATCGAGATCTCTCCTTACCCTAACCCAAGACGTCTTAGGATGGGCCGAAGGGAGGGTAATCTCAATAGCAGCTGTCCACATCAGGGGAAAGGACAATCTGCAGGCGGATTTTCTCAGCCGCTACAGCATCAAAGAAGGGGAATGGGAACTGAATCCCAAAGTCTTCCAGTCTGTAGTGGAGAGGTTTGGGCAACCAGAGATAGACCTATTTGCCTCAGCTCTGAACAAAAGGGTGAAGAATTTCTTCTCCCTAACCAGGTCCAAAGAAATGGTCGGGCTGGATGTCTTAGCCCAGCCCTGGAAGTTCAATCTGGTCTACGCCTTTCCACCTCTGATGCTAATTTCCAGAGTGATCCAGAAGTTGAGCAGGACACAGGATCTGAATTTAATTCTGATTGCTCCCTGGTGGCCCAAAAGGCCATGGTCCCAATCCTGAAAGCCATGTCCATGTAACGCTCCTGCGTTTTATGTATGATGTGGATTTTCAGCTGCAGAAATATTCCACTTCAGTAGTCATGTAGAGAAACGCTGAGACACCAATCCCAACTCCCAATGACTCATCATGTGTGGATAATCTCAATTCAGCAAGTAAATACACACACTCAATAAGATGTTTCCTAGAGTGACTTATGTATATAGTAACACAGTGATGATTGGCTGAAGAGACAGGTTGGGTAGAGATGGTAGATGACAGACACTTGAAAGGAAATGTTCTTGAAAGTAAGATAGTAGCAGATGGGATGCAGATAGGTTTAGCAATCATGTATGGTAGCAGATGACAGAGTAGCAGGTGGACATACAAGAGAGATCAACCCAGTGCAAGAACAGGTGGTAGTAGGCTCAAGAGCTAGCAATCTTAGATAATGCAGATGTAGTAATAGTCCTTAGTATGCAGAGCTAGATAGTGTAAGCTTTAGTATGAAGGTTATAGAGGTTTCCCCTGTGGGGTACTTATCACTAATAGCAATGTAGCAGAGGAGAGGTTCGGCAAGAGCGGATGATCCGGTAGCGGGATACAGGGATCAGCGCAGCGTGGTTCCGACAGCGAGGTATGCTTGCAAGCATGAGAGCTTCAAGACAGGTTAGCATCAAGGCACAAAGCAGTTTGAACGAACACATGTGAGTGAGAGCCGGCGATCTAAATAGCCATCCAGTCCGGCGCTCAGTGATGACAGCATCAGTCTTAAAGGTGTATGCGCACCTTACCAAAAGAGAATGGTGGGGCGCATACACTTATGAAAGAGTAATTAGGGTACCCAAAGGTACCAGAACATTACAGTACCCCCCCCCCCCTTAAGGCCGGCTCCTGAAGGCCTCTGGAGCTGGTTTGTCTGGGTACTTCGCATGAAAATTGCGGATTAATCTAGAGGCATGTATGTCAGAGGTGTTTAGCCAGGTGTCGTCTTGGGGCCCATAGTTCTTCCATCGAACCAAGTACTGAAGTCTTCCTCTGTGGATACGAGAATCCAGAATCTCTTTTATCTCATATTCTTCTCCACCTTCAACTTGTACAGGAGGAGGAGGTGGGATAGTAGGCCTTATTCCTTGGTCAGGAACATGGGGCTTCAGTAGCGACACATGGAAAATGGGATGTATTTTGAGGTCTATTGGCAATGTAAGCTGTACTGCAGCTTTTCCAATAAGTTTCTTGATTGGGAAAGGTCCCAAGAACAGAGGTCCAAGCTTTTTGCTAGGGATTTTCAGTCTTAAATTTTTTGTTGAGAGCCAAACGAGGTCCCCGATAGCGTACTGAGGAGAAGGTCTTCTGCGAAGATCATAGTACTTCTTTTGTTGACTATGAGCGTGTGCAATGATAGTATTAAGCAAACCCAGAGAGTCCTTTATTTGGGTAAGATAGTCTGAGGCTACTGGGTTATTTGAAGGAAGGATGCGTGGTGGAAGAATAGGGGGATGAAACCCATAGTTCAAGTAGAACGGACTCTGCTTGGTCGTACTGTGGGTTGCGTTGTTGTAGGCAAATTCTGCCAGAGGGAGAAGATCCACCCAATCATCCTGTTGGTAAGAAGTGTAACAACGTAAATATTGCTCGATGCATTGGTTGACTCTTTCAGTCTGTCCGTTGGTCTGCGGATGGTAAGGAGAAGTGAGCTTCCGCTCGATCCGTAGTATGTGACATAGTTCTTGCCAGAACTTGGAAATAAATTGTGATCCACGGTCAGACAGAAGAGTTTTTGGGATACCATGTAACTTAAAGACATGTTTCATCAGGAGTTCTGCCGTTTGTTTGGACGAAGGTAGTCTGCGAATAGCAATGAAATGTGCCATTTTTGTCAGATGGTCCACTGACACTAAGATGGTATTAAATCCTTTGGAAGGAGGCAATTCCACTATAAAGTCCAAGGACACAACTTCCCATGGAGTTTGGGGTATTGGTAGACTGCATAGTAGACCGGATGGTCTCGTAGTGTCAATTTTGGACCTGGCACAGACATTGCATGAGGAGACGAATTTTTGTATAGATGTTTTCATGTCAGGCCACCAGAATTGCCTGGTAATCAGATTAAGAGTCTTTGTCATACCCATATGTCCTGCCATAGGCACATCATGCGATAATTCCAAGATCTTGGTGCGTATGGTAGGTGGTATGTAAAGTTTGTCGTTGTAGTAGAGGAAGCCTTCTGCATCAGTATTTAGTTGTGGTGGGGGTGAATCCAAACTTATACCATGCAAAACCTCTTCCTTCAAGGAACGGACAACTCCAATAATGCGTTTGTGAGGTATTATAGGAACGGAAGGGATTTCGAAGTAGTTTTCTTCAGTTAGTCGTGATAGTGCATCCGCCTTTTTGTTCTTATCTGCAGGTGTGTAGGTCACTAGGAAGTTAAACCTTAGAAAGAATAGTGACCATCGTACCTGTCGGTGAGAGAGAGTTTTATTAGTCTGAAGATATTGGAGATTTTTATGGTCCGTGTATATAAGTATTGGTAATTGGGTGCCTTCGAGTAGATGTCGCCAATTCTCCAGAGCCAATTTTATAGCAAGCAGTTCCTTTTCACCCACGGGGTAATTTATCTCTGGACTGCTTAGGGATTTAGAAAAAAAGGCGACTGGATGAAGTGGTGAAGTGTGAGTTGGTCGTTGGGAGAGTATTGCTCCTACTGCCATGTTTGACGCATCTACTTCCAGAATGTATTGGAGGGATGGGTCTGGATGGCGTAGTATGGGAGCAGAAGTAAACCTTGTCTTTAACAGGTGAAAAGCTTTATTTGCTTCATCTGACCATTTGAATGTTTTTTAATGCTAGTGAGCTGTGTGAGGGGTCTCACAATGGCAGAGAAGTTTCTAATGAACTTCCTGTAGAAATTCGAAAATCCAAGGAATCGCTGTAGCGCCTTGCGTGTGGTTGGTGTAGGCCAATCCTGAATGCAGGATATCTTACTCATGTCCATCTCGATTCCTGTTTTGGATATGATGTAGCCTAGAAACAGTCAAATAATAATAGATAAAAATTCAGCGCAACTGTATAAAATAATATAATAGAAAGCTGCTATGCACTAAAGGATCAATAAACCAAAAGTCCCAATAACAAATATATAACAAAAAGTGCAGCGCTATCAAATATGGATTATGAAGAAGATATCGAGGAGAGCAGTCCACAGGTGAAAATTATGGTGAAGCATGCACAAGATATAAACATTCAGTGCTCTTCAATGTGCTGGTAATCCTCCACCCAGTCTCATTAGCCTCTCACCTCACACTTAGCCCCTGTGTCACCAGACGGGCTAGTAAGACAAACTTTCTCCAAGGATATCACCAATATAGATCAAATCAGTATTCCTCTTCATCAGAAGATAAGGCTCACAGGTAACAGATCACAGGTCCATAAAGCAGGTCACAGGTCCATAGGAAAACAAAGGTCCGGACATAGTGCATTACCGCAA
Organism: Pelophylax lessonae; assembly: GCF_965119305.1. Classification (NCBI taxonomy): domain Eukaryota; kingdom Metazoa; phylum Chordata; class Amphibia; order Anura; family Ranidae; genus Pelophylax; species Pelophylax lessonae. Next base: position 183,176,161 of record NC_138768.1, read on the forward strand.
TAAATTACTTTATTGAACATAGCATAAAATCATAAAAATTACCTTGTAAAGCACTATACAAGTGCATGTGATGAGCAGATTGTATTACACACAGCGGTCTCGACCGCAATGGATGGCAGGTGACGTCACCGGCCCCTCCCCCTTCGCACGCGTTACGTCCCACTTCCGGGTCTGATGGCTATGAGTGACTATAAGTAGCCCTGTCCTTCTCCCTTACCAATAGCTGAGGAAGTCCCGTGCAGTGGGACGTAACGCGTGCGAAGGGGGAGGGGCCGGTGACGTCACCTGCCATCCATTGCGGTCGAGACCGCTGTGTGTAATACAATCTGCTCATCACATGCACTTGTATAGTGCTTTACAAGGTAATTTTTATGATTTTATGCTATGTTCAATAAAGTAATTTATTGCGGTAATGCACTATGTCCGGACCTTTGTTTTCCTATGGACCTGTGACCCGCTTTATGGACCTGTGATCTGTTACCTGTGAGCCTTATCTTCTGATGAAGAGGAATACTGATTTGATCTATATTGGTGATATCCTTGGAGAAAGTTTGTCTTACTAGCCCGTCTGGTGACACAGGGGCTAAGTGTGAGGTGAGAGGCTAATGAGACTGGGTGGAGGATTACCAGCACATTGAAGAGCACTGAATGTTTATATCTTGTGCATGCTTCACCATAATTTTCACCTGTGGACTGCTCTCCTCGATATCTTCTTCATAATCCATATTTGATAGCGCTGCACTTTTTGTTATATAGCCTAGAAACAGTACCTCTTCTTTATGAAACAAGCATTTTTTCAGTTTCACATAAAGGTTGTGTGCAAGCAATCTCGATAATACTAGTCTTACATGTCTTATGTGTTCAGACAGGGATCGTGAATATATAAGTATATCGTTCAGATATACCACAACACAGACATCTAGTAAGTCTCTGAAAATATCGTTTATAAATCGTTGAAAAATTGCAGGGGCGTTGCATAGCCCGAATGGCATTACAAGATATTCGAACAATCCGTATCTGGTTCTGAATGCAGTCTTCCACTCGTGTCCATCACGGATTCGAATGAGATTGTATGCTCCTTTCAGGTCCAATTTTGAAAAATAGGTAGCTCCACGCACCTGCTCAATGAGCTCAGGGATAAGCGGTAGAGGATAGCGATCTTTTATTGTAATAGCATTCAATTGCCTATAGTCGATGATAGGCCTGAGACTTGAGTCCTTATTGCGGACAAAAAAGAGTCCTGCTGCTGTGGAAGAAGTGGAAGGTCTAATAAAACCTTTTTCCAAATTCTCATCCAAATAGTCTTTGAGATGGGAAAGTTCATCCTGTGAAAGAGGATAAACATGACCGAACGGCAATTTGCTATTTGGGAGTAGATCAATGCTACAATCATAGTCTCGATGGGGAGGTAGTGCTTGAGCATTTTTCTCAAGAAAAACATCAGAGAGATCCTGATAACATAGTGGTGCAATCTCATCTGTCACCACAGACAGGATCTTCCCGAAAGACGGGAGGTTACACGTACCCTTGCAATAGCAAGAGAGGAAGGTCAGGGTCCGTTCCTTCCAATCTATGGTTGGTTGATGTGTGTGCAACCAGAGAAGTCCCAAAACAATGGGAAAGTGGGGTGAAGGTATTAGATCGAAGGTAGTGGTCTCCATATGAGACCCGTTAGTAGTGACTAGGAGTGCCTGTGTCTGATCAGTGATTGGACCAGAGGATAAAGGAACACCGTTAATAAGACTCACTGAGACAGGTTTAAGTTTAGAAATAATAGGAACTTTATTTAAAGCAGCAAAACGTATGTCAATATAATTTCCACAAGATCCTGTGTCAATCATGGCCTTAGTAGTAATCCTGTTCAGGTCCCACTGTAATGTTAAGCAAACAGAAAGGTAAGGGTTAGTGATTGAAGTTGTCAATCCCCCTAGGAGGACATGTGAACGCTCACCCTTCTTTTTGTAGACTAGGGGACAGACGTTTATCTTGTGATCCGGGGATGCACAGTACAAGCAGAGATTACCAGATCGTCTTCTGGCTCTTTCCATAGTTGATAGAGGTGGGCGTATGGTTCCTACCTCCATAGGAACGGGGTCAACGGCCGAAATCCGAGAAGAACTGGATAATGGCATTCCCATTTTCTCAGCCTTTCTTTCTCGTAGTCTTCTATCTATGGTGATACTGAGTTGTATCAATGCATCCAGGGTTTTTGGCACATCCGCTCGGGCGAGCTCGTCTTTAACGGCCTCTGATAGGCCAAGCCTAAATTGGGTTTTCAGAGATGCATCATTCCATTCTGAATCAAGGGTCCATCTCTTGAATTCTGCGACAAAGTCTTCTACAGGTCTCCCACCTTGTTTCAAGGATCTTAATTGAAGATCGGCAGTACTCTGCCTATTGGGATCATCATATAGGCTAGTGAGTTCTGCTAGGAACAAGGCATAGGAGTTGAGAAGCTGATCGCTTTTCTCAAAAAGAGAGTCTGCCCAGGCCCGAGGATCGCCTGTTAGGTAAGAAATAATAGTACAAACCTTAATGTGATCAGTAAGGTAGGTACGGGGTTTTAGCAAGAAAAGTAACTCACATGCGTTTTTAAATTCGCGAAATTTTTTGCGATCGCCTGTAAATACCAAAGGAGGATTTATTTTGGGTTCAGGGGACTGAGCAGTGGTAAGTTGTGTCAGTCTAATTACCTGCTGCGACAGAGCCTGATTGTCTTCTTTTAATTCAGCAAGTGCGCGTATTAACGCAGTTACTTTTTTTTTAATTGTGTCATCTGAGTGGTTATTTCTGCTGAATCCATTTGTGGTTCGTTCAATCTGTAACGCTCCTGCGTTTTTTTGTATGATGTGGATTTTCAGCTGCAGAAATATTCCACTTCAGTAGTCATGTAGAGAAACGCTGAGACACCAATCCCAACTCCCAATGACTCATCATGTGTGGATGATCTCAATTCAGCAAGTAAATACACACACTCAATAAGATGTTTCCTAGAGTGACTTATGTATATAGTAACACAGTGATGATAGGCTGAAGAGACAGGTTGGGTAGAGATGGTAGATGACAGACACTTGAAAGGAAATGTTCTTGAAAGTAAGATAGTAGCAGATGGGATGCAGATAGGTTTAGCAATCATGTATGGTAGCAGATGACAGAGTAGCAGGTGGACATACAAGAGAGATCAACCCAGTGCAAGAACAGGTGGTAGTGGGCTCAAGAGCTAGCAATCTTAGATAATGCAGATGTAGTAATAGTCCTTAGTATGCAGAGCTTGATAGTGTAAGCTTTAGTATGAAGGTTATAGAGGTTTCCCCTGTGGGGTACTTATCACTAATAGCAATGTAGCAGAGGAGAGGTTCGGCAAGAGCGGATGATCCGGTAGCGGGATACAGGGATCAGCGCAGCGTGGTTCCGACAGCGAGGTATGCTTGCAAGCATGAGAGCTTCAAGACAGGTTAGCATCAAGGCACAAAGCAGTTTGAACGAACACATGTGAGTGAGAGCCGGCGATCTAAATAGCCATCCAGTCTGGCGCTCAGTGATGACAGCATCAGTCTTAAAGGTGTATGCGCACCTTACCAAAAGAGAATGGTGGGGCGCATACACTTATGAAAGAGTAATTAGGGTACCCAAAGGTACCAGAACATTACAGTCCATAGCCTGTCCTTGGCATCTCCCAGTCTCCCCAGACCTTCTGTCTCAGGGACCAGTACAGTGTCAGATCCCAGGTTTCTTCCAGCTGACAGCCTGGTTACTGAACTCCAATTGCTTAGAGCAAAGGGATGCTTAGATAGAGTGGTAGATACTCTTTTACTGAGCAGAAAAACAGTCACTAGAAAAATGTATTTGAAGGTATGAAAAAAATGGTGTGCCTGGAGGAAACAAAAGGACTTTGCTTCTACCTCTACTCCCATGATTCTGGAATTTTTGCTAGATGGAGTAGACAAGGGTGTGGCAGTGAACACCCTTAAGGTACAGATAGCGGCTCTTTCAGTTTTTTTTGGACTCCAGTCTGGCAAAAGAGCCGTTAGTGAAAAGTTTTTTGTTGGCTAGGCAAAGGGTTACCCCTATTACTAAAGACAGGTTCCCTCCTTGGGACCTGAACAGGGTCCTAGAGGCATTATCTAAGGACCCTTTTGAACCCTCACTACAGCAAGAAGAATTAGTGATCTACAGGCTCTTTCCATTAAAAAGCCCTCTATGGTGGTCTTCCCAGATAGGATCGTAATGATTAAGCACACATCTTAGTGTGTGAAACGCATCTACCTTGACACTTTTTTGCCACATTGGGATGTCCAATAAAACTGGATTTTGACCACATCTGAGTGCAGCCATTTCTTTTCATTATTGACTGTCCACGGAGGCGAGCCGGGGCGAGCACCACTGTTGGTCATCAAGCTTCCCATTACCTTGAGCAGTGTATCTCTTTCTTTTGTATCCAGATAGGATCGTGCTAAAGCCAGATCCCCTGTATCTACCTAAAGTTGCATCCTCGTTCCATAGGACTCAGGAGATAATTCTACCATCTTTTTGTGACAAACCAAAAAAAAAGAGAGAAGAGGAATTCCACTGTATTGATGTAAGAAGAGCTCTTTTCACTTATCTAGAAAGAACAAAGACCTTCAGGAGATCAAATCACCTTTTAGTCCTTTGATCTCCTGAAGGTCTTTGTTCTTTATAGATAATCACCTTTTAGTCCTTCATTCTGGACCTAGAAAGGGCTTGCAGGCTTCTAAGCCTTCAGTAGCTAGGTGGATTAGGCAAGCAATTACCACCTCTTATGAGTTATCAGGTGTTCCTGCTCCAACTAAGGTAAAGGCACACTCTACAAGATCCATTGCTACATCCGGGGCCGAAAAGGCAGGAGCATCATGGGAACAAATCCGTAATGCAGCCACCTGGTCTAGTCATGACACCTTCCTGAAGCATTACCGTGTCGACATACTGTCTCAACAAGACCTAGCCTTTGGCCGAAAGGTCTTACAGGCAGTTGTCCCACCCTAAGGTAGGCAAAAAGGATCTCTATTATCCTCTCACTCTTGGGCCTTCCTGGAAGATGAGGAGATAAAACCTACCGTTAGTACACCGGTAACGGTCTTTCTTCCTAGCCTTCCAGGACGGCCCGCCTACCCGCCCTTGTTAAAAGGGTGTATGATAATATGGATAAATGTAGGTGGTAAGTACCTATAGAATTATTAGAACACTTCCCTCGGAAATGGTTGTGGAAGATACTTTATTACAACTGAGGGCCTGAGGGAAGGGTGGGGCCTTTTAATTAATCTTAATTGATTGTGTTTCCGGTAGGAGGAGCCTATCATCTCTAACTGTTGTGCCGTCCTGGAAGGCTCGGAAGAAAGACGGTTACCGGTGTACTAATGGTAGATTTTTTACATTCTGATATATAACATTCCCCCAAAAAAATGTATAAATCTAAATTTTTTAACATTTTAGGCCAATTTGTTTTCTGCTACAAATTTTTGGTAAAAAAAAAATCACAATAAACTTATTTTGATTGGTTTGCGCAAAAGTTATTGCATTTACTAACTACGGGAAAGATTTTTCATTTTTATTGTTTTTTTTTTTTTTTTTACTAGTAATGGCGGCGATCTGCGATTTTAATGACACTGGCAGGGAAGGGTTTAACACTGTTGGTGAACAAGGGGTTAAATGTATGCCTCATGCTTACTGACCTGTGTGGGGGGAGGGGATTGTGTGACAGAGACACAGATCGCAGGTTCAGCTATGCTGAATCCTGTAATCTGTCACTGTCTGTCACATAGGAGAACCGCCCGCTTTGTTTACACAAACGGGCGGATTTCCTCACTCTGTCCCCGACGATCGGGGAAGAGCAGCGGTGGTCACCGCCGCTCCTCCCCTGGCCCGACTCTCGCTGTGCCCCACGCCGCTGAGAGGGGGCGGGATCCAGCGACGTAGGTCTACGTCGCCAGACCCAGGAGAGACACTTTTCTGCAGTACTGTCAATGTGAACAGTCGGCAAGTGGTTAATATCATCCCTCATATTTACCTGTACATTGTTCTTAATATACAGACATACCCCTCCCCCTTTTTACCTTCTCTATCTCTGCGATAAAGGGAATACCCCTGAATGGTCGCCAGCCAATCATGAGAGCTGTCAAACCAAGTCTCTGTAATCCCTACAAAATCTAAGATCTCCTCATACATCAGCAGCGCCAGCTCTCCCATCTTGTTGGTGAGGCTTCTGGCATTGGTATCCAAACCTCGTAATTTTGTCCGGTTGCATACTACATCCTCGTTTGATGTTGTTTTTAGGCTGCTCTTGCGATTTTTCCCCATACCCATCTTGGATTTAGGAAATCTGAACACCCTACCTCTAATATCCCCATTTGTGCCCGCAGAACCTTGCTCCACTGTACCCTACCCCCATCACCTAGTTTAAAAGCCCCTCTAATTTGTTGGCCATCTTCTCACCCAGTACGGTTGCACCCTCCCCATATAGGTGCAATCCGTCCCTACTAAAGAGCCGGTAGCCGACTGAGAAGTCGGCCCAGTTCTCCAGGAACCCGAAACCCTCCTTACTACTCCAGCTCCTCAGCCACTTGTTAACTTCCCTAATCTCCTGCTGCCTCTCTGTTGTGGCTTGAGGTACAGGTAGTATTTCTGAAAATACTACCTCGGAGGTTCTACTCCTCAACTTAGCGCCTAAGTCCCTGAAATCGTTTTTTTAGGACTCTCCATCTCCCTCTGCCTATGTCATTGGCACCTATGTGTACCATGACAGCTGGGTCTTCCCAAGCCCCACCCAGTAATCTGTCCACCCGATCTGTGATGTGCCAAACCCGAGCGCCCAGTAAATAGCAGACAGTTCGGCACTTACGGTCTTTGTGACAGATTGCCCTGTCTGTCCTAATAATTGAGTTCCCTACCACTAATAATTGAGTCCCCTACCACCATAACCTGTCTTTCCTTTCCCTTTCTCACAGCCTCACTGGAGGAGTTCTACCCCTGGCAGCTAGGGGCGTCGCTCTGCTCCAGCAATGCTTGTCCCTGACTGGTTTCCCCAACACCATGCAACGGGCGTATTTATTGGGGTGCTCCAGCCCAGGACCAGCCTCCTTGCCTTGTTCCCTTCTACCCCTCCTGTCACCCATCTACTCTGCTCTGATGCCTGCACCCCTGTATCTCTGCCCTCCTCTGTGCAGGCCCCTGCCTGCACCTGACGGGTACGTTCCCAGCTCTCCTTCGGTATGGAGATTCTCAGTGTTACCAGTTGCTTCCCTAGATTCAGGACCTGAGCTTCCAGGAAAACAACATGCTTACATTTTGTGCAGCTGTATTCGCCCTCAATCTCCTGATCGAGGAACGTATACATGCCACAAGATGTACACCGAATCGCATCTCCACACCCGCCGGGCATTGTACCCACTAATCTAATCTGATGGGGATTTAGTAATTTAAATCTGACCTTTGTGGCTGTTTTCTAGCTTCCTAACTCTATTTTCTCACCCTCTGGTACTCCGCGACACTCGCTGGCACTCACAGGCACTCGCTGGCACTCAGTGAGGTATTACTCCCAGTCGCTACTGCACTCCCCCCAGTTGCTACAGCCCTCCTCCCGGTCGTGAAGGTATTCCTCCCGGTCGCTAAATAATTTTCCCCGGTTGCTAAGGTATTTTCCCCCGGTTGCTAAGGTGTTTTCCCTGGTTGCTAAGGTATTTCTCCTGGTTGCTAAGGTGTTTTTCCCCGGTTGCTAAGGTGTTTTTCCCCGGTTGCTAAGGTGTTTTTCCCTGGTTGCTAAGGTAATTTTTCCCAGTTGCTAATGTAATTTTTTCATGGTTGCTAAGGTCATTTTTTCCCGGCTGCTAGGGTATTTTTTCCCCAGTTGCTTAGATATCCCTCCCAGTTGCTAAGGTATTTTCCCCGGTTGCTAAGGAGTTTTCCCTGGTTGCTAAGGTAATTTTCCCCCGGTTGCTAGGGTATTTTTCCCCGGTTGTTAGGATATTTTTCCCCGCTTGCTAAGGTATCCCTCCCAGTTTCTAAGGTATTTTTTTTTTGGTTGATAGGGTATTTTTCCCGGTTCCTAAGGTACTTCTCCCAGTACCAAGGTACTTGCAGGTACTAAGGTACTCTCAGATCAACTGCTTGTCTGCCCTGGTTTGATCTTGTCTGATGCAAGATCCTGCAGCCTCCCCCTGTCAGTCTCTCTACCCGCTGTCTGTGTGATTCCCCCTCTGGCCCCCCCTCACTCCTGTCAGTCAGCCCCCGCGCCTCTGATACTGTTCCCGCCGCCTGGTGTCTGTCACGCCGCCCCCCTCAGCGTTGGCAGTCCCCCTTTAGTCACTGCTCTCCCTCTGTGTCTTCTTTGGCGGTTTCCCAAGCGCCTGCTCCCCTGCACAGCAATCAATCTCCTCTCCTCTCCTCTCCTCGTGGTGCTCTCCTCTGCCTCTAGTGGCCGCCATGGATTGCGAGGTTACTTGGGATGTAATCTGGTGTACCTGTTTCCAAAAAGATTGTATGCGTGGGCAAGTTCACCAAATGTGAAGCATAGTGCCCGGTTCTTGGGTACAACGCCAGCATGTACAGTATTAGCTGTAGTGGGATTAAATATATGAAGAGTCGTTGGTGTTCTGTACCACCTTGTTAGTATTCTGTACCACCTTGTTAGTTGTTTTCTTGTGTGTTAAAGCGGAGTTCTGGCCCCGAGGGAGGAAGTGGAAGGAAGGTGAGTATATTTTCTTCAATATCAAGGTAAGTGACCAAAAAAATTGGGAGCATCCATTCCATTCCTTTTTTAGGTGGCCTTAGCAAGCGGATGGCCCAAAATCAATTTTTTTCGATTTTGAGGCCGGAACTCCGCTTTAAAGTTAATTGACCCTTTATGAGCAATTGTGAATATGCTTTCCCAGTCTTTCTCTGAGAGGTCTAAATTTAGATCACTTTCCCGTTTATAACAGGCTCTTCCTGATTTGGAAGAGGTTTTTTCAAAAAACAATTTGTCTATTATGGCTATTATATGCTTCTTGTGCAGGGGTTGGGAGCATAAAGATTCAAAAGAGGAAAGAGGCCGGGTGAATTGATTGTTGTGATTGCTGTCTTTAATAAATTGTCTGATTTGTTGATATCATTTTGGTGGGAATGATTTGGCTACTGTGAGCGAGACACTGCTGATTTGATCAAGAAAATCGCCATTCGTGAAAAGGGGTTGAATTTGAAGGTGTGGGAGCGGCCAAAAGCTATGTAGCAATGTTTTAGATAAGTAAGGAGTGAAAGCTGGGTTTTTGTCAATGGTGGTAAGGGGGCCTGGGTTAGAAGATAGTTGAAACCCCTTACAGGCAGTTTTAAAGCAGGATCATGTCGGAGCAATTAGTAGGTGTTCCTTCAGGGATTGAGGAACAAAGCGAGAGAGGATCCAAGGGGTGGTTTCTAGCGCAAGGGGGCTAAAGGAGGCATCCAGAGCCACCCAATCTTTGATTTTTGGAGTGGATATTCCAGTTAACAATTCTTGCTAGGTGGCATGCCTAATAGTAGTATTAATGTTTGGGGAGTCCTATGCCCCCTTTTTGTTTGGGTCTGGTTAATTGGCCAAAACTAACTCTAGCTTTCTTTTGATGCCATAGAAACTTGAGGCATGAGGATTTAAATTGTGAGAAGAATGTAGGGGAAAGTTTAATGGCGATGGTTTGAAGGAGGTAAAGGAGTCTCGGAAGGATATTCATTTTTTTCAGAGCTGCCCTCCCAAACCATGAAAAAAAAATAGGAGTTGCTCCATTTGCGTAGGTCTTCCGAGATTGTTTTTAATGATGGTATGAAGTTCTCCTCAAAGAGATTAGCTAAATTCGTAGTGAGATTGATCCCTAGGTATTTAATCATTTTCGGTTCCCATTTAAAAGGGAAGTTACATTTGCACTGTTGGACTATGGCAGCTGGGAGGGAGACATTTAAAGCTTGGGACTTATTGAGGTTAATTTTCAGATTGGATAATTTTTGGAATAAGTCGAAATCAGCAAGTAAATTAGGGATAGAGATATGGGGTTCTCGGAGAAAAAGCAAGATGTCATTTGCAAATGCAGCGAGTTTGAATGTTTGTTTCTCAGTGGTAATGCCTTTAATGTTTGGATTGGCTTTTAGGCATCTCAGCAATGTTTTCAGTGTGAGCACAAACATAATTGGAGAGAGGACAACCCTGTCTCGTGCAGTTGCCTATGAAGAAGGCATCCGACAGGTGGCCGTTGACCCTAATTTGGGCACTCGGGAAAGCATATAGGGACATAATAAAGGAAAGCATTCTGTTATGCAGACCCAAGTGTCGAAAAGAACAGCTGAAAGGTAATCCCAGGCCAACCTGTCGAATGCCTTCTCGGCGTCTAGTGATAGGAAGAAACCTTGTTGCTTTCCATTTCTGCCTGTCTCGCTTTGTTCCTAGTAGCCTTCATAGCTAGAAGGACACCTTGAATGGTGCACTTGTGTGCTTCCCATTGGGAAATGGGAGAGGTATCGGGGGTATCGTTGTAGACAAAAAAGTTTTGTATATTTGTCTTAATATAGTCAATATCTTGTTCTATGGTTAGTAGGGAGGAGTCTAATCTCCATATTTCGGTATGGCATGTGCTTTCTGGTATGGATAAAGTCATGGTGATTGGGTGGTGGTCCGAAATGAGCATAGGTTCTATGGAGGTCGCTGATAAGGAAGGAAGATCTTTTTAAGAGAGAAAGAGACGAAAGAGAAGTGTCATGTAAGAAAAGAGATTGGAGTAATTTTTTAATTGTCGCCAGGGCTCTGTAAGTCATGAAAGACTTTCCGTTGGATGTATCTAAAATGGGGTCCATGATAATGTTAAAGTCCCCCCCCCCTAATATCGTGACACCTGTTTGGAATCCTTTTAGTATGGGTGTAAATTCCCGGAAGAACCCAACTTGCGTGGTATTAGGGCTATAGATATTAGCTATAGTCATTATCTGTCCCTTAATATGTCCTTTTAGGAGAATGAAGCGTCCATCTTCGTCAATATGGGAATCAATGTGTTTCCACTGCAGGTGTTTGGATAGCAAGATAGAGACTACCTTTGTTTTGGACAGGGGGTTGGTCGCATGGTAAGTAATAGGGTAGAGGCTTGTAGAAAATTTGGGAATAGCATCAGAGCGAAAATGCATCTCTTGTAAGAAAATGATGTCTATTTTAAGCTTGCGAGCTGTTGAGAGAGAGGACTTGAGATCGCTTCTCGGGGAGATTTAGTCCTTACGCATTTAGGGACATAATTTTAAGTGAAAGGCTACGTTGGTTATTAGGGTCCCGGGCCATGTTCCTCCTGACCCAGAGCATCCCACCCCCCCCCCCCCCTCATTGAAGGAATATTGCCTGGTATGGTCCAGGAGGGGGGGGGGGACTGCATGCTTGGATAAGGGTCTGGTATTGATTTTGGTGGGGACCCCACACGTTTTTTTTAATTTTTGTGGCATGGAATGCATCACACCAAAGTAGTACATGGAAGCTAAGTTCAGACACAGAACAGATGCAGATGCACAGGCAAAATGTTGAGGCCAAGTAATCAAGTGATCAGTGAGGTGGAGGTAAATAGTCTCCCAGCAGCCAACATCAGGTGCCGAATAATGTCTAGGCTCTGCTGCCTACTGGGAGATAAGTGTTGGTAGTGGTAACAAGATCTGTCCCATTCCTGCTCTTGAGCTGCAGTACTGCCAAGCAAGTGTTTTAAGCATCATGCCTGTTCCTGACAACTTTTCCTCACAATGTCAAAAAAAGTGTTGACTGGAGTTGGGCTTTACCTTAGACAAGTAAATATTTTGTTTTGCTATTTTGGCATGCAAAGCCCTAGAAGACACATTTCATAGCTACCATGTAAGCTAACACTGGACAGATAAAAAAGTTGCCACATTCATTAGCCCTGACTTTAAAGTCCCATTCTATGTGTTAAATTCTGCCTTTTTTACACATGAATCACATGGCTGAATATTAGAAACATACATATTATTTCCTTGCTTGGAATATTGAATTAATGGAAGCATATGCACCACACTGTTATGAGAATCACAATAATTAACCTTCCTGTAGCTGACACGAGAAACTTGAAAAAAAAAGTTGCTGAAATAATTACTGTAATCTGGAATGACTGTAGGAGCTTTTCACATGGCAGAGTGATGGATCAATGAAACATGGAACAATGCTGAAATTACAGGATATTGTATCATGAGCCTGCAAGACTATTTAATCATGGTGGTAAAATAGAAAGAACCTCAGAAAATACTGATAAAAATATTCCCAATGAAACAGAATTTGGGGGCAGCCGACAACTGATGCTTCAGGGCCTGATCTGCACTCCTTGTCCAGATTTTATCTCAAGTTCAGGTATACCTAAACTCCCACCTTATTAATCAAAGTGACTAAAAGTAGAAAAGGTCTTTTACCTATAGCAGCTATTTATAGTCTCCTTTTCTAACCTGCTTTAGAGGAAAGGGAATCTGGTTGTTATAAATATTTTTTTTCACGGATACTTGGGGGCATGTCAAAAATATGATATCTGGTGCACTACTTGCCAAAGTGTATAGGACATTGTTCCAGAGCTGCCCCATTCCCCGTGTGGTTAACATCCTACATTCTTCTAGGAAGGCTTTCCAAGAGACTTTGGAGTGTTCCTTTGGGTATTTTTCAGGTATTGCTGTTGAAGACCAGGCTCGCAGTCGGCTTTCCAATTTATCTCAGAGATGTTCAGTGGGGTTGAGGTCATATTTCTCTGCAGGACACACAATTTTCTCCACACCAAACGCATCAAATAATTTCTTTATGGGCCTAGCTTTGTGCAATTCCTATGCAAATTCCTATGCAAAACTTTATACATTCCATAACACTGCACTTAAAAAATATAACTAAAATATAAAAGTCCAAATACAGCCTAAATACTGTAATGCAGTCAGGCTTCATTTATCGTATTGATGTAGTATTTTTCATTTTTAATGTACTATTGCACTGATGTAAAAATTCCCTGTGCTTCAAGGAGGCATTATTTGGGCTTTAAAGTGGGGAAACTGAAGATAGATCCTAAATTAACCTCCCTGGCGGTATGATTCTGTCAGGAATTCTGTACCAAAAGCGGTACAATTCTTTTCATGGAAATTTGGCGTTATGTATTATAGGCCTACAATTCTTAGTAATTACTGACTTAAACCTGACCAAAACAAGAGTCTAGTAGACATCCCAGATGTGATACATTTGAAACACAAACGCATGAATTATAATCGAATCAATAATATCATTTTATTAATGAATATATATATAATATATATAATAAAATTATATTATTGATTAGATTATAATTCATGCGCTATATATATATATATAAACGCAAGAATTATAATTGAATCAATAATATAATTTTATATATATATATATATATATATATATATATATATATATATATATATACATACATATATATATATATATATATATATATATATATATATACATACATATATATATATATGCATATATATATGCATATATATAATATAAAATGTGTTTGTGTTTTGTGCAACGTTTTTTTTTTTTTAATTTCCCTCCCTAATTCCGCTCCCATGCAGCATTGCTGCTGCAGGGAACTAGGAAGACGAGCGGCGGAGATCTCGGCTGGCGGTCACAGCAATGAGAGCTCATCGCTGGATCGCCAGGATAAGGTAAGACACTCCGCTGCGCTCTCTGCATAGCTCTGCCCATTCACCCCGAGCGTGACTCGGGGATACCAATAATAGCAGGAAATTCCTACCCCGAGTCACGCTCGGGGATACAGCTAGCGTGGTTAAGCAGAAAAGTAAGTGTGGAATGGGGTATAAATTTTACACATACACTAGTGGAGTGACTTGGGGTATCATCCCGGTATGTATAGGAAGGTAAGGGAGTCTTTGGGACTTTAAATATACCCCTAATGTCACCAAGGTATGGTTCAACGGGGCATATAAGTTTATAACACAATTTTAATAAATACAGTTTAACCACTTCAGCCCCGGAAGGTTTTACCTCCTTAATGACCAGGTCATTTTTTGCGATACGGCACTGCGTGAATTTAACTGGCAATTGTGCGGTCGTGCGGCCCTCCACCCAAATACAATTGATGTCCTTTTTTTCCCACAAATAGAGCTTTCTTTTGGTGGTATTTGATCACCTCTGCGGTTTTTAAATTTTGCGATATAAACAAAGAAAGAGCGACAATTTTGAAAAAAAAAATAAAAATGTTTTACTTTCTGCTATATAACATTCCCAATAAAAGAATTTTAAAAATCAAATATCGCTATCAGTTCAGGCCAATTTGTATTCTGCTACATATTTTTGGTAAAATGTTGTTTTTATTAGTAATGGCGGTGAACAGTGATTTTTAGCGGGACTGCGACATTGCAGCGGACAAATCTGACACTAAGTGACACTTTTTGGGGACCAGTGACACCAATACAGTGATCAGTGCTAAATAATGTGCACTGTTACTGTATAAATGACACTGGCAGGGAAGGGGTTAATACTGGGCTGATCAAGGGGTTAGGTGTGAGCCTAACTTGTGCTTACTAACTCTGGGGGGGAAGGCTCTGTGACAGGCACACAGAGATCGATGTTTCAGCTTAGCTGAGACACATGATCTCATTGTGCCTGTCTGACAGTAGAGCCGCCTGCCTTATTTACATAGACAGGCGGCTCTCCTGCCAGTTTCTCTGAACATTATGGGAGGCCAGGGGTGATCGACCCCACTCCTCCCACTGTCTGGCTCCCGCTGTGTGTAATCGCAGCAGGAGCGCAGCGCAGCGCATAATCACGTAGATCTACGTGATTATGCACAGCCGAGCCGCCCTGCCACAGTAAATCTGCGGGGGCGGTCAGCAAGTGGTTAAAACACTATAGGCATTGGATACATCACAAAGGTAAGCAATCTGTGTCCTTCAAATGAGGTCTACACGGTTCATGGATATACGGCTTCTTCAAGACCCGCAAAGGTTTTTGCATGTTTAGAGGGCTTGTTCACAATCATAAAAAGCCCCTCCACCAAGTTGGAGGGGCTTTTAAACTAGGAGACGGGGGGGGGGGGGGGGGTGGGGAGGGCTCAGAAGTAGAGTCAGACAGGAGGGAGCAAAGGACAGAAGGCAGTGGTATAGTCAGCAGCGACAGTAGTTCCATAATGTGAACTGGGGGGTCTGTGCGGGAAAACCTCAGACCAAACAGGAATAAAAATAATCACCATTCACTATCAACTTCCACAAAACTAAGAGGGGTATATGCAAATGCCAGGGGCCTAGCTAATAAAATGGATGAGTTGGGAATGTTAGTACCTGAGGAGGACATAGACCTTGTGGGAATAACGGAAACTTGGTTCGACCCCTCACATGGCTGGCTGGCCAATATCCAAGGGTATTCGGTGTACCGGAAGGACAGGGTAGGAAAAAGAGGGGGAGGGGTATGTCTCTATGTCAAGAATAATGTAAGGGTGATAGAGAGGAGTGATATTATGGAAGGGATGAGTATGGCGTTAGAATCCGTATGGGTAGAACTCCATAGGGAAGAAGAAAAGGGAAAAGTAATTGTGGGGGTTTGCTATAGGCCACCCAACCAAAGGGAGGAGGTAGAGCTGGAATTTATATCACTATTGGGTAAAGTGGCAAAACTGGGATCAGTCATCATATTGGGGGACTTCAATTATCCCGACATTGACTGGGAAGAGGGGACTACACACTCACAGAAGGCCCGTCTATTCATGGAAACCTTACAGGACAACTGCATGTCTCAGTTGGTGGATTCTCCTACTAGAGAAAATGCAGTCCTGGATCTATTGATCACTAATGACCCAGACCTAATCTCGGAGGTAGGAGTCCAGGACAACCTGGGCTCTAGCAATCACAGGATGATCACATTTAGCGTAAATAACAATATAACAAGGCAAGAGGGGAACATAAGAACCCTAAACTTCAGAAGGGCAAACTTTCCCAAATTGTGCTCAATGATGGAAAGGGTAAACTGGGACCAAACCCTGGGAACACTGACCACGGAGGAAAAATGGGAATGCTTTAGGAACATATTAAACAAATGCATCTTGCAGTGCATTCCTATGCGAAATAAATTTAGAAGAGACAAAGCCAAACCTGGCTGGCTAAACCGTAATGTTAAAAAACGTATTAGGGAGAAAAAAATGGCCTTCAAGAAATATAAATCAGAGGGCACAGTATCAGCTTTCGAGCAATGCAAGGAGGCAAATAAGAAAAGTAAATACGAAATCAAAATGGCTAAAATCAACTTTGAGAGACAAATAGCGGAGGATAGTAAAAAGAACCCAAAGAAATTCTTTAAATATATCAACAGCAAAAAAACTAGGGCAGAGCATATAGCGCACATAATTAACGATGATGGGAGGATGGTTACAGAGGACACTGAAAAAGCAACCGTGCTGAACGCTTTTTTCTCGTCAGTCTTTACACAGGAAAAGGAGGGGTGCACTGACCACGACTAAATGGTTAGTAGTAATACACAGGACTTGCCGCTATGGCTAACAGAGGGTGAAATCATGGAAAGGCTGGATAAAATGAACACAAATAAATCACCAAGCCCGGATGGCGTACATGCGAGAGTACTCAAAGAACTTCGTAAGATTATATCTAGATTACTGTTCCTGATCTTTGCTGACAGTATTATGACAGGAAATGTACCAGGGAATTGGAGGAAAGCTAATGTGGTACCGATATTCAAAAAAGGGCAGAGGCATGTCCCAGGAAATTATAAGCCTGTCAGTCTGACATCGATAGTATGTAAACTTCTGGAGGGGATGATAAGGGACTATATCGTAGAGTTTGCTAAAGACAACAACATCATCAGCAGTAATCAGCACGGGTTTACAAATGGGCGTTCTTGTCAAACCAATCTCTTAACATTCTACGAGGAGGTGAGCTGTGAGCTAGATAGGGGGAGACCAGTGGATGTGGTGTACCTGGATTTCGCTAAGGCGTTTGATACAGTTCCCCACCAGCGCTTAATTTATAAAATAAGGTCTGCAGGCATCGACCTCAGGGTTTTCTCTTGGATACGGAACTGGCTAAAAGGACGTGTCCAAAGGGTGGTAATAAACAGCGCATACTTAGACTGGACTGAGGTGGTAAGTGGGGTCCCCCAAGGCTCAGTCCTGGGACCAACCTTGTTCAATTCATAAACAGCATTGAGGACGGGATCAGTAGTTCTATATCAGTTTTTGCAGATGACACAAAATTGGGTAGGGCAATAACTGCACAGCATGAAGCAGATATCCTACAGAATGACCTGGACAAAATAACAGAGTGGGCAACGACACGGCAAATGAGATTTAATGTGGAGAAGTGTAAGGTTTTGCACTTGGGGACTAAAAACATAAAAGCACAATACACTTTAGCCACGTAAGCCCCGGAAGATTTTACCCCCTTCCTGACCAGGGCCTATTTTGCGATTCGGCACTGCGTGACTTTAACGGACAATTGCGCGGTCGTGCGACGCTGTACCTAAACAAATTTGACGTCCTTTTTTTTCCCACAAACAGAGCTTTCTTTTGGTGGTATTTGATCACCTGTGCGATTTTTTGATCATGCGCTATAAACAAAAAAAGAGCATAAATTTTGCAAAAATAACAATGTTTTTTTTATATGAAATTCCCCAAAAAAATGTAAAAATCAAAATCTTTTAACATTTTAGGCCAATTTGTTTTATGCTACATATGCTTGTTAAAAAAAATCGCAAAAATCATATTTTGATTGGTTTGCGCAAAAGTTATTGCGTTTACTAACTAAGGGAAAGATTTTTGTCATTTTTGTTGTTTTTTTTAACGCTTAATGGCGGCGATCTGCGATTTTTTTTGCGGTACTTCGACATTGCGGCGGACTGACATTTTTGACACTTTTGGGGTTACCATTGCCATTACTACAGTAATCAGTGCTATACATATGCACTGTTACTGTAAAAATGACACTGGCAGTGAAGGGGTTAACTTTTTTTTGAGAGGGAGGGGTTATGTGTGTCCCTACGGGCGTGGTTCTAACTGTGATTGGCTGTGGCTTGAGGTGTAGGAACAGTGATCAACGGTCCTACATAGTAGAACCGTATGATCTCCATTCTTACACAGGGGAGAATGACAGACGGCTTGTTTACATTAGCCGCCTGCCTTTCTCCTGCTCTAACGGACGATCGTGAGTGACCGGCGGACCCGCCGGGCACACGCACGGGGGAGTCCGTGACCGCGCGGGAGCTCCCTAGACCCTCACAGGCTAGCGACGTAGCCCTGTGAGGGGCTGACTGCCGAGGTAAATAGACGTGCGGCGGTCGGCAAGCGGTTAGGGGGGGAACCTTTGGGGGAATCAAAAATAGAGAAAGATCTGGGAGTCTTGGTAGAGGATAGACTAGGCAATAGCATGCGATGTCAAGCGGTAGCTGCCAAAGCAGGCAGAATATTAGCATGCATAAAGAAAGGGATGTATTCCAGAGATCAGACTATAATCCTTCCACTTTATAAAACTCTGGTCCGACCACATCTGGAGTATTCTGTCCAGTTCTGGTCACCAGTCCTCAGGAGGGATGTGTTGGAGCTGGAGAGAGTCCAGAGAAGGGCAACTAAACTAATTAGGGGATTGGGGGACCTTAATTATGAAGAGCATCTGCAATCGCTTGATTTATTCTCCCTGGAGAAGAGACGCCTGAGAGGGGACATGGTAGCAATTTATAAATATCTCAATGGTGATCTCAGCATAGAAAAAAAGCTATTCAGTTGAAAGGATTGCATTATGACTCGAGGGCATACAATGCGATTAGAGGAGAAGCGTTTTAACCTCAGGCAACGTGGGGGTTCTTTACTGTTAGGGCTACAAGATTGTGGAATTCTCTACCACAAGAGGTGGTTTCTGCGGGAAGTATGGTGGCTTTCAAAAGAATCTTAGGGCTCTTTCACACGGCCGCTCCACTTGTCCGCAAATCATCCTATTTTTTTGCGGATGATTTGCAGACATAATGTAAGTCAATGGCATTGCGGATGTCAGCGGAATTCCATCCACTGACATCCGATTTTCTTCCTTTCAGTTCTGTTCCGTTTTTTGGAATGGAACAGAACCCTATTTTTCCTCTGTGTAAAAAACGGAAAGGAAGGAAAATCGGATGTCAGCGGTGTCATCCGCTGACATCCGCAATCCCCATAGACTTATATTATGTCCGCATATCATCCGCAAACGGATGGGATGATATGCGGGCATACAGAGTGGATGACACAACTGTCATCCGCTCCGTGAAAAAAAAAAAGTCCCGCAGCGGACACAAACAGCGGAGCGGCCGTCTGAAAGAGCCCTTAGACGTACATCTCAAGGAGAAAAACATTCAGGGGTATGAGAGATGATTACGGCCACACACACCTACACAGGTTGAACTGGATGGACTATTGTCTTTATTCAACCTCGCCTACTATGTAACTATAAAAACACATCTATAAGATAAAGAAATAGAGAAAGCAATAAACAAAATAAAAACTATCACGTTGACATATTCCATAGGTACAGGACTATTCACATTTTGCATGATATGCAGATATACAGTGGGGATCGAACGTTTGGGCACCCCAGGTAAAAATTTGTATTAATGTGCATAAAGAAGCCAAGGAAAGATGGAAAAATCTCCAAAAGGCATCAAATTACAGATTAGACATTCTTATAATATGTCAACAAAAGTTAGATTTTATTTCCATCATTGACACTTTCAAAATTACAGAAAACAAAAAAATGGCGTCTGCAAAAGTTTGGGCACCCTGCAGAGTTAATATCTTGTACTGCCCCCTTTGGCAAGTATCACAGCTTGTAAACGCTTTTTGTAGCCAGCCAAGAGTCTTTCAATTCTTGTTTGAGGTATCTTTGCCCATTCTTCCAAAACTGTCCGTTCTCATCCGATCCCATCCGATCCAATTTGACGGATCGGATGTCAGCGGACATGTCTCCGCTGACATCCGATGCCCCATAGAGATGCATGGGGCATCGGATGTTAGTTTTTTTGGCGGCTCTGAACGGTCCGCCTGTGTAAAAGGGGCCTAAATGAAAATGTCCAAATTGGGCCCAATTAGCCATTTTCCCTCCCCTGTGTCATGTGACTCGTTAGTGTTACAGGGTCTCAGGTGTGAATGGGGAGCAGGTGTGTTAAATTTGGTGTTATTACTCTCACTCTCTCATACTGGTTGCTTGAAGTTCGACATGGCACCTCATGTCAAAGAAATCTCTGAGGATCTGAAAAAAAGAATTGTTGCTTTACATAAAGATGGCCTAGGCTATAAGAAGATTGCCAAGATCCTGAAACTGAGCTGCAGCACAGTGGCCAAGACCATACAGTGGTTTAACAGGACAGGTTCCACTCAGAACAGGCCTCACCATGGTCGACCAAAAAAGTTGAGTGCATGTGATCAGCATCATATCTAGAGGTTGTCTTTGGGAAATAGACGTATGAGTACTGGCAGCATTGCTGCAGAGTTTGAAGGGGTGGGGGGGTCAGCCTGTCAGTGCTCAGACCATACACCGCACACTGCATCAAATTGGTCTGCATGGCTGTCGTCCAAGAAGGAAGCCACTTCTAAAGTTTATTGAGATCCTAGGACCTACAGAGGGAACAAGGATCCATCTGAAGGACCACCATCCCATTTATATACCCGCTCTATACCCCTGTGTGGGGTGGGTATCTCTGGTGAGTGGGCTACCTACTATAGGGGTCACGGAGCACCTCACCTCACTACCCACCACAGGGTTACCTGGTAGTGTGTATTATTTACACGAAGAATTTTATCACCTGATTTATAGTATTTTCTGGACTTTTGTAGCCACTAAGTCACCTTTTTCATCTTTTTTGGATATTTCTAACTACTTAGTCACCTTTATATCACTATCCCATCACTTTATCCAGCAATAATATTTTATATTTACTGTAGTCACTATTGTTGATTATTATATCATTATATCATCACTTATCCACATCACTTTATCCTTATTTATAGTTATTTATTTAGTAGCACTTGGTCACTTTCATATATTTATTATTTATGTGCACATGTCACTTACAGGCACTTATGCACATGCCACTAAATTGATTATTTGATACTATATTTATTCACCATATTTTATATATCTGTATACTGTACATTAGTTTTGCCTCATATTTATTCTCATCCCTGTTTACAGTATTATCAGTTATATATTTATTAGCACTTTGTCACTTTCATATATTTATCATCTATGTGCACACATCCCCTACAGGTACTTATGCACATGTCACTTTATTGACCATTTGATACAATACTTACTTATCTTTTATACATTTTATATACTCTACATCAGCTTTCCTTCATATTTATTTCCTCTATTTTAATATTATACACATCATTATATTATATACATTTTTACCCTTATTTATATCACCGCCACTAGGCAGCGCCATTCCCCAATTTCTCTTTAAGGATAGAAATAGATTCAAACATATATCATTACCTTCAGCTGGACAAACAGAAGGTCAGACTCTACACCCTAAACTGAGCCAAAAAGCTGCCCATAGCAGGTGATCTATATATATATATATATATATATATATATATATATATAGCCCCATCAAGGGTAACCTCCAAGGACCGCCTGTTATGACGAGGGTGGGGTCACTGAATTAACCCCATAAGCTCCCACGCCATAATAGCAGGCCTTTCCTCCCCCTGTGATAATCACCTCAGCAATGGAATGGTGTCCTTTCTCAAAAGAGTGCTTTGCAAAGAGAGAGACAGGTTGAGTGGTCCTGTTTTTATGGACATCCATGACTCTCATGGGTGTAACAAAATAGCACCCATACCAGAAGTGATGCAAAACCTAGAATTACATTAAAGAATCAATTATACACCACCGTTGTACTAAGCCATGCACCGATTGCAAAGGAAAAGGGACTCATCTCCCATCTACACCTGGGTGTGCTAAGATGGCATCCAGACTGTGTATATCATGCAAAATGTGACTAGTCGAGTACCTATGGAATATGTCAATGTGATAGTTTATTTTGTTTGTTTATTGCTTTCTTTATTCCTTTTTCTGTAGATTTGTTTTCTATGATTGTGAACAACCTCTCCAAAAATACAAAAACCTTTGGCGGCCCTGAAGAAGCGGTATATCCGCGAAACACGTAGACCTCATTTAAAGGGCACAGATTGCTTCCTTTTGTGATGTATCCAATGTCTGTAGTGTTTTAAATTGTATTTAATAAAATTGTGTTTCTCTTTCGTTCATTGACGCACACAACTCCTGATCTTCTTAACCATTGGGTTATACTGCCCCCCACAGGAGTAGGACACTAGGCAGAAAAAAAGACTGTCTACGTGTAGTGTATGAACACAGACAGTGGGCAGTCCCAGGGGGTATACTTCCTCTCTCTGTTATAGGTTCTTAGTTTTTTCTGCCTAGTCAGGAGTAAGGATCTAGTTTCTTGCTGGGATCTCTGGTCCTGGCAATTTTTTCTTTTTAGATAGATTTTTTTCTCCTGTTTTTTTTTCCCCTGAGATCTACAATTAACTGCCGGACTGCAATGGGCTGGATAATCTAGATCCAGTGGTCACCCCAGTCTGGCCAGCGAGTGTGAGCAGACCTCAGCTTCGCGCCAGGTCGGTCGCAACCTAGCCCCACCGGACAGGGGCTGGCCTGAGAGTAAA
This sequence comes from Pelophylax lessonae, assembly GCF_965119305.1. Classification (NCBI taxonomy): domain Eukaryota; kingdom Metazoa; phylum Chordata; class Amphibia; order Anura; family Ranidae; genus Pelophylax; species Pelophylax lessonae. Next base: position 183,198,840 of record NC_138768.1, read on the forward strand.
ATGCCTTGTGAGGTCGAATACGACCGTGTCTCGAACTGAGTCGCAGCGTTCCTCCCTGCCGACAGCATTCCATTTCAATGGAGAGGAGGTTCTGTCTGGAGCTGTGCCCGTCTGGTTCCCGATATGGTAAATAACTGTCCTCCCTCTCCTCCTGGAGGGTTTGGGGTGCATGTGGACCCCTCCATAGGACGGTCAGACCCCCGGGTTCCCCTCCTTCCCATTAGGCACCCCCTTCATCGGTCTGGGAACGACTAAAACGTCCCCTTGTGGTCCTTAAGCGATTTGCTATGCGGTACCCCTATGAGTAGTTCCTTATTAAAAAGTGGACTTTTCCACCAGTGGTGGACCCTCCGGTTTCCAGGTTGAACAAGGCAACCATGATTCCGGTTAAAGAGTCTCTGGCCTTTAAGACCCGGCTGACAGGAAGGCCGACGCTGTTGCCCACAATATGTACACTGTGGCTGGTTTGGCACTGAGGCCGATTTTCACAATTGCCCTGGTGTCACAGACTGGGCTAAGCTTTTACGTCGTGACCTGGGAGGGGAGTAGCTCCCCTAGTGGCTCGGCTCTCTGTTTCAGCAGTGGTCCTGGAGTCCCTTGTGTCACGGGTGGAGGTGGCTTGCGGGCGATGGGCTAGCAAAAGCCCCCCCCCCCCCACTGCGTTATCTGCCTCACCTGTCTCATCAGATCCTGAATCTGATTCAGCTACCACAGACATGGGTCGCCCCTCTGGGTCTGTGACCACGTGCCTGAAATCCTCTGATAGTGAGGATGATTTCTCAACATCTGTGACCATGCATGAAAAGGCGCTGGTGGATGCACTGATTGTATCTGTGCATGAGTTTTTATATGTTTTTGAAGAAAAATGCTGACTTTTACCTAAGAACATCATCCCCAGATCATGAGTGGGTCTTCCAGCATGACAATGACCCAAAATATACCGCCAAGGCAACAAAGGTGTGACTCAAGAAGAAGCACATTAAGGTCATGAAGTTGCCTCGCCAGTCTCCAGACCTTAATCTTATTGAAAAGTTATGGAGGGAGCTGAAACTTCGAGTTGCCAAGCGACATCCAAAAAACCTTGAGGATTTAGAGAAGCTCTGTAAAAAATAGTGGACCAAAATCCCTCCTGAGATGTGTGCAAACCTGGTCACTAACTACAAGAAATGTCTTACCTCTGTGCTTGCCACCAAGTACTAAGTAATGTTTTGCTTAGGAATCAAATACTTATTTCACTCACTGAACTGCAACTCCATTTAAAGCATTTGTTTTATGTGTTTTTTTTTTTTTTCTGGATTTTTGGTTGATATTCTGTCTCTTTGAAATACACCTATGATAAAAAATTATATTTTGAAAACGCCCACATTCAGGGTGAAATGCGTTGACGTATTTCCGGCATGGAGCCACGCAACGTCACTTCCGGTCGGGCTTCCTGGATTCTGTGGAACGCACGCCAATTGCGGCGTTCCTGTTTGTTTTTTCAATGCGATTTTCCACTTTGTTTCTTGTGAGTATAATCTAAAGATTTGGGGGACAATAAAATTATATTATTTGAACGTATTACACTATTGGCCCCTCTTTTCATTTACATATATCGGGATATATGATCTACATCCCACTGGAGCAATCCCATCAGAGGCTTTTCCCTAACAGTTTGGATAAAATATTGGAGCTCGGACATCACAAGTCCCATCAGTCTATGTCAAGCGCTGATATATCTACAGTGTGGTGAGTAGGGGACCTGGAGGGTCACTCATAAGAGCACCTGTATTTCTGGAAGGATTTGCACCCGAGCACCTTTATTTATATCATCTGCACTGAAGAATAAACATTTGCACCTGAGCACTTTATATTTAATTTATATGAGAGACTTTTTATGACATTTAATCCAGCACTGCTTATAACTATTTGATAATTTATATATATTACATGTTGGTTGCTAGCGCTGTTTAATAATTTGTGTACATGTTTTTCCAATAATATCTTGGATGCATAGCAGCTGCACATCAATTAATTTATTCTACACACATAATTATCACTATTTATAAATACCTTTTTATGTAGGTGTTTAGCGCTGTTTTAAGTCTGTTTTCCTCATAAAAAATTATAGACCCTTCATTTCGTTGTAGGTGGGCAAACTTACAAACTCTGCAGGGGATCAAATACCTCCCCCCCCCCCCCCCCCCCCACTGTACATGTAATCGTTCCATTTGCGATTGCATGCTGACAACCATGTACAGATGCGGCCATTGTCAGCCTGTCATTCACTTGTTCAGGCTTTACAGCTGCAACTGTTCCTATACACCTGTGTGTCCTGCAGCAGGAATCCACTGTTCCTAATTGCCCACGTTCCCATTTAAACAATTACTTCTGTTCAGTCTTCTCAGAAATAAATTGCACGAACAATAACAAGTTGGGGAATCATATTGTGGCTAGCACTTCCGCCTAGCAGCACTAGGGTCGTTGGCTTGAATCCCAACCATGGCACTGCCTGCACAGAGTTTCCATGTTCTCCCTCTGATTGTGTGGGTTTCCTCCATGTACTCCAGTTTCTTCCCTCACTGCAAAGACATGCTGGTAGGTTATGTGTATATATGAATGTGAGTTAGAGAGAGACCTGAGATTGTAAGCTCCTTGAAGGCATTGATTGTTGTGAATGCTGTATATGTAAAGTGCTGCATAAATTGATGGTGCTTTATAGATACCTGTAATAAAAATAATGAATATTGGTTCTAGTTCATTGTCAGAATTTCTAGAAACAGAGGTAGCAGAGCAGTGGCGGCCGGCCGATAGGGGGCGCAGTGGTGCCGCCCCCCCCCTAAAAGAAGAAAGAAAAAAAAGATTAAAAAAAAAAAGTCAATTTTTAGCCCACTAGGGGCGCCGTACCTAGTGCTGGGTATGGGGGGGGGGGGGTTGCCGCCCACGTGAGGCAGACAGAGGCGCCGATTGGCGGCCTTCTGGGGGTCATCGGGGCGCAGAGCAATGTGCCCCGACACTACCCACTTTCCTGGACTCCTGGCTGTGATTGGCCCAGACTCCAGCCTGGACCAATCACAGGAGGACATCCTGGGACGGTCCTGGTCACGTGACGCGTGGGGGCGGTGCACCGCCCCGGGGGCACGTCCTTCCCGCCCGCAGATGGAGTGAGAGCCTGAGGAGAGCAGCCACCAGCCGCATGCGTCCACAGTGCAGTGTCGGCCTGGAGTGACCGGTGTCGGCCTGGTCCGGATGTCGGCCTGGAGTGACCGCCCGCTCTCAGAGTGTGTCGGCCTGGAGTGACCGTCGCCGTCTGGACTGGACGACTGGAGCGCGCCTCTTCCTGCTAACAAACAGGTAAGCAAAGCAGGATCCTTAGCTCTCCCTATTACAGCACACAGTGCAGCCATGCATGCACCTCCCGCAGCACTCTACCATCCATCCAGCACCATCCTCAGCGTGCGTGCCTCCATTGCTGGTCACTGCATTGGAGGCACGCACGCTGATCTCTGCATTGGGGACATGTATCACTGCATTAGAGGCACGCACGCTGATCTCTGCATTGGGGACATGTATCACTGCATTGGAGGCACGCACGCTGATCTCTGCATTGGGGACATGTATCACTGCATTGGGGGCACGCATGCTGATCTCTGCATTGGGGACATGTATCACTGCATTGGAGGCATGCACGCTGATCTCTGCATTGGGGACATGTATCACTGCATTGGAGGCACGCACGCCGATCTCTGCATTGGGGACATGTATCACTGCATTGGAGGCACGCGCGCTGATCTCTGCATTGGGGACATGTATCACTGCATTGGGGGCACGCACACTGATCTCTGCATTGGGGACATGTATCACAGCATTGGAGGCACGCATGCTGATCTCTGCATTGGGGACATGTATCACTGCATTGGAGGCACGCACGCTGATCTCTGCATTGGGGACATATATCACTGCATTGGAGGCACGCACGCTGATCTCTGCATTGGGGACATGTATCACTGCATTGGAGGCACCCACGCTGATCTCTGCATTGGGGGCATGTATACTAGTCACTGCATTGGGGGCATGTATACTGGTCACTGCATTGGGACATGTATACTGGTCACTGCATTGGAGGCATGTATGCTGGTCACTTTATTGGAGGCAAGCACGCTGATCTCTGCATTGGGGACATGTATCACTGCATTAGAGGCACGCACGCTGATCTCTGCATTGGGGACATGTATCACTGCATTGGAGGCACGCACGCTGATCTCTGCATTGGGGACATGTATCACTGCATTGGAGGCACGCACGCTGATCTCTGCATTGGGGACATGTATCACTACATTGGAGGCACGCACACTGATCTCTGCATTGGGGACATGTATCACTGCATTGGAGGCTCGCACACTGATCTCTGCATTGGGGACATGTATCACTGCATTGGAGGCACCCACGCTGATCTCTGCATTGGGGACATGTATACTGGTCACTGCATTGGGGGCATGTATACTGGTCACTGCATTGGAGGCATGTATGCTGGTCACTGCATTGGAGGCACGCACGCTGATATCTGCATTGGGGACATGTATACTGGTCACTGCATTGGGGGCATGTATACTGGTCACTGTGTTGGAGGCACGCACGCTGATCTCTGCATTGGGGACATGTATACTGGTCACTGCATTGGGGGCATGTATACTGGTCACTGCATTGGGGGCATGTACGCTGGTCACTGCATTGGGGGCAATGAACTGGTCACAACATTGGGGGCAAGCATGCACGCTGATCTCTGCATTGGGGGCATCATGTATGCTGGTCACTACATTGGGGGCACGGACGCTGATCTCTGCATTGGGGGCAACATGTACGCTGGTCACTGCGTTGAAAGGGGGTCTGTACTGTGGGGTTTGTGCTAGTGTCATGGTCTTACCTTCTTGCTGTTCTCCTTCGTTTGACATGTGCTGGTGGCCATCTTGGTTTCTGGGTTTCTTGTAGCCTCCCACCCTGCGGCTCCTCCTTCCCACTGGGAGGAGCTGGATGCCTAGCTCATATATATAGGAGGTCTGTGGCTTCAGTTCCCTGCTTGGTCCTCCTGTGTTCACATGCTACTAGACTGCTGCTACTTCTGGTTCCTGTTCCTGGCTTCGTCTGACTACCCTGTTGGTTCCTGATCCTGGCTTCGTCTGACTACCCTGTTGGTTCCTGATCCTGGCTTCATCTGACTACCCTGCTGGTTCCTGACCCCTGGCTTCGCAAAGACTCTGCATCGGTTTCGCCATCCGTTTGGACTTTTGCTTTATAGCTTGTTTTTCAATAAAGCTGTCTTATTTTCACTTATCTGTTGTTGTACGTCTGGTTCATGGTTCCGTGACATTAGGACCAAGCCATGAATTCTGACGGTACAGGGCCATCCTCGCTACCCACGCTGGTTGCCAGACTTGATCAGCAGGATCACCTGTTGGGTCGGTTCGCCGTGGCGTTGCAAACCCTGCTTGAACGCACGGTACCACAGGCCACGAATTCTGACGGTACAGGGCCATCCTCACTACCCACGCTGGTTGCCAGACTTGATCAGCAGGATCACCTGTTGGGTCAGTTCGCCGTGGCGTTGCAAACCCTGCTTGAACGCACGGTTCATTTCGCTCCCGTTGCCGATGGGTCGGTTGTCGCTCCTGGGTCCGCTCCTACTGCCGCTCCGGTTGTTGCGCCAGAGTCTACCCCGACACCTGTTGTTGCGCCCGCGGTGTTTCGGGGTATGTCCGGTTCTGCCCCCCTTCCACAGCGCTTTGGGGGAGAGCCAACTCAGTGCCGAGGTTTCCTTAACCAGGTGGGCATTTATTTCGAGTTGCTGCCACATGCCTTTCCTACTGAGAGATCAAAGGTGGGCTTCTTAATCTCGCTGCTCTCGGACAAGGCCTTGGCCTGGGCCAGCCCTTTATGGGAGAACAACAATCCGGTGGTTGCCGAGTTTTCCGGTTTTGTTGCTTCTCTTCGGAAGGTATTCGATGTGCCGGTTCGTGCTGCCTCTGCTGCGAAGCTCCTTATGTCCATCAGACAGGGTTCACGATCCGTAGCTGAATACGCCATTGAGTTTCGTACCCTGGCAGCAGAGGTGGGCTGGAATAATGAGGCTCTGGTCGCTGCTTTCTCTCATGGTCTCTCGGATGCCTTGAAGGATGAGGTTGCAGCTAAGGACCTACCAGTGGAGCTCGAGTCTCTTATTTCTTTCCTGATTTTGATTGACACCAGACTCAGGGAGAGACCTTCCTTTAAGGAGAGTCTGCGGAGGCCTCCTAACAGATTGGCGCCTACCTTTGTTGTCCCACCCGTGCCTCCCTCTCCTCCCACGCCTCCTGGGGATGACTTGTCTGGGGGTGAACCCATGCAGCTGGGGTTTGCTCGCCTGTCCGAGGGGGAGAGGGTACTGTGGTCTCGGTGGGCATTTTCGGTTGGCATGTCCGAACCGTCCAGGGAAACGCTCGCACCTGAGATCCTGTCGGGGGCAGATCTTGGGTGGAGTCTCCTCGTCCCCGGTTTCCCGTGTTGACAAACCACTGATCACTGTTGTCCTTTCCTGGGTCGGGGGCTCGGTGACGACCCAGGCGTTGGTGGACTCTGGTGCTGGTGGTTTGTTCATTGATAGTGTGTTCGCTGCCGCCAATTCCATTCCTCTGCAGGCTCGAGGTTCTCCTCTGGCTCTTGAGGCGATAGACGGCAGACCCCTTCTGCCGCCACACGTGACTCATGAGACCCTTCCAGTGGGGTTAGCCATTGGTGCCGTCCACAGAGAGTCGGTCTGCTTCCAGGTTATTTCGTCTCCACACTACTCGGTGGTCTTGGGGTACCCCTGGCTCCAGAAGCATAATCCGATTTTTGATTGGAGATCGGCCGAGATCCTCTCGTGGTCACCGCAGTGTGGGACTAGTTGCATCCATGGGCCTGTCAAGTTGCTGTGTACTTTCTCGGACTCTCTGTTGCCCCCTGAATACGAGGAGTACCGGGATGTATTCGATAAGGTGCGCGCGGTTGCCCTACCTCCGCACCGCCCATACGATTGTGCCATCGAGTTACAATCTGGTGCCGTTCCTCCTCGTGGCAAAGTCTATCCACTGTCGGTAGCGGAGAATGAGGCCATGGAGGAGTACGTGAGGGAGGCGCTTTCACGTGGACACATTCGCAAATCCTCGTCCCCGGCAGGGGCTGGATTTTTCTTTGTGAAAAAGAAGGGCGGTGAGTTGAGGCCTTGCATCGATTACAGGGGTCTCAATCGCATCACGATCAAGAACGCTTACCCGATACCCTTGATTTCCGAGCTGTTCGATCGCCTTAAAGGGGCCACGGTCTTTACCAAACTCGACCTGAGGGCGGCATATAACCTCGTAAGGATCAAGGCGGGCGATGAGTGGAAGACCGCGTTTAACACCAGGACCGGTCATTATGAATCCTTGGTTATGCCCTTTGGGCTGTGCAATGCGCCCGCAGTCTTTCAGGAATTCATCAACGATGTTTTCCGTGACCTGTTGCAGCAGTGTGTGGTGGTCTACCTGGATGACATCTTGGTATATTCTGAGTCCATGGAGACCCACATTCTGGATGTCAAACGAGTGTTGCAACGGTTACGAGAGAACAAGCTGTTCGGTAAGCTTGAGAAATGCGAATTTCACCGATCCCAGGTAACCTTCTTAGGTTACATCATTTCCGCTGAGGGGTTCTCCATGGATCCTGAGAAGGTTTCGGCTGTCTTACAGTGGCCCCAGCCCAGTGGTCTTCGCTCCCTGCAGCGCTTTTTGGGCTTCGCCAATTATTATCGGAAGTTCATCAGGGACTTTTCCATGCTAGCCAAGCCTCTCACGGATCTGACCAGGAAGGGCAGTAATTCCCAGGTCTGGCCGCCCGAGGCCATCTGAGCTTTTGAGGCTCTAAAGTCCGCCTTTGTGTCGGCTCCGATTCTGTCGCATCCCAACCCTGGGTTGCCCTTTGTCCTCGAGGTGGACGCGTCTGAGACGGGAGTAGGCGCCCTTCTGTCTCAGCGTAAAACACCAGAGGGTCCTCTGCTTCCTTGTGGGTTTTACTCCCGGAAACTGTCTTCCGCGGAGTGCAACTACCAGATTGGTGACAGGGAGTTATTGGCCATCGTGCAGGCTCTTAAAGAATGGAGGCACTTGCTCGAGGGTTCGGTGGTTCCGGTCCTCATCCTGACGGACCACAAGAATCTGACCTACCTCTCTGAGGCCAAGAGATTGACACCACGTCAGGCCAGATGGGCTCTGTTCTTGTCACGTTTTAATTACGTGGTCTCCTACCTACCCGGTTCCAAGAACATCAGGGCTGATGCCTTATCACGGCAGTACTCCGACCTGTCCAGGGAGGAGTCGATTCCGACTTCGGTCATACCTCCGAATCAGATCCTGGCTGCCATTCGCACCAGCCTGACCTCTCCCCTGGGTGAGCAGATTTTGGCGGCTCAATCTGGTGCTCCCTCTGGGAGACCCAACGGCAGATGTTTTGTGCCTGAGGAGTTGCGCACTCGGTTGTTGCGAACCTACCATAACTCCAAGACCGCGGGGCATCCTGGAAAGAATCAGCTGTCCTGGGCTGTTTCACGTCTGTTCTGGTGGCCTTCCCTACGTTCCGACATCGCCGCATATGTAGCGGCATGCTCCGTTTTTGCCCAGAGTAAGTCCCCTCGGCACCTTCCGTTGGGCCTTCTGCAACCCTTAGCCACCGGGGAGCGCCCATGGTCACACCTGGGGATGGATTTCATTGTGGACCTCCCTGCATCCCGAGGCCATACGGTCATTCTCATGATTGTGGATCGGTTTTCCAAAATGTGTCACTGTGTTCCTCTCAAGAAGTTACCCTCTGCACAGGAGTTGGCCACGATTTTTGCCAGGGAGGTCTTCCGGTTGCACGGTTTGCCCAAGGAGATTGTGTCGGATCGGGGGAGTCAGTTTGTGTCCAGGTTCTGGCGCGCCTTTTGCTCCCAGTTGGGGATTCATCTCTCCTTCTCCTCGGCCTACCACCCTCAGTCCAATGGGGCCGCAGAACGATCCAATCAGGCCTTGGAGCAATTCCTTCGTTGCTATGTCTCCGATCACCAAGACAATTGGGTTGACCTCCTGCCTTGGGCTGAGTTTGCCAGGAACACGGCGGTGAACTCTTCCTCTGGGACGTCTCCCTTCATGGCCAACTATGGGTTCCAACCTGCCGTGTTACTGGAGGTATTCTCTCCCCAGGATATTCCGGCTGTGGAGGATCACCTTTCCGTCCTACGTGCTTCTTGGGTACAGATCCAGAAGTCCCTTGAGGTCTCTGCGCAGCGCCAGAGACTCCAGGCTGATCGCAGACGAGCGCCTGCTCCTTCCTACCAGGCCGGAGACCGTGTATGGTTGTCCACCCGCAACCTCAACCTTCGAGTGCCCACTCCCAAGCTGGCGCCTCGCTTTGTTGGTCCCTTCCGAGTGCTTCGCAGGGTAAACCCGGTAGCCTATGCCCTTGCGCTTCCTCCTGGCATGCGGATCTCCAACGTGTTTCATGTCTCCCTGTTGAAGCCTCTGGTGTGTAATCGTTTCACTTCCTCGGTTCCTCGGCCTCGTCCGGTCCGAGTGGGCAATCGTGAGGAGTATGAGGTGAGCAATATCCTGGACTCATGCCTGGTCCGCGGTCGGGTGCAGTTTTTGGTTCATTGGCGTGGTTATGGTCCAGAGGAGCGTTCCTGGGTTCCCTCCGCAGATGTCCATGCTCCTGCCTTGCTCCGAGCCTTCCACGCACGCTTCCCTCAGAAACCGTTCTTTACTCCGCGGAGGAGGGGCCCTTGAGGAGGAGGTACTGTCATGGTCTTACCTTCTTGCTGTTCTCCTTCGTTTGACATGTGCTGGCGGCCATCTTGGTTTCTGGGTTTCTTGTAGCCTCCCACCCTGCGGCTCCTCCTTCCCACTGGGAGGAGCTGGATGCCTAGCTCATATATATAGGAGGTCTGTGGCTTCAGTTCCCTGCTTGGTCCTCCTGTGTTCACATGCTACTAGACTGCTGCTACTTCTGGTTCCTGTTCCTGGCTTCGTCTGACTACCCTGTTGGTTCCTGATCCTGGCTTCGTCTGACTACCCTGTTGGTTCCTGATCCTGGCTTCGTCTGACTACCCTGCTGGTTCCTGACCCCTGGCTTCGCAAAGACTCTGCATCGGTTTCGCCATCCGTTTGGACTTTTGCTTTATAGCTTGTTTTTCAATAAAGCTGTCTTATTTTCACTTATCTGTTGTTGTACGTCTGGTTCATGGTTCCGTGACAGCTAGGGGGTCTATACTGTGGGTTTGTGCTAGGGGGCCTGTACTGTGGGGTTTGTGCTAGGGGGTCTGTACTGTGGGGTTTGTGCTAGGGGGCCTGTACTGTGCGGTTAGTGCTAGGGGGCCTGTACTGTGGGGTTAGTGCTAGGGGGTCTGTACTGTGGGGTTTGGGCTAGGGGGCCTGTACTGTGGGGTTTGTGCTAGGGGGCCTGTACTGCGGGGTTTGTGCTAGGGGGTCTGTACTGTGGGGTTTGTGCTAGGGGGTCTGTACTGTGGTGTTTGTGCTAGGGGGCCTGTACTGTGGGGTTTGTGCTAGGGGGCCTGTACTGTGGGGTTTGTGCTAGGGGGCCTGTACTGTGGGGTTTGTGCTTGGGGGCCTGTACTGTGGGATTAGTGCTAGGGGGCCTGTACTGTGGGGTTTGTGCTAGGGGGCCTGTACTGTGGGGTTTGTGCTAGGGGGCCTGTACTGTGGGGTTTGTGCTAGGGGGTCTGTACTGTGGGGTTTGTGCTAGGGGGTCTGTACTGTGGGGTTTGTGCTAGGGGGCCTGTACTGTGGGGTTTGTGCATGGGGGCCTGTACTGTGGGATTAGTGCTAGGGGGCCTGTACTGTGGGATTAGTGCTAGGGGGCCTGTACTGTGAGGTTTGTGCTAGGGGGCCTTTACTGTGGAGTTTGTGCTAGGGGGTCTGTACTGTGGGGTTTGTGCTAGGGGGCCTGTACTGTGGGGTTTGTGCTAGGGGGTCTGTGTCTCTCACAGTATATCCCATAATAGGGCCCCTGCTCCCTATTATGGGATATCCTAGTACTGATGGACCCCTTAATATGTGATATATTGGGAGAATTTGTTCACGCAAGCAAAATACAGGGGACAAAATGGGTGGAGTCTATAAGGGGTGGGGCTTCTGAGAAATGAGAGGGGTCGAAATGGAAGGGCGGGGGCTTGCGCCCCCCCATCTTAAAACTTCACCAGCCGCCACTGTAGCAGAGGAACTGGCTCAGTTAAAGTTTAATAATGCAATGGGACCTTATGGTATACATCCCAGAGTTCTTAGCGAAGTTCAAGGTAGAGTTAGTAAAGCATTAACAGATCTTTTTAATCAATCTCTTTTAACAGGAGAAGTTCCCCATGACTGGCTTACAGCTAATATTGTACCTATTCACAAGAAGGGCAGCAAGGTAGAAGCTGGCCAGTGAGTTTAACATCAGTTATAGTCAAGGTCATGGATTTACTCCTGAAATGAAGGATCATGGATCACTTAAAAACACACAACTTACTGGACCCAAAGCAGCATGGCTTTACTAAGGGCAGACCATGTCAGACTTTTTGACTATATCACTATGTTTTGGACCAGGGTGGTGCTTTGGACATAGCCATATCATGAGTTCAGCAAAGCATTTACTAGAGTTTTACATAATGATCTAATAAAAAGTTGTATACACTAGGACTTAATCCTTGGGTGGTTCAGTGGATATGCAGTTAGTTAAAGGATAGATACCAGAGTGTGGTTGTAAATGGGTTCATTCAGAATAGACACCTGTCACTGGTGGTGTACCACAAGGCTCTGTACTAGGTCCTGTTCTGTTTAATTCACAAGTAAATGGCATAATTAACCAGTTAAGGACCAGCCACCGTGTATATATACTGCGGCAGGTTGGCGCTATTGCATTAAACGACGTACCTGAACGTCATTTTGTTCAATAGCCACTAGATGGTGCAATCGCACCGTAATTGCCTAGCGGGGATGTCAAACAACTGGTCCAGGGGACCCGATGTCTGCTTGCCAACTGCGATCCTCCCCGGGAGAGGCAGAACAACGATCTGCCTATGTGTTCCTGCTAAGCAGGAACCCGGATCTCTGTCTTCCCCCAGTCAGTGGAACCCCTCACAGTTAGTAAGAACCCCCTAGGGACACACTTAACCCTTTAATCACCCCTGATGTTAACCCCTTCCCTGCCAGTGTCAGTACAGTAACAGTGCATTTTTTTTAGCACTGATCACTATATTAGTGTCAATCAGGGCCTTTTTTCAGCTGAAACTTGGTGGAATTCAGTTCCACCACCTCTGGCTCAGGCCCTCTGCTCACTGCTATCACTTGTAAACACAGAAGTCCTGCTTATGTGTTTACAAGTGATAGCTTGTCTCCCAGGGACTCCCATTTAGTGCAGGATGGGGACAAGAGAGATGCAGGTACCTAGGGTGCAGTGCAGATACTGACACCCCCACTGGATAATCTCCCTGCACCTGCAAATGAGAGAGGCAGAGCCACCTACAGTGTGGGGGGGGGGGCTACTAGAGCCAGCTGGGTGCTTTAGCTTAATACAGCAACACAAGTAGGACATGTGGAAGGTGGTGGAGATTTTAGGGAAGAGGGGGAGGGGGGGTTAAGGCAGTGGAGGGGTGTTTGTATGTAGGGGTCAGAACTGAAGAGGGGTGAAAGTGAGATGTGGATGACAATGCAGAAGTAAGCAGCTGTGGAAGAAGGCTGAACTCTGCACTCTGTGTGTAGCATGCCCCCGAACTCTACACTCTGTGTGTAGCGCACCCCTGAACTCTGCACTCTGTGTGTAGCTCAACCCTGAACTCTGCACTCTGTGTGTAGTGCACCCCTGAACTCTGCACTCTGTGTGTAGCGCACCCCTGAACTCTGCACTCTTGTGTGCAGTGCGCCACTAAACTCTGCACTCTGTATGTAGCACACCCCTAAACTCTGCACTCTGTGTGTAGCACACCCCTAAACTCTGCACTCTGTGTGTAGCACACCCACAAACTGCACTCTGTGTGTAGCGCACCCCTGAACTCTGCACTCTTGTGTGCAGTGCGCCACTAAACTCTGCACTCTGTATGTAGCACACCCCTAAACTCTGCACTCTGTGTGTAGCACACCCCTAAACTCTGCACTCTGTGTGTAGCACACCCACAAACTGCACTCTGTGTGTAGCGCACCCCTGAACTCTGCACTCTGTGTGTAGCTCAACCCTGAACTCTGCACTCTGTGTGTAGTGCACCCCTGAACTCTGCACTCTGTGTGTAGCGCACCCCTGAACTCTGCACTCTTGTGTGCAGTGCGCCACTAAACTCTGCACTCTGTATGTAGCACACCCCTAAACTCTGCACTCTGTGTGTAGCACACCCACAAACTGCACTTTGTGTGTAGCGCACCCCTGAACTCTTCACTCTGTGTGTAGCGCACCCCCGAACTCTGCACTCTGTACGTTATGCACTCCTGGTATTTATTGCTCCTGTAAGACCCTTCCTCTCTTTGTGAAACACCCACCATTTGATGTGGTTAGAAGGGTGTGTAGAGGGGGAAGGTGGGTTTTGGGGGGTCGTGGTTGAGTTCCTGCACCTATTTTTTGAGAAAAAAAGTCCTGGTGTCAATGGTCTCCAAAAAGTGTCAAAAGTGTCAGTTAGATGTCCAAGTTCTCTGCCGCAATGTCGCAGTCCCGCTAAAAATCGATGATCACTGAAAATACTGCATCCTTTGTAGACGCTATAACTTTTGCCCAAACCAATCAATATACACTTATTGGGATTTTTTTTTACCAAAAATATGTAGCAGAATACATATTGGCCTAAATTGATGAAAAAATGTGGTCTTTAACATCTTTTTTTATGGCTGTGTTTTATAGCAGAAAGTAAAAAATATTGTTTTTTTTTTTTTTAAATTGTTGCTTTTTTTGTTTATAGCACAAAAAAAAAACAAAAACAAAAACAAAAAAAACGCAGCAGTAATCAAATACCACCAAACAAAGCTCTATTTGTGGGAAAAAAGGACACCAATTTTATTTGGGTACAGCGTCGCATGACAGAGCAATTGTCAATTTAAAGTAACGCAGTGCCAAAAAAAAAAATGGCCTGGTCATTAAGGGGTGACACCTTCCGGTCCAGAAGTCATTAAAGAGGTAGTAAATGATTGCAATTAAGAAACTATACAAAAGAAAAGCATAATGTGCTAGTATGCATAGAATATTAGCACATTATGAAGTACTTACATTTAAATGAACCCCTCCAGCAGCGCGCTTTCACCACTGAGTGTTCTTTCATCTTCTTCCAGTTTTTCTTCCAGGGTCCAGACTCCGGCTGTGTGAGTGGCCGGAGCTGCGATGCTGTCACTCCCGCATATTTGCATGGGAGCCCTTGGTTACGGCGCAGTGCTCTGAAGGTCTGGCTGCCTTAAGGGTGAATATCTCCTAAACGGTGCACGTTTAGGAGATATTCATTTTACCTACAGGTAAGCCTTATCCCAAAGTAGATTTTTCTACCGCTTTAAGGGTTGGTGGGTAAGGTAAGTCTTTTTGCTGATGGCACAAAGGTGTGCAATATGGTTCACATCCCTGGAGGTGTCTGCAACATGGAATAGGAATTGGCATTGCTGGAAGATTGGTCAAAGCAACTGAGACTGCAGTTCAGTGTTTCTAAATGTAAAATAATGCACCTAGGAAAAAAGAATCTCAGAGGGGTATAGTGTTTGCCAGCAGTACTTGGGAAAAGTATTTGGGGTTACTTATTTCAGGTGATTGCAAAATAAGCAGTGTGGCCAAGCAGTGACAAAAATGAATAGAATCCTAGGATGCATCACATGAAGGGCCACTAGCATGGGAAAGGAGCTCCTGATTCCCCTATATAGTTTTTTAGTCAGACCTCCTTTAATATACTGTGTCCAGTTCAGGAGACCCCACTGTCAAAAAAAAAATATTGATAAAATATAAAGAGTCCAGAGACGGGCAACAAAAATGGTGAAAGGTCTGGGGGAGAAAGCATATCAGGAGAGACTTCATAAACTTAACCACCTGACCTCTGGAAAGTTTTTCTCCCCTTCATGACCAGGCCATTTTTTTGCGATACAGCACTGTGTTACTGTTATTTGTGTTACTGTTATCTGTTATTTTTGCTGCACATGTATTGTCCATTTTTTTTTTTTTTTTGCTCCTGCTGTAATAAAATATGTTTTTATTTCATTGGTCGTGGCACACGCCTCATTTAAAGTCTCGAACCCTCTCCTTTTTGTATTCAGTATAGGGATGGAGGTGCCCTTTGGCGCCTCATTTAAAGTCCCAAAATTTTCCCTGTCTAGGGATGTGCCTTGCATTCAAAAAGTTAAAGATCGCATTGCCCGACATAAATACTCAGTAAAAGATAAATTAGTTCAGCTACCATTAGCGAGACACTTTTTGGAAAAAGGTTACTCAGTGTCCCAATTGAGATTTATGGTCTTTGATAATATACCTAGAAACAGAAGGGGAGGAAATCCTGAACTACAACTTAGGAAACGTGAAGTCCAGTGGATCCATTCTTTGGATACCTTACAACCGAAGGGGTTAAATTCTGAACTCGACTTATATTTATTTTTGTAAATGGTATCTTTTTGAAGGGACCGTTTAGTCTAATTATGAATCCTACACCTTCAACAGTCACAGCTATATTCAACACCGCAACATATAATTGATTGTGTAATTTCATTAATCGAAATATATGTTTCTTGTAAAGTCTTTTTTATTGATAAATATTTTTTATTCCTTTATCATTAGGATAATACTGGATATGACTAATTGCATATAGGGAAGGATCTGTGTTTTGTAACTTTGTCTCAGTCCTCTTAATGATACATTGGAGACCACTGTGTGAATTAATCAATGATTGACGACTCGTGGATTCTTAATTGATGCTTGAACATATATAAGCTTTTGTACTTCTATAGAGATTTAGATGTATTTCTGTATGAGGAAGGACGTTAACCTTTGAGTCCGAAACGTTACGAAAGAAATACTATGATATTGTACTGGTATGTACTTTGGATATTTTTCCAATAAAGAAAGAATTGTGCAGCAATCCCTGTGGACTTTTTCTCTTATATATACAGCCTGTGGGATGGCTTGATTGCTTTGCACACAACCTCAACAAACCACTGCTGTTGTGCTGCTCACCAACCTTTTGAATATATATATATATATATATATATATATATATATATATATATTGTGACAGGAAGTCAGGTAAATCTGTGGATGTTGTCACAGACAGGAGATACATGTCTGCTTGGTTTAGACAATTCACCAATTACTATAGGGTGTCGGCTGAAAAGGTAGCCAGGACGGCTTAAGGAAGTTGAAAAACCTTCAGCTGTTCAGAATGAGGAAATTAAGGCCTCTATAATTTGTCCAGAGGAAGTCTATTGATTGCTGCCTCCTGACGCTGTGTGAGTAGAGGAGGACAGTCAGATGTGTGCCTCCCGACGCTGTGTGAGCATGGGAGGAGGAATGCCTCCTGAAGCGATGTGCGCTGAGGAGGGTAAAAAGTGTGAAGACTACTCAAGGTGAGGTCTTGGATTGTTTCTATGTGAAAAGAAACCAATGGACATTTCCTGTGTGAAGGGAAAATGAATTAAGACTGAAGACTACTCAAGGTGAGGTCTGGGATTGTTTCTATGTGAAAAGAAATAAATTAACTATTTCTATGTGAAGAGAAAAGGGACATTTGCTGGGTGAAGAGAAAAACAAAGGAATGTGTTCTATGTGAAGAGAAAAGGGACATGTTCAATGTGAAGAGAAAAGGGACATGTTCAATGTGAAGAGAAAAGGGACATGTTCAATGGACATTTGTTGTGGGAAGAGAAAAAACATGGACTATTGAGTGTCTGCTGTAGGATCAGCAAAGTCTGCCCAACAGTAGGTTGGGGACAGACTCCTTAGGTAGGTTCCTGTGTGTGAGAAGGTAGCCGCCCACAGTGGCAAGGATTTATTTTGTGTTTTATTTTATTTTTGATGTTTTTGAGGCTTGCACTTGTATGAAGAAAATTGCAAGAATAAACCAAACTGTTTTTGCAACCACTTCTCGGCTATCTCCCTGTGTAACGAACCCCCCCAAGGGGTCATCCACACCCGCCACTGAGCTAATCCCCACATATGGTGGAGGTATGCATTGGGCAGAAGCAGAGATCCCTGCAAAGAAGTGCATATGTTCTATGAACTTTGTCTGGTGCATGAGATTGCACAAACTGTGTGTGCAGGAGAGAAGATCCTGAAAGAGAGAAAAACTACTTGTTTTAAAGAGACAGTGGTCTCAAAATTTTTGATGAACTTTGTCTGGTGCATGAGACTGCACAAACTGTGTGTGCAGAAAAGGAGATCCTGCAAGAGAGAGAAAAGCTACTTGCTTTAAAGAGACAGTGGTCTCAAAATTTTTTGCTGGACTGTGAAAAATTTATTGTGGAATTATTGAAGATGGGGCAGTCAAAACGCCTGAAAGATGCAAAGATAGCTGAAATGAGAGACCGGATTCTATGGATGGAGGGGATGCTACCGCCTGAACGAGCCCCATCCATGCCTGAACAGAGTCTGCTAAAGAGAAAGGTTGTTGTCCCTAGCAACACTGGTGCAAATGAAACAGTTATGGAGACGCAGTGTTCTCAGATGAAAAGTAAACCCAAAATGGGGGAGATGCTGAAACAGCGGAGCTTTACAGCTCAACAACAGGCTCACCAAGAGAGCATGGCAGGCTGGAAACAGAGACGCCAGCACCAAATGGAGGCCATCGGTTTGGAGGAAACCGAGTATGTGTGCAGGGCTGAGCTGGAGGCCTTGCAACGGAAAATGGAAGAAAAGGAACACGCCCTGGAGTTGCTTAGGATGGAGCATAGAAACTTGCAGGCTCAGGTGTTACAGTGGGAAGAATCCACTGCTCTTCTTTTTTCCGAGTTACAAAAACGTAGAGAGACTATAATGGAGAAAGATACCATCCTCATGGAAAAGGAAATTGAAGTTCAGACTTTGCAGAAGCAAAGTATGGGTGATATGTTGGAGTTGCGTAATCAGCTGGAAAAAAGTCTTCAGTCTTTGGAAGCTACAAAAATAGACCTGCAGGATGTGCAGGAACAGAATGTCTCTCTGAAAACGACATTGTCTCTCAGCTACAAGGAGAAAAATGAGAGAGAGGCTAAATTACTGAGTACTGTGTATGAGCTCACCACTTTGAGCAATGTGGTAGATGAATTACGTACAGACTGTGAAAGTTGGAAAGAGGAAGCCCAACGTGTCCAGCAGCAGCTAAAGAAAAAAGAATCCTGTGTGGCAGAATTACATTCTCATTCCCAGAAGCTAGCCAATGAGGTGAATGCTCTTATGCAGGGAAAAGGAGATTCTGAACACAAGAGGAAAAAAGTAGAAGCACAGCTTCTGGAATTGCAAGTCAAAGTATCAGAAGGTGACCGATTGTGTGCTAAGCTATCAGAGAAGGCAAACCAACTGCAGGTTGAGTTGGACAAAGTCACAAATCAGCTTTCTCAAGCAGACAGCAAATCTAGAGAAATTGCCAAAGATTTCTCTATCTTGGAATCGCAGCTGCAAGACACGCAGGAACTCTTACAGGAAGAGAGGTGTCAAAGGCTGAGTTTTAGCACAAAGCTCAAACAAATGGAAGATGAGAAAAATGGTGTCCTGGAACAATTAAAAGAGGAGGAGGAAGCAAAGAAAGCAAGTCAGAGCAAGTCGCAACACTGCAAGCTCAGATAGCGGATATGAAAAAATGCATGGAAGAAAGCGTTGGTTCATTAGAAAATGTTGAAAATGTGAAAAAGAAGTTTGATCAGATGCTTGGTGAGGAGAAGACTGTGTCTGCAAAATATGCAGAAGAACGCGACCGTGCAGAAGCGGAGGAGCGTGATAAAGAGAGCAAAGCCCTGTTCTTGGCTCGCTCCTTGGAGGAAGCTCTAGAGTGTAAGGCTGAACTAGAAAGAGTTAACAAACAGCTGCATACAGAAATGGAAGATTTGGTCAGCTCCAAGGATGATGTTGGGAAAAGCGTTCAGGAGCTAGAAAAGTCTAAGTGAGCCTTAGAACAGCAAGTAGAAGAAATGAACATTCAGTTGGAAGAACTTGAAGAGGATCTGTCCCAAAGAGGGGATAGTGTGCCTGATGCAGTTTATAAAAGGATCAGTGTTTTGGGGTCTGTCCTGAGTGAGCATCAGAAATTTGATGACCTGTTGCTTGAATCACCCCTCTGGAATAAACAGTTCCTTAAAAAACTTCAAGCACTGGAAAATGTATCATTAGAACTTCAGCAAAAAAAGGAGCTGTGTAAGAAATGTGATGATTTCTCAGTTCAGGCTGAAAGTCTAGTGGAGAAAACTAAGGCAAGTGATATAAAGCTTGGGGAAAAAAAGCAAACACCACCTAGTGGAGAAAACTAAGGCTGTTGGTGAAAACGTGAAGCAAATGAATAAGTGCCTTTCAGGGAATATTTCCAAAATGGAACTGGTGAAAGACAGGTGGCAGAAGTTTGAGCGTGATCTTGAGATACATTCCATGTGGAGTTCAGATAAAGAAAAGGAGCTACAATGGAAAAGTAATACAATAGCAGAAAGTGCAGTGAAGAAACCTGTAATAGACTGTGTTGCAGTTCCATGCTTCTTCACTGATGCAGAGAGGAGGTCTGTAATGGATACCACCCAGATCGCTGGGTTCAACTGTGTTGTTGCCTTTGACCCATATGATGGTGGAAGGAAAGTTGATGATGTCTCTGGAAAAAGGAACAGGGGTCACTTTAAAGAAATGTGTGATCGCCTGCTGTCACAAATGGAAGGCCCTCTGCAAAGCATCTTAGAGCAAGCTAAGCTCAAGATTGTTGAAGACATTAAGACTAGCACAATTGAGTTGCCTATGGATCACGGTCCTCCATGGTGGATAGGACAGACGGTTATGCAGGACAAACTTGAGAAGGAGCGAAATGATGCCAAAAATGCAGTTGAAGAATGTGTATATGAGATGAGGGACAAGTTGTCTGACATTTATGAAAAATCTGTCAATGAAGATGACAGAAACAGTTTCATCCTGAAGCTTGAAGATACAGAGAATTGGCTATATGAAGATGGAGAGGATCAGCCAAAACAAGTGTATATAGACAAGCTAACGGACTTAAAGAAAGAGCCACCCCTACAAGCATTTCAACAAAGGTTAGCAGTTGTCAATGAACCGGGGAGGGAAATAAATTCATATCAGCATGAAAGACAGTGGCTGAATGAAAAAGCAAAGCAGATTGCTCAGAAGGATGTATCTCTGGCAGCTGAAGCAGACAAAGAATCGAATGGACTGAACATTACTTGGGAAGATACTAGGAGGCTTATCAGTGAGAGTCAAGAGCAGTGCCTGACACATGCGTGCCTGGAAAACTGTGTCCCAACCCTAGGGTTGAAACAAGAGGGGGGGGGGGGGTATGTGACAGGAAGTCAAGTAAATCTGTGGATGTTGTCACAGACAGGAAATACATGTCTGCTTGGTTTAGACAATTCACCAATTATTATAGGGTGTCGGCTGAAAAGGTAGCCAGGACGGCTTAAGGAAGTTGAAAAACCTTCAGCTTTTCAGAATGAGGAAATTAAGGCCTCTATAATTTGTCCAGAGGAAGTCTATTTATTGCTGCCTCCTGATGCTGTGTGAGTAGAGGAGGACAGTCAGATGTGTGCCTCCCGACGCTGTGTGAGCATGGGAGGAGGAATGCCTCCTGAAGCGATGTGCGCTGAGGAGGGTAAAAAAGTGTGAAGACTACTCAAGGTGAGGTCTTGGATTGTTTCTATGTGAAAAGAAATAAATTAACTATTTCTATGTGAAGAGAAAAGGGACATTTGCTGGGTGAAGAGAAAAACAAAGGAATGTGTTCTATGTTAAGAGAAAAGGGACATGTTTAATGTGAAGAGAAAAGGGACATGTTCAATGTGAAGAGAAAAGGGACATGTTCAATGGACATTTGTTGTGGGAAGAGAAAAAACATGGACTATTGAGTGTCTGCTGTAGGATCAGCAAAGTCTGCCCAACAGTAGGTTGGGGACAGACTCCTTAGGTAGGTTCCTGTGTGTGAGAAGGTAGCCGCCCACAGTGGCAAGGATTTATTTTGTGTTTTATTTTATTTTTGATGTTTTTGAGGCTTGCACTTGTATGAAGAAAATTGCAAGAATAAACCAAACTGTTGTTTGCAACCACTTCTCGGCTATCTCCCTGTCACGTACCTGGTCCTGAAGCCGAAATGCTGAGAGGGCTCTCCTTGCGGCTGAGTGCTCCGTGTCCCTGAAGGTGGTAACAGGAAGCACAAAGCCCAAAGTAGCAGGGATTGTCAGCTGTGCCCCAGATGAGGGTTGATGGTAGGAATATCTCTCTGCAGGTGAACACCAGAGGAGGTGAGCACTAGGACCCAGGAGTGCTGTGGAAGTTGCAGACAGCACACGGCTGGAAGTAGTTTGTAATGGAGAGTTCAGCTGGCAGCAGGGCCAGATTAACGTAGGGGCTATTGGAGCTGCAGCTCCAGGCCCCTACCTTTTATATAGGCCCCGGGTTGGCCATATTCACTGTTACCGCTCTTCTGTCACTTGTAAACACAGAAGTCTGGCTTCTATGCTCGCTTCCCCAGGCAGCTCCCTCAGAACCTCCCCACACAGCACGAAGGCCGGACAAGGAGGTCAGCAGATCAGATAGCAGAGTCGTGGTTAGGCAAGCCGGGGTCATACACAGGGCAGATGACAAGAGAAGATCCGTGAACAATCCCAGGTCAGAGCTGGGAGCGAGACAAGAGGAATCCAAGAACAAGCCGGGTTGACAACAGGTGATCAGAAGCAGCAGCAAACACAGGAAGCAGGAAACAGGAAACAGGAAGCTGAAGACCAGTCAGCAATGTTCATGTGCCACAGATATCCTTTTAAAGGCCAGAGGGTGCTGGGATTGGACGTCCACTTAGTGGGCCAGCACGCGCACGTCTTCGCCCTAGCGGACGTGAGTTTGCAATACGTGCGTGCGTATTCATGCGGCTAGTTCCCTGACAGTGCCCCCCCCTTATGGGCAGCCTCCGGATGCCCAAACGTGACACCTTCTCAGGGTTTCTGTTGAAGAATTCTTGCAGTAACCTGGGGGCATGAATATTTACCTCAGGCTCCCATGAATTTTCTTCAGGTGGATATCCCTTCCACTTAACAAGATACTGAATACGTCTTCCTCGCTTTCTGCAGTCCAGTATTGCTTCCACCTCAAATTCAGTTTCCTTGCCAATAGTAATTGGAGTTGGCGGTGGGTTCTCCCTTCCTGGGAAACGATCTGGAACAGCAGGTTTAAGAAGAGACACATGGAAGACTGGGTGGATTTTGTAAGATTGCGGAAGAGAAAGTTCGAAAGCCACAGGATTGATGACTCTTTTAATTCCGAAAGGTCCGATGAACCTTGGTCCCAGCTTACGAGAAGGACAGGGGAGTTTTAGGTTGGCCATAGACAGCCACACTCTGTCACCAACCTTGAAGGCCGGGTTCTCCCTTCTCTTCTTATCATAATTCCTTTTATACTCATCCTGGGCCTTTTGTGTTGCCTCCTGCAGGGTCTGGTAATTCGTAAAGATGGAGGTTAATCTATCTTGTACTGCGGGCACATCAGTTTCTGGCAAAGAATCTGGAAAAAAGCATGGATGAAAGCCATAGTTAGCCCAGAATGGGGTTTGGTTGGTGGCCGCGTGCACTGAGTTATTGTAGACAAATTCAGCACAGGGGAGCAGAGATACCCAGTTGTCCTGTGAAAAGGTGGAGAAACACCGAAGATACTGCTCTAAGGTCTGGTTGGTCATCTCTGTCTGACCATTGCTTTGTGGGTGGTAGGCTGAGGACAAGCAGACATCAATAGTTAAAGCTTTGCAAAGGGTTCTCCAGAATTTGGAGGTGAATTGCACCCCTCTGTCTGATACAATGCTTTTGGGCAAGCCATGAAGTCTCACTACTTCTTTAATAAAAGCCTGAGCCGTGTCTGTGGCTGAAGGTGTGCCCACCATAGGCACAAAATGCGACATCTTAGATAATCGGTCAATGACTACAAAGATGGATGTGAATCCCTCAGCAGGAGGCAGGTCCACTATAAAGCCCATTGACAACATCTTCCAGGGCAAATCAGGAATTGGTAACGGCCTTAGCAGGCCCCAGGCTCTGGTGTTACTTCCCTTATTACGAAGGCACATAGTACAGGAGCCAACATAATCCTTACAGTCCTGACTCAGGCCTGGCCACCAAAAAGATCGTTGAATGAGCTCAATGGTCTTGTGTACCCCGAAATGACCCGCTAATTGATGGTCATGACATGCCTTCAGGACTAGGGTCCTTGCTTCTTATGGAACGAAAATCTTGTTATTTTGCCAGAAAAAATTGTCTTGTTTTTTCAAGGAACGAACTTCAGACTCCGGACACTGAGTGGAAGCTTGCTGGATGGCTGATTTTAAATCAGGTTGCAACAACAAAAAGTTTTGTGGTGAAAGGATGGTACTGGAGGAGGCTACTTCAGGGGTCTCTGGAAACATTCGTGAAAGTGCATCAGCCTTGCCGTTTTTTGACCCTGGCCTGTAGGTGATATGAAAATTAAATCGGGAAAGATCCTGCTTTTTTCTTGTTTCATCTGTCAGATATTCCCACACAGAGATATGTGAAGTCAGTGGTGAGACATTTGGTAAACGGGGCAAAGGCCTGTATCCCCGCGTTATGGAAAAACCCGCATCCCCCGACAATAAGAGATTGGCTACACAGGGTAGAGGCGATTAACAGAATGGAAGACTTAGTATTGACATCACAGTGTAAACGTGGGTTATATATGGAGACCTGGGAGCTTTGGAATACTTTTATTTTGTCAGAAGAGGGGACTAGGCTTCTGCAGACATAGATGGAGAGAGAGAGGTGATCTGGGGGCTTGGGGAGGTGTAGGGGAGGAGGGGGAGACCTTAGGGAGGGATTTGGAGAGGGGGAGTCTTCCCCCTGTTTGTCTTTACCCCTTTCCTCCCTCCCCTCCTTTTTTCTTTTTTTTTTTTTTGGGTGTTTTTTGGCGCTTGTTATTTGGTTTGTGTCCAGAGACTGAGATTAGATCAGCCTAATGTTTGAAGCGACAGATGATGGGAAAGATATATAGATCTAATAATTTAAGAGATCTCTTTGAAGAGACATACAGTTGATGTGTTAGGACTGGAATGACCTCTTATGTATGTAACAGTCGCAACTCTGTATAATTGGTTTGTATTGTAATATTGTTTTTTTGTGTTTGAAAAAAATAAAATAAAAGATATATTTGAAAATTAAATCGGGAGAAGAACAAAGCCCACCGTGCTTGCCGAGGCCTAAGGCGTTTAGCAGTCCTAAGATATTCCAGATTCTTGTGATCTGTAAATACCATCACTGGATGGGCAGCTCCTTCCAAAAGATATTGCCATTCTACTAAGGCTGTTTTGATAGCCAGTAGCTCCCGATCACCGACATCATAATTCCTTTCTGCTTGACTCAGCTTCCGAGAAAAAAAAGCTACCGGATGGAGCAAGGCTTTAGGCCCCATACGTTGTGACAAGATTGCCCCAGTGGCGACCTAGGAGGCATCAACCTCCAAGACGTAAGGCAGAGCAGGGTCTGGGTGCCGAAGTATTGGAGCGGAGGTGAAAAGAGCTTTCAGTTTATTGGAGGCCGCCTGGGCTTCCTGGGACCACTGGAATCGGGAATGTTGACGGGTGAGCTGGGTAATGGGAGCAATAATGGATGAGAACCCTTTAATAAATCTCCTGTAAAAGTTGGCGAACCCCACAAATCTTTGGATTCCTTTTTTATCCACTGGGGCAGGCCATTCCAGGATGGAAGACACCTTTTGGGGGTCCATAGCGATACCATCAGTGGATATGATTAATCCTAGGAACTGGATGGTTTGTCTCTCAAATTCGCATTTCTCTGCCTTGGCCTAGAGTCCATGTTTCCTGAGGGTAGACAAGACTTTCTTTACGTGCACATGATGCAATTCAAGAGATGCAGAGAAAATGAGAATATCATCAAGATAGACTATAAGGAAGTAATTCAGAAATTCTCTAAAGATGTAATTTACAAGGTGTTGGAAAGTGGCTGGGGCATTGCAAAGTCCAAAAGGCATCACAAGGTATTCAAAATGTCCGAAACGGGTTCGGAAGGCCGTTTTCCACTCGTCGCCTTCTCTAATTCGGACTAAATTGTATGCACCTCGTAGATCCAGTTTAGTGAAAACTCGAGCAGCTCGAAATCGTTGAAACAGTTCTGGTATGAGAGGTAGCGGGTAGCGGTTCTTGACCGTAATTTTATTCAATTCCCTGTAATCTACACAAGGTCTGAGTGTATGATCCTTCTTTTGAACAAAGAAGATTCCTGCTCCTGCAGGGGAAGAGGATGGACGGATAAATCCTTTTTCCAGATTCTCGTTTATGTAGAGTCGTAGAGCCTCCAGCTCTATTTCTGATAATGGAAAAATCCGACCAAAAGGAATTTCTGCACCTGGAAGTAGTTCAATAGGACAGTCATAAGAGCGATGAGGTGGCAACACATCAGCTTTCTTCTTATCGAACACATCCAGGAAGTCATGATAGCTAGTAGGCACATACTGACCGATATCTGAGACTGCCTGAACAGTCAGGCAGCTGGGAGAGTCCATTGGTTCAGGAGCGAAACAATGCTGCTGGCAGTATGCTGAAGAGAACATGATCTCCCCTTTAGACCAGTCAATCTTGGGATTATGGGCCCTCAACCAGGGAAGGCCGAGTATTACCGGAAACAAGGGGGAGTAGAGGACATCGAAACATAGGAACTCTTGATGTCCAGAGTCAGTAGTCGTTAGAATTGGTTCAGTTTCTTGGGTAATGGGCCCCGACTTGGGAATGGTGCCGTCTGCCAGGTGAACATTAAGACTCAGTTTTTTAGGTCTAAGTGGAATCTGTAATTTCTAAGCTAATGTAAGATCCAGAAAACAACTGCAGGCGCCTGAATCAACAATGGCTCGGAATTTGACTTCCCCTTCTGCCACTTGCAGTGAGACAGGCAAGATGATATTCAAAAAGGGCCAGAGACATATCCCGGGAAATTATAGGCCTGTCAGTCTGACATCAATAATATGTAAACTTTTGGAGGGGATGATAAGGGACTATATCGTAGAGTATGCTAAAGACAACAACATCATCAGTAGTAACCAGCATGGGTTTACAAATGGGCGTTCTTGTCAAACCAATCTCTTAGCATTCTACGAGGAGGTGAGCTGTGAGCTAGATAGGGGGAGACCAGTGGATGTGGTGTACTTGGATTTCGCTAAGGCGTTTGATACAGTTCCCCACAAGCGCTTAATTTATAAAATAAGGTCTGCAGGTATCGACAGCAGGGTTTGCTCTTGGATACGGAATTGGCTAAAAGGCCGTGTCCAAAGGGTAGTAATAAACAGCGCATACTCAGACTGGTCTGAGGTAGTAAGCGGGGTGCCCCAGGGCTCAGTCCTGGGACCAACCTTGTTCAATTTATTCATAAACAGCATTGAGGAAGGGATCAGTAGTTCGTTATCAGTTTTTGCAGATGACACAAAATTGGCCAGGGCAATAACTGCACAGCATGAAGCAGATATCCTACAGAATGACCTGGACAAAATTACGGAGTGGGCAACGACATGGCAAATGAGGTTTAATGTGGAGAAGTGTAAGGTTTTGCACTTGGGGACCAAAAACATAAAAACACAATACACGTTAGGAGGGGAACCCTTGGGGGAATCAAAAATGGAGAAAGATCTGGGAGTCTTAGTTGATGATAGATTAGGCAACAGCATGCAATGCCAAGCGGCAGCTTCCAAAGCCAACAGAATATTAGCATGCATAAAGAAAGGGATGTATTCCAGAGATAAGACTATAATCCTTCCACTTTATAAAACTCTGGTCCGACCGCATCTGGAGTATTCTGTCCAGTTCTGGTCGCCAGTCCTCAGGAGGGATGTGTTGGAGCTGGAGAAAGTCCAGAGAAGGGCAACTAAACTGATTAGGGGGTTGGAGGACCTTACCTATGAAGAGCGGCTGCAATCGCTCGATTTATTTTCCCTGGAGAAAAGACGTCTGAGAGGGGACATGATAGCAATTTATAAATATCTTAATGGGGATCTCAGCTTAGAAGAAAAGCTGTTCATTCGAAGGAATTGCATGAGGACTCGAGGACATACAATGCGATTAGAGGAGAAGCGTTTTAACCTCAGGCAACGTGGGGGGTTCTTTACTGTTAGGGCTACAAGATTGTGGAATTGTCTACCACAAGAGGTGGTTTCTGCGGGTAGTATGGTGACTTTCAAAAGACTCTTAGACTTACATCTCAAGGATCAGGAGATTGAGGGCTATGTTAGATGATTACAGTCACACACACCTACACAGGTTGAACTGGATGGACTATTGTCTTTATTCAACCTCACCTACTATGTAACTATGTAACTATATGATATGAGCGGGGGAGGATCCAGCGACCGAGGCATATGTGGGACGAGAGGACAGGAACTTACTGGGTCTCACAGAGCAGTTTCGAAGGAAATGTCCCGTACCGCCACAGTATAGACAAAGGTTGGCTTGCCGCCGGTGGATCCTCTCTTCAGGGGTCAGGGAAGGCCGCAACAGGCCGAATTGCATGGGTGTAGTGGTGGTTACTGGAGGTTTGTAAGATTGAGTCCGTTCAAAGCGCCGCTCCTGTAATCGGCGGTCAAGCTGTATAGCCAACTGTAAAAAACGTTCAAGGGTAGTGGGCAGAGATGTATAGTAACGAAGTAGAACTACTTAAGTACTGTACTTAAGTACCGAAATGCGGTATCTGTACTTTCCTAGAGTAGAATTTTTTTCTCCTACTTCTACTTTTACTTCACTACATTTTTTCGATGATTTCGATACTTCTACTCAAGTATTTTTTTTTTGTGCTGCATAGTTACTCGTTACTTTTAAAAAAATTACCACTGCCAGAACAGTAGATGGCAGGTTACATAAAGCTCAAAACATGTGTATTATCAGCGCATACGAAAATAAAGGCTGTGTATAATAAAAGCTGCTATACCAAATCTTTCCAATAAAAAGAAAATATGAAACCAACAAATAAATTGTGCTACAGCGCTTAAAGTGCATCAAGAAACTACTAACAAACACAACTTGGCTGTGCGAATAAAGTGCCTGTGCAATCGATATAATATCATTGTTGCCCCCAGTGCCCTGCCCACAATCCACACAGTATCAAAAATAAAGTGACATGAATGTCCTAAAGCCTAAATGCAGTGGAAATATTTATTCCCACAATGTAACAGTAAATTCAATTCATATAAAATATGACAATAAATCACAATAAAATAAGTTATGAAATAAGTTAGGTCAGGTGCGTGCAACAAGTTGAAGTGTGTAAACCTATCTATAACGAAAAGTCCATAAATGAATTCCAGTGTGCAAATCTAAAGTGTCACTTCACTTGTCAGATACTTCCACCTCCTTCAGTGCTCGAGTGACCGACCAACACACTTAATGGTGGTGGCACTGGTGGATAGCGTCTGGGTGGCACTGTGGCACTGACTGCACTGGTTCAAAAAGCCATATATATTTAATTATTTCAATTCTCAATCTCATAGGTCCTCTCCTCATAAGATATTAATAACTTAAGATTAGGTGATGAACTTCTTGGCGGCCCTGGCAGGATGACGGGGACACCCGCCACTTCTGGAGCTGAGCCGATGTAATTCCCCAACATGTGACAAAGTGACAGCCAGGAGATCTAGTGGCTAGTAGTGCTCAACAATACCGCTTTTATATATAAAAATGAAATAAAATATACTGACTCACAATTTAGTAGTAGTAGTAGGTAGCGTGTAGCAGTAGGCAGCACAACTCAATTCAATCAATCCCACAGCCTCGCTCGCGCTGCGGCCTGCGGAATCACTGTCATGATCATCAAGTTAAGACCGCACTGGAGGAGCCATGCTGCCGTCTTCCCGCTCGAGGTCTGCGCCTCTAAACGTGATGTGTCACTCAGACTCCACCCCTTAGGCCCCTTACTGAGAGGAGTTGTGACGCGGGCGGCGGGACTCGGAGCATTTTCTTCGTTATCTCATCTTCTTCTCTATGAGGTGAGTGAGGTGGACCGTGGAGAGGGCCTAATCCTTGCCATGGCAAATGTGCCATTTGAGAATCAAATAATCAATATAAAATATTAATATATTATATACACGCGGGTCATGGGTGGCTTTTTTGAACCAAGAAGAGTGAGACTGACGGCTATGATGATTATCCGACCATCCATGGTCCATGGACCTGGACCATAAGTGTTGTGTTGTGGTGGTGCCTGTGCTTCCTGCGGCCTGCCTGTGCGGCTGTGCCTGCACTGCAGTGGCCACTGGCAGTGGCACTTGACTTGAGCAAAGCAAATGAGCACTACTAGTGTGAAGGACAGGTGGTGGAAGCATGTTCTGACAAGTTCTTATAATGACAATAATATAGACAGCTTTTTGAACCAGTGCAGTGCCAGTGCTACTAAGGTGAGAGGCAGAGAGAGAGGCTATCCAGTCCACCACTTTACTTGAGCAGATCACATAAGAAAGGTGGAAGCATCTGACAGCAAGTGACAAGCACTTCTTAGATTGCACACTGGAATTCAGTTATGGACTTTTCGTTATAAAGTTTAGTTTATACACTTAAACTTGCACCTAACTTATTCACAATCACAACTTATTTTATTGTGGTATTGTCATATATATTTTATATGAATTACATTTACATTGTGGGAATAATTTGCACTGCATTTAGCACAGACATGTCACTTTATTTTTGATACTGTGGGCGATGATTTTGAATACAAGAAGAATATATATAATTGCAGGCACTTTATTAGCATTTTTAGCACAGCCACTTTGTTAGTAGTTTTTGATGCATTTTTCACTTTAAGCGTTGTAGGTTTGATGAAGCTGGCCTGGCACATCATCATCAATTGAGCAAATCAAATCAAACCGCGATTAAGAAGACTGCGCATGCTCCTGTTCTGCCTTTTGATCAGCTGAAAACCCCTGGCCCTTCAACTTCAAGTGATCTGCCTGGCTGTGAGAGTGAGGAAGCTCAGGAAGGAGACCACCCCTGGCTTTAAAAGGTGGATGCTTTAAAAGGGGAAGGGAGGGACATACTTTATCTGTTTTTTGTTTACAAAAAGTTACAGCCTAAGGAATTGTGATTGTCCTTTAGGTTAATCATTTGAATAAATCATTTGAAATAATAAAAAACAATATGATGTTCAAACTTTTGACTTCTTTCTTTAATAACTACATAACGCAGTACTTGTACTTCTACTTTCAGTACTTGAGTAGAAATTTTTTTTCAAAACTACTGGTACTTTTTACTTTTAGTACTTAAGTAGCAAATTTTTTGAAAAAACTACTTGCAATACTTAAGTAAAAAAAATGTTGAATACTTTAGTACTTCTACTTAAGTAACTTTTTCTGCGAGCACTTCCACTTCTACTCAAGTCACTTTTTGATCGAGCACTTGTACTTTTACTCAAGTAGAAATTTTGAATACTTTATACAAGTCTGGTAGTGGGAGCTTCCACCCGGGCCAGTTCATCTTTGAGCACCTCGGACAGACCAAGCCAGAACTGGTACTTGAGTGCGGCTTCATTCCAGTCTGTATCTGCTGACCATTTGCGGAATTCAACTGTATAGTCCTCTACAGGCCGATTCCCTTGCTGGAGTTTGTGCAGGGCCGCTTCGCTGGGGGTCATCATACAGCTGTGCCATGGCTTCAAAAAAGGCTGAAACTGAGTCTAGGACTGGGTTACTTTGTTCCATAAGATGATGGGCCCAGGATTGAGGTTCTTCTATGAGCAAGGAGATTATGAAACCGACTTTAACAGTTTCAAGGGAGAAAGTCAGTGGCTGCAGAACTAGGAATAACTGACAAGCATTTTTAAACGCTCTGAATTTTCTTCGGTCCCCGGAGAAACGTTCGGGTATGGGGACTCTTGGTTCAGGTGGAGGTACCACTACTGTGGGTATGACAGCAGTGCGTTCAAAAACAGAAGCTGGAGCAGAGACCTCATGTGCGGTATTCTGGCAAGCAGAAAAGGACGTAGAGGGTATGTTGTGCAGGCGACCTTCTAGTTGCATATAGCCTTCTTGTAAATTCTGTATGGCTTGTGTGAGGGCTGTAACTTCTTGGCACAAAGCCTCTAGCGGAGACGCACCTCTGTCGGCTTCAGACATTTTATGGCTGACTGGTACTGTCACGTACCTGGTCCTGAAGCCGAAATGCTGAGAGGGCTCTCCTTGCGGCTGAGTGCTCGGTGTCCCTGAAGGTGGTAACAGGAAGCACGAAGCCCAAAGTAGCAGGGATTGCCAGCTGTGCCCCAGATGAGGGTTGATGGTAGGAATATCTCTCTGCAGGTGAACACCAGAGGAGGTGAGCACTAGGACCCAGGAGTGCTGTGGAAGTTGCAGACAGCACACGGCTGGAAGTAGTTTGTAATGGAGAGTTCAGCTGGCAGGATCAACAGGTAAGTACTGGAAGCAGGTTCTGCAGGATGGGTACAGCAGGTGGGCACCAAGGCAGATCACAGCAGACAAGGCACAGCCAAAGGCGTAGTCGGGGACAGAAGCAGAGGTCAGTAAGCCAGAGGTCAGCAGATCAGATAGCAGAGTCGTGGTTAGGCAAGCCGGGGTCATACACAGGGCAGATGACAAGAGAAGATCCGTGAACAATCCGAGGTCAGAGCTGGGAGCGAGACAAGAGGAATCCAAGAACAAGCCGGGTTGACAACAGGTGATCAGAAGCAGCAGCAAACACAGGAAGCAGGAAACAGGAAACAGGAAGCTGAAGACCAGTCAGCAATGTTCATGTGCCACAGATATCCTTTTAAAGGCCAGAGGGTGCTGGGATTGGACGTCCACTTAGTGGGCCAGCACGCGCACGTCTTCGCCCTAGCAGACGTGCGTTTGCAATACGTGCGTGCGTATTCATGCGGCTAGTTCCCTGACACTCCCTGTGTAACGAACCCCCCCAAGGGGTCATCCACACCCGCCACCGAGCTAATCCCTCACAATATATATATATATATATATATATATATATATATATATATATATCGTGATCCAGTTCAAAGTGGCACTGATTTATGCCTTCCTCTAGTATAAGCACCTCCCACGCAGTAGTTAAGCACTGGTCAAGCACACATTTACCCTTTAACCCCGTCCCCGTTTTTAGCACTGATCACTGCATTAGTGTCACTAGTCCCCAAAAAGTGTCAGTTAGTGTCCCGCTATAAGTCGATGATCGCGGCCAGTAAAAAACATATATATATAGCACAGTGGTGTAGTGGTTAGCACTTTCACCTAGCAGCAAGAGGATCGCTGGTTCGAATTCCAACCACGATGTTTGCATGTTCTCCCTGTGCCTGCGTGGGCTTCCTCCAGGTACTCCGGTTTCCTCCCACACTCCAAAGACATGCTGGTAGGTTAATTGGATCCTGTATAAAAAAATTGTCCCTACTATGTATGTATGAATGTGAGTTAGGGACCTTAGGTTGTACGCTCCTTGAGGGCAGGGATTGATGTGAATGTGTAATGTATATGTAAAGCGCTGCGTAAATTGACAGCGCTATATAAGTACCTGAAATAATAGTAATAATATATATATATATATATATATATATATATATATATATATATATATATATATATACAGTGCATTGCGAAAGTATTCGGCCCCCTTGAACTTTTCGACCTTTTGCCACATTTCAGGCTTCAAACATAAAGATATAAAACTGTAATTTTTTGTGAAGAATCAACAACAAGTGGGACACAATCATGAAGTGGAACGAAATTTTTTGGATATTTCAAACTTTTTTAACAAATAAAAAACTGAAAAATTGGGCGTGCAAAATTATTCAGCCCCCTTAAGTTAATACTTTGTAGCGCCACCTTTTGCTGCGATTACAGCTGTAAGTCCCTTGGGGTATGTCTCTATCAGTTTTGCACATCGAGAGACTGACATTTTTGCCCTTTCCTCCTTGCAAAACAGCTCGAGCTCAGTGAGGTTGGATGAAGAGCGTTTGTGAACAGCAGTTTTCAGTTCTTTCCACAGATTCTTGATTGGATTCAGGTCTGGACTTTGACTTGGCCATTTTAACACCTGGATATGTTTATTTATGAACCATTCCATTGTAGATTTTGCTTTATGTTTTGGATCATTGCCTTGTTGGAAGACAAATCTCCGTCCCAGTCTCAGGTCTTTTGCAGACTCCATCAGGTTTTCTTCCAGAATGGTCCTGTATTTGGCTCCATCCATCTTCCCATCAATTTTAACCATCTTCCCTGTCCCTGCTGAAGAAAA
This sequence comes from Pelophylax lessonae, assembly GCF_965119305.1. Taxonomy (NCBI): domain Eukaryota; kingdom Metazoa; phylum Chordata; class Amphibia; order Anura; family Ranidae; genus Pelophylax; species Pelophylax lessonae. The sequence goes on from NC_138768.1 coordinate 183,232,234, forward strand.
GCAGGCCCAAACCATGATACTGCCACCACCATGTTTGACAGTGGGGATGGTGTGTTCAGGGTGATGAGTTGTGTTGCTTTTACGCCAAATATAACGTTTTGCATTGTTGCCAAAAAGTTTGATTTTGGTTTCATCTGACCAGAGTTGTGAAATCACTATTGGATAGCAATATCTATGCCAATCTCTGTGGTATGTATAAATAATCAATCAATAAAAAGTGTTGTAGATATAAGTTAAAATATCAAATGCTGCAGCAAAAATTAAATTTCTAAAAAAAAAAAAAAAAAGAGTAAAATCCTGTTAAAATGACTCGCGGTTACAATTACCGCCACCTGGCTATTAAAAAAATAAACAAAAAAAATGCGGGGTCCCCCATTTTTTTTCTTTATAATTTTTTTTTATTTTGGCATGGGGTCTCCCTCCAAATTCATACTAGACCCTTATCCGGGCATGCAGCCTGGCAGGTCAGGAAAGGGAAGGGGGCAACTTAGCGCCCCCCCCACCTGAACCATACCAGTCCACATGTCCTCAACATTGGGGTAGGCAGTTGGTGGGCTCTGCCCCCCCCCCCACTCCAAAGCACTTTGTCCCCATGTTGATGGGGACGAGGACCTCATCTCCACAACCGTGGTCAGTGGTTGTGGGGGTCTGTGGGCGGAGGGCTTATCGGAATCTGGAAGCCCCTTTAACCACTTCAGCCCCGGAAGGTTTAACCCCTTAATGACCAGGCCAATCTTTGCGATACGGCACCAGCGTTGCTTTAACTGACAATTGTGTGGTCGTGCGATGCTGTACCCAAAAAAAATTGATGTCCATTTCCCCCCACAAATAGAGCTTTCTTTTGATGTTATTTGATCTCCTCTGCGGTTTTTATTTTTTGCCCTATAAACAAAAAAAAACAACAATTTTGAAAAAAAAACAATATTTTTTACTTTCTGCTATAAAACATTCCCAATAAAAATTTTTTAAAAAATCTAATTTCTTTATCAGTTTAGGCCAATTAGTATTCTGCCACATATTTGTGGTAAAAAAAAAATCCCAAAAAGCATATATTAATTGGTTTGCGCAAATGTTATAGCGTTTACGAACTGTGGGATAGATTAATGGACTTTTTTTTTATTGTTTTTATTAGTAATGGTGGCGATCAGTGATTTTTAGTGTGATTTTTAGCGGGACTGTGACATTGCGGTGGACAAATCTGACAGTTTTTGGGGACCAGTGACACCAATACAGAGATAAGTGCTAAATAAAATGCACTGTTACTGTATAAATGATATACTGACAGGGAAGGGGTTAACATCAGGGGTGATCAAGGGGTTAAGTGTGCTCCTAAGGAATGTTTTATAACTGTAGGAGGACTGGACTGACTGCAGTAAGAGAGAGCTAGGTGTTCGTGATTACTAGGAACACACAATCTCTCCCATCCTGTCTGACAGAACAGCCGTCTGCCTTGTTTACATAGGCAGACGACCGTTCTGTCAGTCTCCTTGACAATAATTGGAGGCCAGCGGCGATCATGGCCGCGGGTCCCGCGGACTGCCTCCTGCTGTGTCTAAGGGAGGCTCCGGCGGCGCACGCGCGCCCCCTAGAGCCGTAAGGCAAAATCACGTACATATACGTGATTTTGCGCTTAAAGGCCGCCCTGCCGCAGTATATGTAAGTGATTGTTAAGTGATTAACAAGGGGGCCCCCAGATCCCCTATGTGAATAAGTATCGGGTGCATCGTACTCCTACCCATTCACCAAAAAAGTGTCAAAAAGTAATAAAAACGAGAGACACGTTTTTGACAATTCCTTTAATAAAAAATTAAAAATAGTGTCCCTCGATGTAAATCTATCGTCCATCACGACGCTATTAGAGAGCTACCATGACCTGATGATAATTTGCGATAGGGCTGTATGGATGCTGGAGCAGAAAAAGAAAGGACTTGCTTTCAATGTAGGGAGACAATTTAGGAGGTTGTAAAGCCTCAAAGTATTTCTTTTTTTTAAATTTGATAATTTTTATTAATTTTTTACATATACCAGACAGATTAACATACACAAACATCAAATCAATACACAAAAGTACCGACACATTTCATACCCTCCCGAAAAAAAAAAAAAAAAAGGGGAGGGATAAGAGGAGGGCCCGTATCTGGAACCTTCACCCTACTCATTAAGTAACCCATCACCAATCACACTAATCGCATTCCAATCAATTAAGAATATACCTGTGTTAAGAGAGGGAAAAAAAAAAAACAATTGTGTATGCGTTTATCCCCCAAATAATCAATATATACATATATATTTACACTCGTGAAAATAAACCAACGTGCAGAAGAAGGGGCGGACTCCCTACAAACTTGTGAATACATTATCAGCAATGAATCAATGTGCGAAGCTTTTAACTCATTAACTTCTCACACACACAAAAAAAAAAAAAGGGGAGGGGGACTCCCCCATCCCTTTAGCCCCCTGTGAAAACTAACCCCCACTATCCCCGTGTATCAGTAAGGGAGAGTTAGTAACAGTCAGATCCTCCAGTATCCCTTCCCAAAAAAAAAAAAAAAAATTTAAAACATAGAGGGGAGAGAGGAGAGGAGACCATGTGACACTTCTTATATTGTCGCCGCGTCCATAAAATGAACCCATGGTAGCCATCTAGCTCTAATTTCTTCCTCTGTGTTTTTCAAGGAGGATGTAAGTTCCTCCATCTTATAGATTTCTCTTACTTTAGAGTACCATAATTCCACCGTGGGCGACTGGGTTTGTCTCCACAGAGCAGGTATACACGCCTTTGCAGCATTCAAAAGTCTAATTGTCAGTGATTTTCGATATCTTTTTAAAGAAATTTTTGTAAGATGCAATAAACAAAAAGCTGGGTCCCCCTGTATTTCTACCGCTGTTAATTGTTTAATAACCGAAGCGATTTTTGTCCAGAACTCCTCTATTCGAGGACATGACCAAAAAATATGCATCATGGACCCTACCTCCGATCCACAACGCCAACAGTTTTCCGAGATATTCTCATCCATTTTGTGTAACACCTCCGGGACCCCTATACCACTGCGTTAATATTTTGTAACCCGTTTCCTGCGTTTTGCACTCCATTGAGGATTTGTGTACTGTAGATAGAATCCGATTTACCTGGCCAGAAGTAAAAGACACTGCCAATTCCCGTTCCCATTGGCGCATAAATGGTAACTGCTGGTTATCTTGTTCTTCTATTAACCATGAATAGAATAAAGATATCATATGTTTAGGTGGTGTATTTGAAATACATATCTTTTCAAAGGGTGTTAAGTTCCGAGGAACGTACCCCCTTTGATGATATGTCTTAAGAAAATGTCTCAGTTGCTGTATACTAAGATAGTCAAGACTACTATCTGGCCATGATTTTATTTCTTCCTGGGAAGGAATTTGTTCTCTCTGCCATACGTCATGTAAGCGCGTCTTTCCCATCTGTGCCAGGCGTCTGATTTTACCATTCATACAACCCGGGGGGAATTCCGGGTTGCCTATGATGGGTATCAATGTAGAAGGGGCTGGGGCTATTTTCCCGTACTGCTGAATATGTCGGGTTTCTCTTAATGTCGTCCCTATAACCGGATGAGAGAAAATCCTATCCGTAGGTGAGTAAATTGACCACGGTGCTGGGGGGGTCAACTGACTCAACAACTTCCAACCCAACCCAACGCTTATTGGCCTTGTTACAGTTCCAGTCCACTACCCGAGTTAAGTGGATAGCTCTGTAATACCGGAATACATCTGGTAGCCCTATCCCGCCCTGTGATTTTGGCAAGGATAGGGTCTGTAGTCGTATTCGAGGTGTCCTAGAGGCCCAGATAAACGAACGGAACAAAACCTTCATCTGACGAAAAAAAGTCGGTGGTAAAGTTGTTGGAAGAGTCTGCATTACATACAGAATCCTGGGCAATATATTCATTTTTAATGCATTACACCTACCGAACCAGGTTAGAGTTAGTTGCTGCCAAGCCCTCAGATCATTTTTGATCTTTCCAAGTAAAGGAATATAATTTTTCCTATATATTTCTAGCGGGTCCGCAGTAATTTGAATCCCCAGATATTTTAACGAGCCCTCGGCCCAATGGAATGGAAAAGCGGACCGTAATTGTAATTCTTCTTGCAATGGCATAGCAATGCTCATCGCGGCTGACTTCGTCAAATTGATCTTATAATTAGCAAGCATTCCATATATTCTGAGTGTCTCCAATATATTTGGAAGTGACACGGTGGGATTTGTGACGAAAAACACTAGGTCGTCTGCAAATGCAGCGACCCTGTGCTGTTTGCCCCCTACCCTTAATCCAGTAATATCGGGTGCCCTTCGTATTGTACATAACAGGGGTTCAAGTGTTAAGATAAAAATAAGTGGGGATAATGGACAACCTTGCCTAGTCCCGTTTGATAACGTAAAAAAGTCTGATCTCCATTCATTAACGCGTACTGCTGCTGAGGGATTAGCATAAAGTGATAGAATATATGTCAACATCTGTGGCCCCACTCCAATATGTGACAGGGTGGCCTGGATAAAATGCCAGGACACCCTGTCAAATGCTTTCTCCGCATCTGTGGAAAGCAACACCATCTTATTATGGGATTCGTGTGCCGAATAGATGATATCCACGACCCGCGTCGTGTTGTCCCTTGCTTCACGTGATGGGACAAAGCCCACCTGGTCGAAATGTATCAGATCGGGAATATACGGCAAGAGACGATTAGCCAGTATTTTAGCCATAAGTTTAGTATCACAGTTCAGGAGTGAGATGGGGCGGTAACTACCACACAATAGGGGGTCTTTCCCCTCTTTAGGTATAAGGGAAATGTATGCCCTTAGAGAATCTATAGGTAGTGCCGCCCCATTCAAAACTGAATTCATGTGCCTCAGGAAAGGTTGTACCAAAGGTGTTCTAAAATTTTGATAATAAGGCAATGTAAAACCATCTGGTCCTGGTGCTTTATGTATTTTAGTCTGAGCCATTGCCTCCGCTAGCTCCTTCTCTGTAATCTCCCCTTCCATTGCTAATGATTGTTCCTTTGATAGGACAGGCAGGCCGGAGTCCTGTAGATAACTCGCTATCTTTTCTAACTTTTTTTTTTCCCTGTCCAAATTTCCTCCCTCCACGGGCTGCAAATTGTACAGAGAACGGTAAAAAGTGCAGAACTCATCTGCAATCGCAGATGAGGTATACACTTCTCCCCCACCTGCCTTCTTTATGCGGGGGATATGTGTTTGTTTCCTAGGGCCCCTGAGTGTCCTTGCCAGCATCACTCCTGGTTTGTTCGCATACTCAAAAAAGTATCTTTTTGACCATGTCAGTTTCTTGTTTATTTTTAAGAAGAGGAGATCATTTAGTTTCTCTCTCAACCGTGTAAGAGGGATCAAATGCTCCATGGCCAATGATCTTTTATGTTGTCTACTAAGAGTCTCTACTTGTGATAACAGCTCATTGACTTTTTTCTCCTGTAATTTTTTCCGTTGGGAGGCTAAACGCATTATCTCTCCCCGCACCACACACTTGTGTGCTTCCCAAATTATTGAAGGAGACAAGGCTTCATCTCTGTTATCCAGAAAATAATTCCTTAACACCTCTTCAATTTTCGTCCTAATCTCAGGAAATTGTAATAAGGACTCGTTAAGGCGCCACGAAGAAGGTCTAGGGAGCATAGAGTCCCAGTCCATAGATACATGTACCAAGGCATGATCTGACATGGAGAAATCATCAATATTGGATGACATAACTAACGAAATGTCTGACTGCGGCATCAGAATACGGTCTATTCGAGTGTAGGCGTTGTGGATCGGGGAATAGTACGTAAAATCCCGTTCCTTTGGGTGCATTAATCGCCATGGATCTACCAAATTTAAAATCCCTAATTCGCGCTGAAAACGTCGTATCCGTGTGTATGAAATACAGGAGGACTTCTTTGACGTATCTATGAGTGGTTCTGGGACAAAATTGAAATCCCCCCTACTACTAGATGGCCTTCCCTGAATCCCAATATAGCCGGTGTTAATTGCTGCAGGAATGTCAGATGGTCTGAATTGGGTAGATATACATTTACTAATGTTAGTTCTGTTTGGCCAATACTCCCTTTCACCAGCAAGTATCTTCCCATGGGATCTGCCATTGTGTCCTTTAATGTCCACTTAATCGTCTTAGAGATAAGGATACTAACTCCCTTTGACCTAGCAATAGGGGAAGGGGCATGATATACCCAAGGGAAATCCCTATTGCCTAATTTAGGCAGAGAGTCTTTCCTAAAATATGTCTCTTGCAAGAATGCTATTTGTGTATGCCACCGTTTCAGATCCTGCAACAGGTGTGTACGTTTCTGTGGGGTGGATAAACCTCTGACATTAAATGTCGATATTCTACATCCAAATTTCGCGTGTCTAAGCTGATTCGTCCTTTTAGGTGTCCCCTTTGCCTCCTCTCCCTCTCTCCCCATCTTAGACCCGTACAGGGCCATGGGTGCTGACAGCGCCCACCAGCACACAAAAAAAAAAAAAAAAACAAAAACAGAAAAGTTGCACCCAACTAACTGTCTGGCCTTACAAGTAACCCCCCACCCACTACCCAACCCAGATAAATGTACAATTGTCCTAAAATCAGGAAAGTTTCGCGCAACCAGGCGCGTCCTATTATGGGGTAGGTGTGCTTGACTGGCACCGTGAGAATGATAATAAATGAGAATTTATGTAGACAATGAGACCCAAGGGTTGGTATACGTCAAGCAAAAAATTAAAACACAAAAAAACACAAATTCTTCTATTGAAGACATGGAGCAATGGAGAGAGCGTGCCCTCCCCGCTTTATATTACCTAGAGAAAGGGGCACAATACCCCTCCCCCATCCCAGAAACCGATTGGCAGGGGGGTAGGTCTGTGAGGGTGGAGCCGGAGAAACCCCAAAAAGAGGGAAACAACAGGCACAGCCCTTTCCCAAACCCCAAACCCCACACACTCCCCCCCCCACCCTCCCCTTACCCAAAGCCCCATTTTTTGCCGCTAGGGCTCACCCCGCACAAAAAAGAAAAAACAAATGGGAGAGAGAAAAAAAAAAAAAGTCTTTCCCCTTCTCCGCCCCTTTATAAATTCAAAGCCCTCCGTCCCCCTCTTCTACTAGGAGGGGGAGGGAGAGGATTTAAAAAAAAAAAAAAAAAAGGGAAAAAACCGTCCACAGGTTCATGTAATTGAAGCTATTTTTCACACGTCATAGAAGTTCCCATGACCTAAAGTAAGGCAGGTATTTCATCCGTCGTTATCTCTGGAGGGATCCTCTGCCGACGTTGAGACTGTGAAGTACTGTATGTAGATAGAGGCCCACCGTTTCCGAACACACTTAACCAGTCCTGGATTGGCACTGGGGCTATTTCAAGGAAGGCAAATAGGTCTAAAAGTTGGTCATGCCACCTTAACACAAACGATTTTTTATTTCTTGTAATCACTAGATGGAACGGATAACCCCAATGATATGTAAATTTTATCCTGTGTAATTCTTCTAGTAAAGGTTTCAGCAGGGTTCTCATCTTAAGGGTGTTATAAGAAAGGTCCGGTAAAAAACGGATTTGATTCCCTTCAAAGTCCCATGGACCCTGAGTCCAAGACCGCCTAACAACCTCCTTTTTTAAATGAGTAATAATGGATTCTAATTAGAACGTCCCTTGGGCGATCCAGACCACGGGTATGTGGGGTCTTGACCCTATGAACCCTATCTATTTCGATATGTTCTGTGAGTGGGCGTTCCATTACACCATTCATAATCTTCACCGCACATTCTTTGAGTTCAGGGCCAGTAACTGACTCCGGCAAACCTCTAAGTCTAACATTATTTCTGCGGTTGCGGTTTTCATTGTCATCTTGCTTAAGTTGTAGGATGAGAATCTGTTTTTGTAACATTTGTTGAGAGTGCTCCAATTCATTAATTCTAACATCAATTTGGGACTTCACCTCCTCCATCTGACCCACCCTGTTGTCCACCTTATCCACTTTAACCTTAATCGAATCTATTTCGTCTTTCAAGTTACTCACGATTGTAGTTGCCATGTCGCTTATGTCCTGTTTCGTAGGAATACGGGACACGAATTCTCTCCACTCTGTGACGGGCAAATATTGGTGCTTTGTGGTTGGTGGTATCTGTATTGCTCCCTGATCTTCTGGGGCAGGGTCATGAAGGGGAAGATCTTGAACACTAAGAAGAGATTCTCCCAACTGTTCCATATTGGTTTTTGAGGTCTTTTTGTGCTGAGGGATGGGGCCCGTGGATACCGCGGTCGGTGGTCGTGTCGGCGCCATCTTAACCGCCACTGCACAGCTTTGTGTGACTGCAGGTCTTCTTAGGAAGTAAGTAGTGATATCCGTTCGTTTGCCAATGGCCTCTGCTTCTATCACACTTTGTACGGCAGGCATATATGCTGCACCTGCAGGTACATAAAGCGCCAACTGGCTAAAAATACAGCTTGCAGGGACCTGGAGAAACTATCCCCGTCTAGCAGACACACACCGGCACCTCCCCTCCTCACGGGGCTCCAGGCTGTTGCGCACGAATGGCGCCAAAAGCTCCGATCTCCACGGGCATACACCGCGCGCTGACCCCCGGACGTAGCCCAAGCCGTTCCGGGACACCGACAGGTATGTAGCTATACTGTTCCTTGGAGGGTGCCTAGGAGAGTCACGGGCTCCGGCCCGCTGATCCCGCTAACAGGGGCTGGGAACGCTGGCTGGCGAGGACAGGCTCCGCTTCTACTCACAGAGCTCCATGCTGCTGCGTGCTTACGGCGCCATCATCTGGTCACGCCCCCCCCCATCGCCTCAAAGTATTTCACCTTAAGGCATTCTATGCATTAAAGCAGAGCTCCAACCAAAAGGGGAAGTTCCGCTTGTGTTGCCTCCTTCCCCCTTCCACTGCCACTTTTGGCACCTTTTGAATTTGAGTTACCTGGTTTTGACATGTACCCACTCCCACTTCCGGCTGACTTTGCTCACACTCAGAAGTTCGTCCCCTCCTCCTTCCACCGCCGATGCCAGGCTATTCACAAAGCCCAGCGCAGCCCGCTTCGCCCATCCGCAAGGCTTCACTGCTGGTTTCCCTTACAAGAAATGGCGGCAGCACCTGAGAGCCGACTGAAAAATCAGCTGGGGTGAAGACACTGCTGGATTCCTAGACAGGTAAGTGTCCCAATATTAAAAAAATATTAAAATTCAGCAGCTAAAATATTTGTAGCTGCTGACTTTTATTTTTTTCTGAATTAGCCTGGAGCTCCTCTTTAAGGTGAAATCCTTCTGTTCTGCAGCTTGCCCCAACCCCCCCCCCCTTTTCCCTACCTGAGCCCTATGGGATCCAGCAATGTGCATGAGCGCCGCAGCTCCAGCCGCTGCCTCTTTCCTCATTGGACAGATTGCAGCAGGAGCTATTGGCTCCCGCTGCTGTGAATCAAATCCAGTGACGGGGGGGGGGGGGGGTTCCAAATCCCGCTGTTTGTGGATCTGCCCTTAGTCCTTTATCTTTGTCCAGCATGTGATGTGTCTTTTTCAAGGTGAAGGTGTACCTCTATAAGTACAAAGTATGTATGTACACCGCCACACTCAAAATTAAAAATCAAACAAACATGCACTCTGTAAGGTGGTGACATGGATAGGGAATGCATGTCAGACCTATTATGCTTTAATGCAATGGCTGTGGCCCTGGGTACGGAGTTCAAATCCAAAGGAAAAAATATTTTTTTATGTGGTAATTCAGTAAGAGGCAGGCCTTGGTCATGTACAGACAACAGTAACCCATAACAACTCGTCCAATTCTTATTTCATGCATCAGATCAGTTAGTAAATGCTTTCTGATAGGTCTCTGTGTACAAGTAAATATTCATTCTGCTCATTTACACTATGCCTGCAGTACTCGTTTGTTTTGCTAGATGGTGCTGTTGATTTCTTCAAGTTTCTGTTTATTCTAAAATTTGGTAGCATCAACAATCTATCACGAAACATGTAGTAAAAAGATCCATGAGAAATATGTAAATGTTCTCAACACAATTCATAATAAACATCATATTGATGACGAAAAAACATCAACATGTAATCTGTTTTTCTGTAATAGTGAAGCAATATATTAGATGCTAATAAACACTGCTCCTGATATTAATTTATAAATGATATATGTTATTTTACTAAAAATTATAACTAAATGTGCTGTTGTATTATTTATATTGTCTTATTTACAGTGCCTTGCGAAAGTATTCGGCCCCCTTGAACTTTGCAACCTTTTGCCACATTTCAGGCTTCAAACATAAAGATATAAAACTAATTTTTTGTGACGAATCAACAAGTGGGACACAATCATGAAGTGGAACGAAATTTATTGGATATTTCAAACTTTAACAAATAAAAAACTGAAAAATTGGGCGTGCAAAATTATTCAGCCCCTTTACTTTCAGTGCAGCAAACTCTCTCCAGAAGTTCAGTGAGGATCTCTGAATGATCCAATGTTGACCTAAATGACTAATGATGATAAATAGAATCCACCTGTGTGTAATCAAGTCTCCGTATAAATGCACATGCACTGTGATAGTCTCAGAGGTCCGTTTAAAGCGCAGAGAGCATAATGAAGAACAAGGAACACACCAGGCAGGTCCGAGATACTGTTGTGGAGAAGTTTAAAGCCGGATTTGGATACAAAAAGATTTACCAAGCTTTAAACATCCCAAGGAGCACTGTGCAAGCGATAATATAGAAATGGAAGGAGTATCCGACCATTGCAAATCTACGAAGACCTGGCCGTCCCTCTAAACTTTCAGCTCATACAAGGAGAAGACTGATCAGAGATGCAGCCAAGAGGCCCATGATCACTCTGGATGAACTGCAGAGATCTACAGCTGAGGTGAGAGACTCTGTCCATAGGACAACAATCAGTCGCATACTGCACAAATCTGGCCTTTATGGAAGAGTGGCAAGAAGAAAGCCATTTCTTAAAGATATCCATAAAAAGTGTTGTTTAAAGTTTGCCACAAGCCACCTGGGAGACACACCAAACATGTGGAAGAAGGTGCTCTGGTCAGATGAAACCAAAATCGAACTTTTTGTCAACAATGCAAAACGTTATGTTTGGCGTAAAAGCAACACAGCTCATCACCCTGAACACACCATCCCCACTGTCAAACATGGTGGTGGCAGCATCATGGTTTGGGTCTGCTTTTCTTCAGCAGGGACAGGGAAGATGGTTAAAATTGATGGGAAGATGGATGGAGCCAAATACAGGACCATTCTGGAAGAAAACCTGATGGAGTCTGCAAAAGACCTGAGACTGGGACGGAGATTTGTCTTCCAACAAGACAATGATCCAAAACATAAAGCAAAATCTACAATGGAATGGTTCACAAATAAACATATCCAGGTGTTAGAATGGCCAAGTCAAAGTCCAGACCTGAATCCAATCGAGAATCTGTGGAAAGAACTGAAAACTGCTGTTCATAAACGCTCTCCATCCAACCTCACTGAGCTCGAGCTGTTTTGCAAGGAGGAATGGGCAAAAGTTTCAGTCTCTCGATGAGCAAAACTGATAGAGACATACCCCAAGTGACTTACAGCTGTAATCGCAGCAAAAGGTGGCGCTACAATGTATTGGTAGATAAAAAGTAATAACCGCGCTAATGGTACAGCAGAACAGCAGCAACTTCAAGTGTGACCACACCCCAAGCAATGTTTCTATAAAAAGTCGCGCTAACTTGAATAATGGAAAATAAAGTCCATAAAGTCCATATATAGCAGGAACACAGTATCCAAACAGGCTCCCTATGGGTATACGCTTACCAGAGCTGGTAAATCAAAAGGCAGGTTCTCAGAAGCTAATCTCGTCTCTTTGATAGTAGACTGGAACCAATCTCTCGCGTAGACTCAAAAAATTGGAGAAAAGATAAAAACGCAATAGCATAAAACCCAACAAAAATGAATGAAAAAAATTTACACCAAAATGGGTGACTAACAACTGGATGAATAGTGTGAACTCCACCAGTGTATGAAAAAAAAGAAAGAAAAAGAGGAATGCTCTGATAGGGACACCTAAGGTACCCCTTACCAAAGATAGCTGAAAAACATGCAATCATATAAGTGCAATCCTGTGACAGCCGGAGTCGCCTCTTACCACAGTGTAAAGATATATTTGCCAATGTGAATAGAAAATCCTATGGGTGTCTTCTATGTAGATAACCACCACCAATAACACTCGCCTCTTACCAGATAAAAATCAGATTGAGCCAAATAAAGCAAGAGAGTATGACAGGACGCCAGCCTTCACCAGTAGAATTTGCCTCTTACCCTAAGGGGATGGTAAATGAGCCTATAGGGATGATGAGCTTCACGGAACCTGCAGTGGACTCCAGGGCAAGTGACTCCAATACGAGTAACTCCAATGAAACCAGGGTATTACCACCAAAAAGAAAGGACCTCCATAGTGTAAAACCATACGATTTATTGAAGAAAAAAGAATAAAACTTACAGAAACGAGGAAATGGGGAGCATGTATAACAAGGCCGCCGGCCGGACGGTCTCCGCTCGTCCGCACTTCCTGGTCGCGATCAGATGACGTCAGTACGTCGTGTCCTTACGACGTTTCGTCACAGATGACGTTTTCAAAGGTGCGGACGGCGTACTGACGCCATCTATTTAACCAGAAGGGATGGGGCAGGGCCACCGGAGATCAATGAGGACCGCTCCGCCATCTTGAATGTGGGAACGGAGCATCTAATTTATGGTAACACAATGATATCCGGGCACGGCCCGACATCCCTGATTGTACATAGCAAGCAAGGCAATTTGAACAGTCCCGCTCGCTACAGGTTACATAAATAATTGTCTAAAAAAACATATCAGACATTGAGTACATTGTTAAATTAAAAACACCAATTAATGGCAATTAAGAGGAATGCATGGTCTCCCTGCAAAGAACCAAACAAAGTCTCGATTACACATTACATCTTTAATAAAAACTAGTTATGCCAAAACAAAAAGAGAATAAATGTATTAACTTAAGGGGGCTGAATAATTTTGCACGCCCAATTTTTCAGTTTTTTATTTGTTAAAAAAGTTTGAAATATCCAATACATTTCGTTCCACTTCATGATTGTGTCCCACTTGTTGTTGATTCTTCACAAAAAAGTACAGTTTTATATCTTTATGTTTGAAGCCTGAAATGTGGCAAAAGTTCGCAAAGTTCAAGGGGGCCGAATATTTTCGCAAGGCACTGTATATGCAAAACTAAAAATAAGCCATTAATGTAAACAAAAATGAGAAAAAGGTAATGGTTTCATGAGCTTTGGAGGGTCTACTGACTTCCCTTAAATTCACCTTCACACTCACCCCTAAAGTTCTCTTGTTGAATTTAGCCACACATCTCTAGAAGTAAGCAGATGGAAACAAAATTACATTAAAAAAATGATCAGAGTTTATTTTGAGGCTTGTTGCTGTCCCTTTCTAACCTAGCTAGGCATACTAGTGCAGAGCTGCCATCTGGGCACCCAGAAAAGAATGATGAGGTGGCCCATGGGTGTTACAAAATTGTGTTAAGAGGTGAAGGGCCTTTTAACATAAGCCTACATATAGTATGCAGGTGTGAGGTTCCTGTAATATACAGATTACAGCGCTCATGAGTAGGTAACCAAGGGTGTGTAACATACAAAGTGCAGGGGTCAGGAATGCATAAAGCACAAAATGCACAGTCATCTATTGACCTTTAAATGGTCAGAGCTTTCAGAAAGATAATTTCCCTTTAAGGCCTCCTCACTGGTGGTCAGGGGGTGGTAAAATAGGCAACTGGTACCTTAAGTCCAAAATACAGCTGGTGAAGGCTACTCACATTCCACGGTTGCAATGGTTTATGTCACGACTGTGCCTAATTTGGCCTTTCAGGTTAGTCGGCCAGCGAGCCAAACACATGGCCTTCTAACATGGCGGATGGTTGATTCTGAAAAGTCTGTTTCTGACACTTAGCTTGTGGGATTGCAGAAGCTAGAGGAGCAGAGCTGCGGCCACATAGCCCCCGCTCTCCCCCCCTCTATCTGTCTGTGTTTTATGTGCTGACTTCCTCTTTTAGTAAAGAACACAGACATGTGAGACAAACATGCAAATGCCATGTCAAACATACAGGAAATAGCTGAGAAGTGTGTCTTGCTTAGATAAAAAGAAAAGTTTAATTTCTGTACTTTTGTAAATGCACCTGTGACGTAACTGTTGACATATAAGTGATGTGCATGCCTATTTTGGGCACTTAGCAAACGGGCATGAGGCGGGCTAAGTTGCTTCGCTAGCGAATAAAAAGGTTTGATTCCTGAAAGTTTGTGTCCAAATTGCATTTCTGGGTTTCAATTCAATATTTGCTGCAACAGTTGCAGCTCATAGAAATTGCCAACTGGGAATAAAGATTTAATGAAAGTAATGGACAGGTCCCCCTGTGCACCCATTGGCTGAGGAGGCAGCGGTAGAATGAGCAGCATGTAGGCTATAGGCTGCACTACCTGCTGCTATCTCCTCAGGCAATGGGTATCTCAAGCACCCTCTTTAGTCCTTTCCTCCTGACATCACTCGGGAGTCCTGGCCTGCTAGCGTACTATGTGGTCGGGCAAGGAGGACATGTACTACAGCACAGGATATTGCTCTATTAAAGGGAGTAGCAGCAACCCTCTGTATTCCAGAGATAAGACTATAATCCTTCCACTTTATAAAACTCTGGTCCGACTGCATCTGGAGTATTCTGTCCAGTTCTGGTCGCCAGTCCTCAGGAGGGATGTGTTGGAGCTGGAGAAAGTCCAGAGAAGGGCAACTAAACTAATTAGGGGATTGGAGGACCTTGATTATGAGGAGCGTCTGCAATCGCTTGATTTATTCTCCCTGGAGAAGAGACGTCTGAGAGGGGACATGATAGCAATTTATAAATATCTTAATGGGGATCTCAGCTTAGAAAAAAAGCTGTTCATTCGAAGGAATTGCATGAGGACTCGAGGACATACAATGCGATTAGAGGAGAAGCGTTTTAACCTCAGGCAACGTGGGGGGTTCTTTACTGTTAGGGCTACAAGATTGTGGAATTGTCTACCACAAGAGGTGGTTTCTGCGGGTAGCATGGTGACTTTCAAAAGACTCTTAGACTTGCATCTCAAGGATCAGGAGATTAAAGGCTATGTTAGATGATTACAGTCACACACACCTACACAGGTTGAACTGGATGGACTATTGTCTTTATTCAACCTCACCTACTATGTAACTATGTAACCTTCATGTACAGTCTCCCTGCTGGGCCCCTCTTCTGCCCCTATGGGACCTGGTACCCCCTTATCAGCAGCCCTGTACTAGTGACATAGCAAATTCATCCCCAGGGGTAGGTGGAGGCAGACTGGACTCCACTTATTGTCCCTACATTTTGTTCCCTATGTTTTGCCACCATTGCTAGCTTGTCACCCCTGTTGTCACATTTACAGTGGGTTGCCCATGTGTTGCCCATGTGTTGCCCATGCATTTCCACAGTTTCCAGTATGTTGCATGCATATTGCTATAATTGCCCATGTATTACCGCAATTATGTGAGTGTGAGGCCAAGACAGTTCAAGGCTAGGTTCATCTTTGGGGAAAAATAATAAATGTGCATTTAATATATTTACCCCCAATCCACTGATGTCAGACTCTCACAGACAAGTCCTACAGCAGCTTTCTTTCCGTGCCTCTGTATGTTCTTTCTGTTTGAAAGCTGCAGGGCTTGTGAACAGACTACGAGGGCGCTCAGCCCCACCCTCACAGTTCACTGACAACTTCAAGCTGTCTGTCGCAGGGTGACGTAGTTTTCTCATTCACAGATTCCTGAAATGTGACAGCGGGTGCAGGTGGGGGAGGTTGGGGTTGAGAAGAACATATGCTGGAGCTTGTTACACCCTAAATATGGGGGTAACGTGTATCATGCTTCAAAGCTGAACTTATTCTTTCAGTTTGTTTTGTGGACTGTTTTCTATCATTTAACTTTAAATTTTATTTTCATTTTAGTTTTACTGACCTTTCAGCAACAAACTGCTTTCCTAAGAACTCGTTCACACCATGGTGCAGATACTTCAGTTTTAATGCATGTGTTCTGCAAGGGCTTCAAGAAAACAATGGTTCTCTATGTGTCCTGTTCACACCACAACGTGCAGATTTTTTCTGTGCAGGAATTTGCAATGTGTATGCAGTTTTCTGCATGGAAAAAAAATTGACATGAGGGCAACATTATGTGAACAGGGCACATAACTGATGTACATGAAAAGTAATGTCAACATGCATAAAAACTCACTGAAACCCACATGTAAACTGATGTCTCTGCGAGTGAAATCTGTGCGGTTTTCCCATCAGTTTTCATGCACATATGGAGCAAGGATATTTTTTACTACAATCCCCTTTTGCTGTGTCTTAGCACTAAGACTCTGTTCACACTCGTGAAACCCCAAAACTGATGACATGTCAAATGCAATGTTTCCCTATGAGAGCCATTTTAACTGATGCTACACAAGTTGCTCCAACTTTAGAAAAGTTTCCTGCACTACTTTGGTCCAACTTGGGTGTGATTTCAGCCCTTGTACAGCCTCCTTAAAAGCATCCTAGTCAGAAGGAAGTCACGGAACAAAGTCACAGGCAAAGTCGTACGACTGTTACGTCACAGCAGTGTGAACCGAGCCTAACACAATCTGCAGAATCTCAGGCTCATGGGGTTACAGAAGTTACCAGGCATGATAATAGCAAAGAACAACATTTCTGTGTCTAAGGTACAAAATAGGATGGGTCATGTTTTCTGGTCTGCATGTAAATGTAAAGAAGAAACAATTAGACAGCATGTTTTGTGGTTGGAGATGGGTAGGGAGGAGCGCATCTGCCTGGGTTTAATTTGTGGCCCGTTTCTTAAGGAATCCTTAAAATTCAGAAAATCCAAACTTTTTCTTGTGTTAGAACAGTGGACTTGTCTAATATGGCTAAAAGCAATGCCCATGTGCAAAGAGCAGTAACCCCCATGGTCTGATTATATATATATATTTTTAATAAGCTAAGAGCAGTCAGAACTGTAAATTATTATAACTGATTGCTTGTATTAAGCTGCAGCACTAATTGGTAATTGGTTGCTCTGGGCTACTACAATTTGGCTATTTCTCTTTTTTTCCCTATTAAGAAGTCCATGAGAGTACAGTGCTTGTGGATTACAGTCTATTATTGGCTTCTAGCAGCCCACATCTCAGTCCCTAATGGTTGAATACTAAAAAGTCACGCTACAAAGAAAATTCTGCAACGTGAGCTTTAGACGGCTGCAGTCTGCAATAAAATATGACAATTAAACGTTGTACATAAATTTTAGCAATATCAAATGACAGTGAGCCTCTGCGGTGGCAAAGCTAAAAAGTATTGCTTGTCACAAGTCAAGGAAATAGTGTTTTAATCTAAAAAATGTATCTGTGGAAATGCAATTAAAAGGGAAGCCTGTGCAGTAAAGCATGCGATACCTCTCGTTTCCCTGACATATAGGTGCATTAACATTCACAGTGATGTGCCATACAGAAATTAGGGACTAGTGTTATCACATTTGTTTTCCTTGTAGGGAACTCATGTTGTGTAATGTAATTGTTTAAATTGATTCCTTCTTTCTTGTAATGAGTCAAAAACAATAAGCAGTGCTTACTGATAAGAGAATTTAGATGCCAACCAGGCCAGTGGTAGCAGCAAATACACTTCTTTAACAAGATCCCCAATGTGTTATAAAATAGACACAAATTATTGTGGAGAGGAAGGAATATTAAACTTACTCTTGGGTTTCTAAAACAGGTTGTTCAATAACAATAGTAAATATGAATACAGTTACATTGGCAGCCAAACTCCTAAATGGCCAAAAATAAAAAGGCATTTTATGTAAAAGAGGTGCATTCAAAAGTATGTATGTAAAGTGCAGAGAAAAAAAATGACAGTGTTCCTCTATGGGTTTACACAGGCAATCTAGAGCCCCGCTATACAACATATACTGCACCTATTGGTGTATGAACGATATTGATAGTATTTTACATCAAGCTATTTCTCGTGTTAGTTTAGTGGTCCTTTATAATGTGTTTTCAATAGAAATGCTTTTTTTTTTTTTTACAGCTGACATAAATGTTTTTTTTTTTTGAAAATTTGTGTTTATTAAAGTTTTCCAACACAACAAAATAGACAAATACAACACAATGCCACACAGGGCAGCACTAGAACCAAACAAGTGACAACAGGTCAATCCCCCCCCCACCCATCCACCCACCCCCCCAGGCTCCACCCAGTAGGGCCACCATGCATAAATAAGCCCCAATTAGGGGCATGAGTACCCCTCAATTCCGTCCCGGCAAAACAGGAGCAAGGTCACAAGACAAAGAGATTAGTCCAGCAAGCGAACAGTAATAAGCAACCTCGTATCCTATTCAGAGAATGGAGAAACATTTTGGCAAAGTAGAAAACAGTTGTTCAGCAATCACATGATGATAAGGAAAAGAACATCAATATTCACTACTACACCACCCCAGCCAACCCAAATCAGCACACAGTAGGATTTCTAAGGCTGCTCAACGGAGGTCGAGGCCGGGGAATCTATCCATATCTTCCACACCTTATCAAATTTACGAGGACACCCCCTGCTGAGATACGTAGCCTTATAGAGCGGAGTCACCTTATTAACCAGGACCTTCCAAAAGAGGATAGTGGGAGCCAAGGGGCTCTTCCAGTGTAGCAGCAGGGCCTTACGAGCATAGAAAAGAAGCAAACCAGACCAGCGTGCGAAAGGCCCTTGCGGGGGCCAAGCCATCCACCAACCCCAAGAGACAGACCTCTACAGAATTAGGAACCGCAGTCTTAACCACCTCCGCAATGCAAGCTAGCACAGATGCCCAATAATCCCGGACCACCGGGCACCGCCAGAAGACATGGCTAAAATCTGCCGGAGAATGCGAGCAACGCCAGCACTCTGCAGAAGATGTCTGTTAAATACGTGACAGCCTCGCCGGCGTATAATAGATCCTATGTAGAAACTTAAAATGAATCAGGCGATCCCTTGCGGAGACTAATGACATAAATGTTTAGTTCACATTAAGAAACCTGTACATACTGAAAAAATATAGAGGTTTAGATTGCTAACTTCTCACAGTTACATACAGTAGTTCATAAGGTTGGAAAAAAAGGCACAGGTTCAGCCAGTTCAAACTACAGTATTTGTGTGTGATTTTTTTTTTTCCCCTCTAACTCTAAATTCCTATAGCCCTGTATATGCTGCATACTGAGGAAGGCGTCTACATTTTTTTTGGAATTTGTTGATTTCTACATTTTAACGCTCTAACAGTAAATAACCCTTTCCACAATCTTAAATCTTCTTTCCTCTAACCTCAAATTGTGGCTGCATGTCCATTTTCATGGATGTCCTCTTCAGGGATATTTGCACATTGTAATCATATTTCCTTGACTTTCCTCCAGGATAAAAAACGGAATGTAATTGATCCTCATAGCTGGGGTGCTCCACTCCCTTTATATTTTTGTTGCCCTTTGTGGAACTCTTTCTAATTCAACAACATCTTTCCTAAATTAGTCCCGGTTCACATTTGTGCGATGCGGGAATGCTGCAAATATGCAGCGTGATCCTGCATCGCATCTGCACCCCTGGCAGTTCACGCTGCCATATGCGATACACAGGGGCTGTCAATTAAATGTTAACGACACCCCCCAGTTGCGATCGCAGTGCGATCTGCAAGTTTGCACAGAATCGGATCGCACTAGTGTGAACCACTATGCGATCCGATTCTGCTGCGGATGAAAAAAAGCCTCATGTGTGTGTTTTTTTGCGGATGCGGTGCAAATTCAGCCATACAAAGTGTATAGCTGAAATTTGCACTGCACATGAGTTCGCATGTAATTTAGGAGCAGTGCGCTCCGAATTACATGCGATCTCCGCAATCGCACAAATGTGAACCGGCACTTAGTGACCAAAACTGAACTGCATGTTCAAGATGAGGTCCAACCAGTGTTTTGTAGAGGGGTAGAATAATTAATTTATCTCTTGAATGTATACCCTTTTTATTGCATGAGAGTATTTTGCTAGTTTTGTTAGCTGTGACTTGGCATTGCATGCTATTGCTAAGCCTGCAACCACCTCCAGATCCTTTTCCATCGCTGATTCTCCCAGGAGAGCCAACCACAATGTGTATTTCGCATGTGTATTCGTGGCAACCAAGTACATATCTTTCAATTTCTCAATATTGAACCTCATCTGCCATTTAAGTGTCCAACCCCCTGTTTTGTTGAGGTCTTCTTGTAATGTTGCTATAGCCTATGCTGAAGCTATTTCCCTCCATAATTGGGTATCATCAACAAATACTGAAATTGCATTCCTAATTCCAACTGCTATATCATTATTGAACAAATTGAACAGGATTTGGCAGAACCCTGGGGGCACACCACTCACTTTAGACCATTCAGGGAATGAGTCATTTTTCACTACTCTCTGGACCATTCATGTAACCAGTTTCCTATCCATTTACATACAATATCCTCCACTCCAACATACCTTATTTTTAGATTAAATGTTTATGATGTACAGCACCAAATGTTTTATCAAAATCTAGATAAACTAAGTCCATTGGAATTCCACTACACAATTTCTCACTTACTTCCTCATAGAACCATAGCAGGTTGGTAACAGATGTAACCCTTTATTACTCTAGCCAAATCTAAAGAAAAATGGAGTTAGACTTTAAAACGAATTTGTAAGCTACAATAATGTGCATGGAGCCCAATCCTCTAATTATGTATAGGCAGCAATGTGAGCATCCCATGGCTGCTCTGGGACCTTACCACTGGGACTATTCCATGTAGAAGAATCCAAGCTACCATGGTAGGCAATGCCATCTTAAGAGCCTTATAGGCCCCTGGGCAATGCAGTGCACTGGGGCCCCCTGCCTACACAATCACCCACGAGAATAAAAATGGCAGGGCGGAGAGGAGTCCAGAGGAGGTGAGTGAGGACATGCATTCATCATGGCAAGAGAGCACAACTACCTGGAGTATATACCTTACTATATACATATTACAGGGAACACTATATACTACGAGAGTACAACTACTACCTGGAGTATATACCTTACTATATACATATTACAGGGACCAATATATACTACAAGAGAGTACAACTACCTGGAGTATATACCTTACTATATACATATTACAGGGAACACTATATACTACAAGAGTCTCTTGTAGTATATAGTGCTCCATGTAATATGTATATAGTAAGGTATATACTCCAGGTAGTTGTCTCTTGTAGTATATATTGGTCCCTGTAATATGTATATAGTAAGGTATATACTCCAGGTAGTAGTTGTACTCTCTTGTAGTATATAGTGTTCCCTGTAATATGTATATAGACTATATACACATTACAGGGAACACTATACTACAAGAGAGTACAACTACTACCTGGAGGATATATACCTTACTATATACATATTACAGGGACCAATATATAGTAAGGTATATCGTCCAGGACAGGTAGTTGTCTCTTGTGTCGATCATCATCATGCCATGAAGAAAGTTAAAAAAAGAATATCAAGCAGCCTGGCAGCTGGGCTGGCTGCCTTACCTTTTTCACAAAGGCTGCACATGGGAGAAGGTGGGTGGAGGCGGAGCCAGTCTTCTAGGCGCGGAGACGGAGGAGAGGATGACGAGCCGACGAGGAGGAGGATCCTCCTCCGCTGTGCATCATGGGTCTGCTCTGCTAACGTCACTGGTTGCTAGATGCCAATCGGGCTGGCCTTAGCAACCAGTGTCTGTGCAGTGCAGACTCGAGCCACGTCCGCCGACGGCGGGCGGACAACAACAAGGGGGGGGGCCCGGACCGGTGGACAACGGAACGGGGGGGCCCTAGACCACCAGGGACAGTAATTGCCAGTGCCACCATCCATGTAGGGCCCCTTGGCAAGTGGGGCCCCCGGGCAACCGCCAGGCATGCCCAGTGGAAAAGACGGCCCTGATGGTAGGCTGTCTTTGCTAACCTCCTTCTGAAACTGTAACTGGATGTGGCTAACGTTAGCACTTTCTAAGGATCATGCATTCAGTCAAGCCAGGGAGAATTAACATCTGATCAGCACACCTTTTTTCAGTTAGTGATCTGGATAGTATGAAAACCATTGGATCAGAATGACATTGAGGGAATTAATCATTTCAGGCGATATCAACATTGGCAGCCTACATGTCCCTCTTAGTGCAGGTCATGTTACAAGCTTATTGTACAATCTAGTTTAGAGTTATCAAAATCTATGTAGTTCAAGAGCCTGCAAACTGAATACAAATTTATTGGTTAGGTTAGTTAGGTGTTCATATGGTGACCCCTATGCATTAAAACACTGATGCTTTTCATGGGTTACCTGAACTCTGTTCCAGATCACATCCAAGTAACCCTTTGCCTGCATTGCTAAAAGCAAAATAGTAAAATCAAAAAGCAAGGAATTCAGTTGTGGATACTCAGTGCTTATAAAGCAGCCTCTTAATGTCAGCTAAACCATTTAGATACCAAAAATGTGTACTAATACTGCACTATGGATGTATGATGGTTACCCTCAATCCAAAATGCTGCTGTTCAAAAGTGATTAAAAAATAACAAAAAAGGACACACAGCGCAAATCGGAAAATATATAAAGTGACTGGTGCCAAAATTCTTGTGTAGGTGGGTGAAAACTGTGCAATATAATAAATAAATGAATAGTAAATGAATAAATTAAATAATTCATCCTAATCTGAATCATACAGTGCTGTGAAATCAAGTGCAAATAAATATGGGTGATAGAAGGCAAATCAATATACCATACAATGGTGCATAAATAATTTAAATATGAATAAATAAATAAATAAAGTTCCAAAAAAGTCCCAAAAAAGTCCTTAAGCAAGTAACCAGTGAAGGTGCAATGTGCTTAAGTGCTCTTTATTGTACAAACTGGTGACAATCTGTGCCAAAAAGATAAGGTGCAATGGTGAGGGGGTTATCTTCAAGACACTCTCACTAGCATCCTCTTTCTTTTCACTGCTGACACCCGTCCACTGACTATCCTACACATGGGATGGCCCCCCTCAGGTCAGGCCCCTTGACACAAGTCCCTGTACTCACGATACTGTGGTCCCAGGGTCTCCAGTGTCTCCCCCTCAGTCAGCTCTCCTGGACCCCTGGGTTCAGCTCCTCTCATCTGGCCCTCAGGACAACCGCCTGCCACTGCTACAGAGGAGGAGGCAGCTGCCCCCTCCCTCCGGGACTCTGCTCTCCAGCCAAAGACCACGCAGCACATGTGCTTCTGGCTTTTATACAGTATCCCAGAATGCACTGAGGCGACCTGCCCTTTGCCAATCACCAGGACTGTATCAAAGCCTATGCATCAATTTGTCAGGTTTCCTCCCACTGTCCAACATGCCTCCCTATTGGACCAGTGTGAAACTCTCTCTAGACACAGTGAATCGCATACTGAGCACAATGAGCAGACCTCACTAATAGATCCTGCTCCCTGATAAGCAGAGAGCAATATAGATTTACCTGCAGCTCCTCTGGTAAGTAGACAGAGCTTAAAACTATACTCTCTCCCTAGAACCTACCTAGGAGGGTGCTACATAGGTATTCATTTTTAATCTGTCTAGTCCTCTTCCTACTTATTCTCCTCTTCCTCTGCCTGAGATATTTGAATTAGATGGTGTTTTATGGTGGTTGCTTGGTCTGGATTGTGACGATCCTCTGGCTGGTAGAGTGAGTCCTTGGGGGTCCCTATCTCTCTCTTTCTGATAAATAGGTATCCTAAGCTTAGGGGGATCCTTAAGTAGTGCCAAAAAAACTTTTTGTGCTGCAGGGTCTCCCTCATCCTAATGGGGCCTGAGGGTTAAATTTCCCCCACTGACCCGCTCATGGAGGTAACAGGTCCCTCGGAACCCCAGCTCCCCATTATTGCACTGACAGTGGTCCTACAGTCCTTGATATCCTGGGTGGAAGTGGTGTGTGGGCAAAAGCCTAGGAGGAAGCGTCACCCTGCCTTTTCCTGCTCAGTCTGTCTCATCTGATTAGCCTGGTGCCGCCATGGATGTGGCCAGCCCAGGGGGACTTGATATCACGCTCCCGATCCGTCCGATAGTTAGGATGATTCCTCCACGGTCACAGCAGCCAATGAGAAAGCGCTTATTACTGCAGTGCATGAAACTTTAAAAATGAAGGATGTGGCTGATGTGGCCATGGACGTGGCTGTCTCCTTTGGTACACACAAGTCACCTCGCACAGCTAAGGTGTTTCCTTATCTTCCTTTTTTTGACAGGTTTATCTATAAGGAATGGGAGCAACCAAAGCAACCCTTTGCGGTCCCCAAACATTTCTCAGTGCATTACCTCTTTTTACCAGTTTTAAAAAAGTGGACTTATCCAGTGGTGGACCCTTCTGTTTCCAGGTTGAATAAAGCAACCATAATCCCAGTAGAGGAATCCCCTTCCTTTAAAGACCCCGCTGACAGGAAAGCAGAGGCTGTGGCATGCAGCATGTTTACTATGGCTGGTTCGGCATTGTAACCAGTCTTGGCCTCAGCCCAGGTATCTCAGACCCGAACTGAATGGGCCAAGCTTTTGCGCCAGGGCCTGGGGAGTAAGCAAGCAGGTTCCCGCTGCATGTGTGGATTTAGCAGACCAGTTGGTCCAGGGGCTGCAGTTTATTTGTGATGCAGCTTTGGATGCAGCTGCTGTGCTGTCCAAGCTTTCTGTTTCAGCGGTGGTGATTAGGCGTGTGCTGTGGCTTAAGAATTGGTCCGCAGACCAAGTCTCTAAGAAAGCTCTCCTTGATCTGATCTTTCAAGGCAATCACCTGTTTGGGGCTACTTTGGATGACATCATTAAGGGTCTCACGGGAGGAGAGGACCCTCCTGCCACAGTCTAGGAAAAGGAAGGAGCCTAGCCGCAAACGTGGGCCCTCCTTTTCAGCCCATATAAAATTATTTTGTGCTTCCAGGGCTGCAGAAAAGGGAAATACATCTTTCAAGTCTTCCCCGGGAGGTTCCAAGCAACCCTGGTCTGGTAAGCCTAGAGCTGGCTTTTCTGGATCCGCAGACAAGAACCCTATGGCATGAAGGTCTGCCCTCACCCATAACTGGGGTGTGGGGACATCTTCCCAGATTTCTGGTCCTGTGGACCCCCTTCGTGAGCATCAAGGTGATCCACAAATTGATCCTTTTGGGGGTACCAAAGTAGGGGGGCATAGTTCATCAGTTTCGGGTTATTTTAGGCCCTGAGTCTCCTTGTGCGGATATAATTTCTGCAAAGGTTCGGGTCACGTCCAAACTACCTAAGGTCCCCCCTATCCCTGTCCATGAAATTGAATTACCTAGGTCTTTTATTTATTTTTTTCTGACTAGGGTGGTCCTTCCTCTAGACCTCTTCACTGGCTGCTGTCACACAGACAGTTCTCTCTCCCAACTTGCATACAGGTTCTGGGTCTGGTGGTATCCACCTTCAGGACAGTTCTGTTTGCACAGTCCTGCATGCAGCTCCTTCAGCAGGTTCGGCTCCACAGGAGGATACCGAGATTCGTGGTGAGGTCACAGGTTCCTCTGGCAGACGCCTCAGGTGTCCTAGGGGTACGGTAAGACCAATATAATCCTTGGTCAAGCTTCTTCCGTGGTTCCTGCAATGAATTAAGGGTGAGGGTCTTCCAGGCATTCTGCTGGCTGTAAACATCCCTTGGGGGCCAACTCTCAGAGAGGAACAGTTATCCCATGGGCTGATCTACCATCCTGCTTTACATTCACTGGTTTTAATGGCTTAGCTATTGAAAGCCAGGTACTGAGGGATAAAGGTTTGTCTGGATCCGTGATCCCTACTATAGTGAAGGCAAGGAAGTCAACATCCAGCAAGATATACCATTGTACATGGAAAACATACATTTCTTGGTGTGAGTCGATTGGCACTCATCCGCAATCCTTTTCGGTGGCTCGAATCTTAGCCTTTTTTCAATGGGGCGTTGAGCAGAAGTTGGCTTTGAGTACCATCAAGAGTCAGTTGTCTGCCTTGGCAATATTCTTTCAGAGACCCCTAGCCATGCACTCTTTAGTTCTTACCTTCATTCAGGGGGTTTGACATGTGACTCCACCTGTACGGTCTCTTTTGTCACTGTGGGATTTAAACTCAGTGCCCTTGATTCTCCAGAAACCTCCATTTGAGAATATTCTGGAAATTCCCTTGCCTACGTTGTCTTAGAAGGTGCCATTCTTAGTGACTTTCACCTCGGCCCGCAGGGTATCAGAGTTGACGGCACTATCCTTTTGTGCTCCCTATTTAGTGGTCCATAGAGATAAAGTGGTTTGTCGTCCCGGTCTGTCATTCCTGCCCAAAGTTGTCTCTCACTTCCATTTGAATAAGGACATTGTGTTGCCTTCCTTGTGTCCCAAGCTGGCTCGTCCCAAGGAATTTGCTTTGCATGCCTTGGATGTGGTTCGTGTGATTCGGGTGTATCTGGCAGCTACGGAGTCCTTTCGAAGTTTAGACTCACTCTTTGTGGTCACACAAGGACCAAGAAAAGGGCTGGCAGCTTCTTCAGCTACCATCTCTAGATGGATCAGACAGATGGTGATGATTCTATTAAAGGTCAGGTTCCTCCTTTCCCTGGTTTGGTGCATTCTACTCGGGCGCTGAGTACTTCTTGAGCCTTCTGTTATCAACAGTCAATATCTCAGATTTGCAAGATGGTCCCATACAAAAGTCAGTGGATACTTTCACCAAATTCTACAAAGTTGATATTTTGGCATCTGCGGATGCATCTTTTGGCCACAAGTTTTTGCAGGCTTCTGTTTAAGAGGGGCTGTTCCCTCTTGAGGGGTGTTTTTCCTTAAATTTTTATTTCAGATGGGGCCCCTGTGACCCGGTTAGGGCTCTTGTGTTTAGCCTTGGGCTATTTTCCCCACACCTCATTTTCCTTTTGGCACTGCTTTTGGACATCCTAGTAGTTATGATTTATGGAGTGCTGTGTCCGTCAACGAATGAAAGAGAAAATGGGATTTTTTATCCACCGTAAAATCCATTTCTCTGACTTCATCGATGGACACAGCACCCCCCCCCCCCTACCCCCCCTATGGAGTTTTGATACTTCTAATACTACTTGCTACCAAACTAAATACCTATAGCAGAGAGGGGGGTTATATACCAGCTGGGGAAAGGCCCATGGGCGTAACCAAGTGTTCTTTTTTCCTGCCTAGTCCTACGTCTGGAGGAGGCAATATAACCCAGTAGTTATGATTTATGGAGTTCTGTGTCCGTCGATGAACTTAGAGAAATTGATTTTACGTCGAGTGAAAAATCAAATTTTTCCAGCCTGCAGCAACCCCGGCAGGCTGGCAGTGGATGTGCCGGTCTGAATGTCGTAAAAGGGAGAACAGCACATCCACTGCCAGCCAGCCATGACCCTTCTCCAGTCCCTTGTGTAGATTTTCATCCCCCACTCTCTGATGATATGATTGCCCTGTCCCAAGCTTTTACATAACGAGCAGACTTCCTCCATGCAGACCTACACTGCCTCCCAAATTTTGCCCTGTTGCTCTGCTGCCTGAAAGGCAGGGGAGGACTCTGCTAGGCACTCCTTGATGTACTCTTTGCTGGGCAATACTGGAAGTAAAGGGGAACTGGGTTGGGCACACCTGGATGTAAAGGGGCACTTTGCTGGGCACTCCTGGATGTAAGGGGGAATTCTACTAGGCACTCCTATCTATAAGGATGGCCTCTGCTGGGCACCACTGGATGTAAGTTGGGGACTATGTTGGGCACACCAGTATGTCAGGCGGGTTTATGAATTTATTTACATTTTTTAACTGATTTTTCTGTCCCGTGAATATTGTAGAATATACAATGTGGTCCTTGCACTGACAATTTTAGAGTCCCCTGTTTTAGGCTACTGATTCTATCCACTCTAAAAGTAGGCATTTTCAGAGAAATCCAGTAGCAGAAATTCATCGTTCATTGTGCACTAGATGGCAGTATTTACCTAGCATACAGGACCACACTTTACCTTTCCATAAACCTGATCATGAAAAGAGCCCCCCTATCTGGAGGATAGTTACATGTTCCCTTTTTAGATATTTTAACAATAATACTATCATTTTATAGATTTCAGCCTACACTGTATACACCAGAAGCAAGTTATGACCTTGCTTTCATAGCAATGTAGTCAGTTAACATTTCCTAATCTTTTACCCTTCGGAGACATTAACTATAATTGTAGTATAAGAATAAAAACGTCCATGCTGAAACTATGATTAATTCAAGACTCTGATCTGACCCCGTGCCTGGGTAGTTTTGAAGTTATGGCAATAACTTGCTATTTATAAACTTGTTCCTCTAGCGAGCACAAAGTGTCGGACAGCTTTATAAAAAAACTTATGTTTCAGTAAATTTTTATTTTTAAATGTAAAAAAAAAAAAAAAGATTCCTGTAGTCTTTAATAAAATAAATAAAACACTGTTAGACTTTCTGTAAAAAAAAAAACCTGTTCAATTACAATAAATAACTGCAGGAACCATGTCCTTGCTGTAAAGTCAGAAGTAAACTGGACAGGGAAATTGAGTATATTGCGGTTATTTTATACCCAGTATTGTGAACGATTGGACACCTGTCACTTCATAGTTCTCCAGTGATCCTTTCCTGCTTACTTGAATGATGTTCACTGATGAGCATTATAAATAATAACTTTCGCTAACGAATACAGTGTTACAACTGAAGGAAGAAATAAACAGCCTGATAGTAGTAAGAGCGTAATTTAATGGGCTTTGGGCTTGCATTGGTGGCGTCCGACATTGCAAATTCATTTGACATGTAGTTGACTTCCTTCCAAACTAGATTTGACCTGCTTCAAGCCGATTTTGTATTCTACTAAATCTGTATGAGTACATGAGTATGCAAAACTCATTTGAAGCAAATAAAAGCCTATTGACACAGGCTCTTAGGGATACTCTGGAATGTGAACCTCAGCCAAACAGCTAAGTGCACAGTTGACATACAGTATATTTATGGGAGTTGTCTTACCTGCCAGGGGATTTGTATTTCTGTCCATCCAATCTGGAGATTTACACAGCTCTACCAGACAGCACAACCCCGGTGACCTGAATTTTCTTTGCTGCAGTTAAACAACACAGCTGGATCACCTCCCTGCCCCCATCTTGTGATTGGGCAGTGAGAAAGCAGCAACAGACTAATGAGGTATTTTCTAGCTTTCTGTTGGTATGTTATTTGTTAGCACCTTTGAATGTGGACAACTGATTGGCTCCTTTGAGGCTAGTAGTATTTATAATACATCCAGTGGTGTTTTTTGCTTTCAATATTTTTATTTGTTTTTATAAAGATAGAAGTACCACGTTGCACATGTTTCACAATTACAAAGTGAGTAAAAAGAAGAAAAATATCAAGAATGAGGGGGTACTGATATTGGGTGAGGTGAGTTGCTAGCTCAAATACTACAAAAAATAAAAATTTCAAAACATTGTTTTATGTTACATGATGAAAACATACATATAACAGACAAAAAAATCACATATTCCAGATGAAAATGCACATAATATAAATGCAGAACCGACATGAAAAAGATAGTGGAAGACATATCAAACCATGTATATGTAGCAGGTTTGATATGGATCTGCCATCGTTACCGGTTACCTCTCCAGCCCATGTGAGCTGCGGCCCTGGGTGTGAGAACTGACACATGGACAACTCCGGCATCTTTGTCTTGTTGTTTTTATTGTATTTGAAGGGGATGGGAGAAGGGAATGAGTGGGATACTCCTCTCGGCTCAACTAAGTACAACTTGGGACTTTTTCCTGAAAATGTCTGTTAACGCTGTCTTGACACCAGCCGACGCTAGCCAACGCTCACTGATGCTTGAAACACACTGTAACTTGGAAGAAGTGCTGAATCCTCGACTTTAAGTCCAGAAGACCCAGGACTGTGAAGTATAGAACTACTGACACTGCTGCACTGCAAAGTCACTGACTACTCCCTCCCAGCCTTGCACTGGCTTGAGGTAGCTTGACGTGAATTCCTGTATGGCTGCAACTCTAAACTGGCACTCTGTACAATTCAGGGCCCAAACTGCAGGCGCCCCCTTTACACTTTTAGCTCTTCGGGGTCCAATGACTATGCACCCCCTCTGTAACATCAGGGTCCTCAACCCAGGTACCCCCTTTACAGCTAGCTCACACTGGATCCCAGAACCTTCTCTGGAGCAGCCTCCTCTAACACTTCAGGCAGACCCCCAGGGGCAATCCTCAGTACTCACGACCTGTGTAGGCTTTCCTGGGACTGGACCCCTCTCACTCTCTGCAGGTTCCCGGCACACCAGATCCCTTAGCTCAACTCAGCACTCTCTGGATTCTCAAGCGAAACCCCGAGACATCCGCTTTCTCAGACCGGAGGAGAGACAGCCGTACTCTCCCTCCTGGGACTCTGCTTCCCGCCAAAGACCACGAGTCATGTGCCCCCTTCAGACTTATACCCCTTCCCAGTACCCTCTGAGGCAGGTTCTGCTTACTGGGGTAGATACAAGTCTGAATGTATCTCTGATTGGGTTACCTCCACCGCCCTATCAGAAGCCTCTAATAGAGCCAGTGGGGAGACTCCCCTCTCAGGAGACACACTTGGAAACCATGACAACCTACCTACCAAAAGAAACCTGGCCCTGCTGTTAGGCAGACAAGGCCCACTATGCATTTACCTAGCACCTACCTGTAGGGTGCTACATATACAAATAATTCATATTCTGAAAAAATAAATAAATAAATAATATATAATAGCAGATAAAAAATATCATACAAATACATAAATATATATTATATCATGAATAGTGCATGGTCAATCTCCAAGTCAATATGTCTTCACAACTAATGGCTCATATAATGTGATTATTATCCAAATTACAATATCTTCAAATAGCTCTACGCGTTTCGTGGAACTTATATCCACTCTTCAGGAGCTTGGATTATAACTATCTGTAAATATAATGGTCGTAAATGATGTAGCGCTATAAAAACACAATGAATAGGAACAGATTGTCCATCAGTCCCTAAATCGATCATGTACAAAAGGATGATACATAGTCATAATGTTGAGGAGATTCCACAGAGTGTGCAGTCCCAATGATATTCATGCAAATAATCCACCACTCCAAACAAGATGTGAGGATAGCCACCACCATGGAAATAAGATTAGCCTCTTACCAGAGCGCCATGATCCCCATTACAGGGATCACAAACAGCAGGGAAAAACAAATCCTGGAGACAGCGAGGTATCTTACACCGTCTCCTTCAGCCACCGCACCCGCTCCTCTCATAACCAATGTTTATAGGGAGAGAAAATGACTTCCATGGTGTAATAACGTCAAAAGACTTTTATTCAAAGTAAAGCAAACAGATGGCAACTCACATTTTGGGCTGTGAAGGCAGGCATGTATTGTAGAGAGTCCTCAACCTGGTATCCTACCAAAAAGATGGCTGCCAAGTCCCCTCGTTGGTAGCCATGTGACGCACCGCAGGCTCCTCCTACGCGTTTCGTCAGACCCTGACGACGTCAGCAGACAGTTTCAGCAGACTATCCCTAGGAAAAAAGTGTCCCCATAGTCAACCCCATTTCTCCATTAGTGTCCCTGGCTGAAGAATAATCTGCCTGGCAAAATGTTGTCTGAGTTTTCTTATTGGCTGCCTGTGCTTGGAAGAAGAGAAAAGGGGGGGGGGTCTACCTGTGTGCAGAGGGCGAGGAGAAAAGGCCCTCTTGCTCCTGCAGCACAGACTTATTCTTCATTAACAGTGACATCTGCACTCTGAATTACTTGCTACTGATCCCTGCTCTCTGTGTTACTTACTCCTGACCTCTGAACTCTGCATTACTTACTACTAATCCCTGCTCTCTGTGTTACGTACTCCTGACCTCTGAACTCTGCATTACTTACTACTAATCCCTGCTCTCTGTGTTACTTACTCCTGACCTCTGGACTCTGCATTACTTACTACTGATCCCTGCTCTGTGTTACGTACTCCTGACCTCTGAACTCTGCATTACTTATTACTGATCCTGCTCTCTGTATTACGTAATTCTGCCCTCTAAACTCTGCATCACTTACTACTGATCCCTGCTCTGTGTTATGTACTCCTGACCTCTGAACTCTGCATTACTTATTACTGATCCCTGCTCTCTGTATTACGTAATTCTGCCCTCTAAACTCTGCATCACTTACTACTGATCCCTGCTCTCTGTGTTACTTACTCCTGACCTCTGAACTCTGCATTACTTACTACTGATCCCTGCTCTCTGTGTTACTTACTCCTGAGCTCTGCATTACTTGATACTGATCCCTGCTCTCTGTGTTACTTACTTCTGACCTCTGAACTGTGCATTACTTACTACTGATCCCTGCTCTCTGTGTTACTTACTCCTGACCTCTGAGCTCTGCATTACTTGATACTGATCCCTGCTCTCTGTGTTACGTACTCCTGGCCTCTGAACTCTGCATTAATTACTACTGATCCCTGCTCTCTGTGTTTCTGTCTCCTGACCTCTGAACTCTGCATTACTTACTACTGATCCCTGCTCTTTGTGTTACCTACTCCTGACCTCTGAACTCTGCATTACTTACTACTGATCCCTGCTCTCTGTGTTACTTACTCCTGACCTCTGGACTCTGCATTACTTACTACCGATCCCTGCTCTCTGTGTTACTTACTCCTGATCTCTGGACTCTGCATTACTTACTACTGATCCCTGCTCTTTGTGTTACTTACTCCTGACGTCTGAACTCTGCATTACTTGATACTGATCCCTGCTCTCTGTGTTACGTACTCCTGACCTCTAAACTCTGCATTACGTACTACTGATCCCTGCTCTCTGTGTTTCTGTCTCCTGACCTCTGAACTCTGCATTACTTACTACTGATCCCTGCTCTCTGTGTTACTTACTCCTGACCTCTGGACTCTGCATTACTTACTACCGATCCATGCTCTCTGTGTTACTTACTCCTGATCTCTGGACTCTGCATTACTTACTACTGATCCCTGCTCTTTGTGTTACTTACTCCTGGACCTCTGAACTTTGCATTACTTACTACTGATGAACAAAAATGTTAAAATGTTGGTTTTTTTTTTTCTAAGAAAAACT
This sequence comes from Pelophylax lessonae, assembly GCF_965119305.1. Taxonomy (NCBI): domain Eukaryota; kingdom Metazoa; phylum Chordata; class Amphibia; order Anura; family Ranidae; genus Pelophylax; species Pelophylax lessonae. The sequence goes on from NC_138768.1 coordinate 183,265,426, forward strand.
TGCAGATTAGCCTCGAAAAGGCCAGAACAAAATAGCAAGAATTAACTCCTTTATACTTTAATGGGGTTTGGCTCTATGTTCTTGGTTCATACTTGCATTTGACTTGCTTCTGAGACACCTGACATTACATAAGGAATATTACATTACCCTATACATCTAAACCAAAACTTAGAAAAGATAATATATTAAATTTTTTTTTTGATGCAGAAGCCTTAATTGTGGCCCCTAAAACGAATTATATACAGTGGCAACAAGGCCCCACAAAAGTGAATAAGGCACATGCTAACCTGTTTATCACATATTGGAAAATAATGTATAAATCACGGTTATTGTGCATTAAAATGTCAGTGTACAGGATTACAAGAGTATTGTGTATTTTCAGTGACCAAATATTTTGAGTTATTATTGCATTGTTTAGCTTAAAGGAGTTGTAAAGTCAGAAGGTTTTTTATCTTAATGCATTCTATGCATTAAGATAAAAAACCTTCTGGGTGTAGCAGCCTCCCTAGCATCCCCTAATACTTACCTGAGCCCATTTAGATCCAGCGAAGTCCACAAGTTCTTTTGGCCATCCAGGATGCCATTGGCTCCCGTGGCTGTCAATTAAGGTCAGTTAACCAATCAGGAGAGAGGTTGGCAGAACTGAACAGCAGATTCGTGTCTGAATAGACACACAGAGCTGCAGCTTGGCTCGGGTGCCCCTATAGCAAGCTGCTTGCTGTGGGGGCTCTCGACAGGAGGGAGGGGCTAGAAGCCGCAACGAGTGACCCGAGAAGATGAGGATGCAGGCTCCTCTGTGCAAAACTAGCTGCACAGAGCAGGTAAGTATAACATGTTTGTTATTTTAAACAAAAACTGAGACTTTACAATCTCTTTAAAGTAAGCATTTTTTTGCTTGGTCTGTCATATTTTTGTCATTTTAGGAAATGTAGAGCTTTGCACATTAGCCACTAGAGGGAGCTATTTTTACTGCTCTGCTTTCTGCCTAATGACTGTTAAGCTGCATTATCAGTAACATAAGGAGGACATTGCTTTCAGTAAAAAAACAAATCTGTGCAAATAGTGAAATCAAATGAAAACTCAGCAGCTGTACACAATCCAGATACCAAATGAACATAAGCATAAAAAAAAAGCACAGCGCTAATTAATGATTAGTAAGTTGAACCCATTAAAGCCCATATAAAACAGTCCCATACATATATTTAAAAGAATAAAGATGAGAAATTCTGTAATCCATGGACAGTGATGAAACAATTATGCAGAGATGTCACCAGCCTATGATCTCACACCACGCTTACCCTGTATAAAGTGACATTCTAGTAAGGCAGGTCTGATTCACTTTGTTTACAATGGATAAGGCCAACAAGGGAAGGACTTCCCAGGGATTTGGATCTTGGCCTTATCCATTGTAAAAAAAAAAAAGCGAACGAGACCTGCCTTACTAGTGAGTCACTTTATACAGGGTAAGCGTAGTGTGAGATCATAGGCTGGTGACACATCTGCTATAATCTTTACGTCACTGTCCACTGATTGCGAGATTTCTCATCTTTATTCTTTTAAGGCAATTTATGGGACTGTTTATATGGACTTTAAAAGGTTCAGCGTATTAATCATTAATTAGTGCTGCACTTTTGTTTTTTATTTTAATACAATATGGCAACCTGGAGGCATTCCAGATATAGCTGGTATACAGACCGCCCCCCAGAAATGTAATTTCCTGCTTGTGTGATTGGCTCACTGTTTTCCCCAGATGTATGCAATAAGTTACAAGTCAGATTTTAGGCATCCTCTGCCATAAAAAGTTCAGTTTTTGTCAGATATTCCCAAAGGAATGCAGACACTGGAAATCTGGAAATCTTTTCATTAGAGCACAGCAAGCCCATCAGCTAATCAATAAAATCCCTGCAATGTACATTGATTACCCAGAAGGGATTGTTTTTTAGTTTAGTTTTGCGTTAGTCTTTAAGCTGGCTTTACATATAGAGGGAAGAGTACATTGTCTGACTTTGCTTTTGTTTGTAAATTGCAAGTTGAGCTATTAAACATTAGTCTTATTCAGCAAGGCAAATATGAAAAACTTATTGAATATGAAAAGTAGCTTAGTGCTCCACCTTCTCGCTCAAAATGAGAATACAAGATATCTATATGCAATATTTACCTTTTAACTGAAAATGGATTTTATAATTTTTATTGATAGTCCTGATCATAGTAAATAAAGAAAATATATATACAAAACCACACTACACATACATGCTCCCTTTAGGTTTGTAGATGATCTAAATAAAGCAGACAAATACTCATTCAGAGGATTGAGTGCTTATGAAAAGTATTCCATTTTTCACTTTCCAAATGATGGAGCTAAAGGCTCAGCTACTGTTGCTGGCATTTCCATTGGTTAAATAAATAGAGTAACATTTGGATTTAGTTAACCTAGTTTATCATTTGCACTGCATTTCACAGAGGTTTGCAAGATGTCGTGTCCTTGGCTGACCCACTTTTTACTTTGTCTGGCCACTGTTAAAAGCTCTTCTAAAAGTAAAAAGCTGAACTTCAGGCAAATATAAAAGACATTAATACAGCTCTATAATCAATCATAAATAATAAAAAATTGTTTTAAAGCAATTAGTGAAAGAACCTGGATTTGACTTGATTTTATCCCTTTTAAAAGTGGTATTAAGATGTGGTGGCTTCATTAGTTTTCTCTTTTTAGGATTTTCCCCCTATGTCTTTACCTGGTGATTTGGCCAGTTTCACCCCTCCTATATTGGAGTGCACTGTCAGTCTGGAGGGAGGGGAGTGTAAGATGGACTAGCAGATTTAGATATATTAAAAAATTGAAGCTGAACTCCTTTAAAATAGGGTTTTACTTAAATAAATAATAGTTGATTATTGTAAGCACCTCTGCCAGTGATAACAGGTTTGCCTCATCGCAGTAACTGGCTGGATCACCGGGTGAAAAAAACAACCCTAATTCTAAAAAGGTTGGAACACTGTGGAAAATCTACATAAAAACACAATGCAATGATTTACAAAATGTTTAAACCGATATTTTATTCACAATAAAAAATAGAAAACATTTCAAATGTTTAAACTGAGAAAATATACTATTTTAAGAAAAATATGTCATTTTGAAATTGATGGCAGCAACACATCTCAAAAAAGTTGGGAAAGGGCCACATTTACCACAGTGCAGCATCCCCTCTTTTAACAACACTCTAAATATCTGGAAACTGAGAATTCCAAATGCTTGGGTTTTGGAAGAGGAATGTTGTCTCATTCTTTCTTGAAATAGGATTCTAACTGCTCAACAGACCTGGGTCTTCTTTGTTGTATTTTTCATTTCAAGATGCACCAAATACATTTAATTGGTGAAAGGTCTGGACTGCAGGCAGGTCAGTTAAGAATCCGGACTCTTATAGTATGAAGCCATGCTGTTGTTGTCGTAAATGCAGTATGTGGTTTAGCATTGTCCTGCTGAAATACGTCCTTCCCTGAAAAAGATGTAAGCTGGATGGAGCATATGCTGCTCTAAAACCTGGATATATCTTTCAGCATTGAGGTGCCTTTCCAGATATACAAGCTGCACATTCCATACGCGCTAGTACTCCTCCATATCATGAGAGATGCAGGCTTTTGAGCAGACTGCTCTTTAGACTTTTAGACTTCGTTGATGGAGGAATTCGCTACGTGTATGGCTGGCCTAAGGAAGGGCTTTAAATCTGTCAGTTTTCTCTTTTGTTTGCAATCCGTGTCCCATTGGGGAGATTTCCCTTCACTTCTGTCCCATATCAAAAACAGGAAGGGAGTTGAAACCCTCCAAAGTGAGGGAATCCTGGTGTGTCACCAGATTTACAAGAACTGGTATCCCAATTGGAAGATTTATATTGCTGTTCTGGTGTCAACCGAAAAATTTGGGTGTTTCTTTAACTTTCATTTTTGAAGATAACGGTAAACAGGACAAATAGGGTGAATCACCTTAACGGGAGCACAGACAGCAATAAAAACTGACAGGTGTTCTAATAATTCTCCACTTTATCCAAAACAAAAAAAAGTTTTGCCTTTAGTTACACTTTAAATTTCTGGCAGGAATAACTGGTATATTTTATGCTTATCAAATAGAAATAAGCAGGGCTTTTTTTCAGCAGGAATGCGGGGAACGCAGTTCCGGCACCTCCAGCACTGAATGTATGTAATGGCAATGGGTTCAGGGTCTATTAATGCTAGCTGCTGGGGGATCTACTGTTGCGGAAGCAGATCTATTTTTGCTGGGAGGGGTCTATTGTTTCTAATAAGATCTTCTGTTGCTGGTGGGGGATCTACTGTTGCTGGGGATGGGTCTTATGTTGCTGGAGGTCAGTTGTTGCTGGGAGGGATCTAGTGATGCTGGCTGCAGGGAAATCTATTGTTGCTGCTGGGGGTATATTGGGGCTGGAGGAGGGGTTATTCTGTTGTGGGTAATCCATTATTGCTGGGGGTTTATTGTTGCTGGCTGCTGGAGAGTCTATTGGTGCTGGCTGCAGGGAGATCTGTTATTGCTGCTGGGTGATCTTTTATTGCTGGTGGTCCATTGTTGCTGGGGGGATCTATTGTTGCTGGCTGCATGGGATCTATTATACCGCTTTTTGTGTTATCATTAACACATTCTATAAAAATTACTTAGTACCACAATTGTTACTTGGTTCTGTATTCTCTAAAAGGGGAAGTACTGGGAGGTGGTTAGGGGGTGGAACCAAGGAATGGTGCAGAAGGTGGGTAGGGGGTGGAGACAAGGGGAGTTCCTGCACCTATTGTCTAAGAAATAAAAGCCCTGGATATAACAAAACAATTTCAATGGTATATATATCAAACCAAAAGGGACCAAATAGAAGCAGTGTGTTTACATACCGTTTAAGTGCTGGGAGTGGCAGCTTACTCTCACAAATAAAAAAAAAACTTGCTGAAGATGTCTATGTGCTCATACTCTATTATGTTGTTATTACTTGAGACTCATGGGACCAAATATATACTCCTACATCTGTATGAACTAGCCAGTTTGAGCTATTTGTTCTTCCATATTACAACCATTACTAGAGTCATCAAATTTCACATAAGATAGATGTCCTTTGGAGACCTTCCATAGGGAAGCATCAGTGCATTTTCTGTATAAGCAAAGAGTTTCCTCCATCTACTATTTAGTTTATGACTGAAATTTGGAATACAAAGCAGAATGCTAACAAAGGCAGGCAGTTCATATTATGTCCATTAAAGTGTGACTTATTGGGACCTTAGGGGCAGGATTTTAGATGAACGTATAAGAGGATGGTGCAGTTCCATGTAAAAAGCTTTCAGCCATGCACTCGAGGTTATACCAGCTCCAAGGTTATTTATATGTAAATGAAATTGCTGTCAGAGTGATTGAGTTCTGCAGCATCTTTGTGGTTTTACTACATATTGAGGCTGTCATTAAGTAATATTTCCCGCTTTATTCCTTGCATAATGCAGAGATTGTATATTTATGAAAATATTGTCTCTTTAAAATACAGCAGGGTAATTCTAAAATGACCAAGAGCTGAAATCATTGCCATAACAGGTCAGACGGGTGGATATATGTAGTGATTAACTTCATAATCGATGACGTTGAGTAACAATTTTATATAATACAGTAGAAGGTATTTATAGCTGTATAAATAACATTGGTCGTTAAACTGTAAGTAGGGAAATAGGTGAGAGGTTTAGACGGATCATGCTTGTATTTAATACTTGGAATTTCCAGCCATCCTATTTGGCAAAGTCAGCTGCAATGGTGCAGTAAATAATCACAGCAATTATATAACCAAGAAGTCAGCAGGTGCCAATCTTTCAATTCTCTCACCTTGTAAAGTTAGATCCCAATATTGTGTTTATAAAAGAGAGGTTGAACACCTGTCAGCTGGAAGAGAAGCAATCTGCAAAATCTGCAAGTGTCTGCAGACAGCATTTCCCAGCCAAGCTGTTTCTTGTGTCATGATACACTTACTATTATTATTGAGAAACTCCACTTTTGTTAGGAAAAAACATTTTCCTCTGGGTGATCGGTGTACATTGCAAAGATTTTACCAAACTTTGTTTCAGAGTCCTTCCTGTTTATGCTCTGAAGGAATAAACTGTTTGGCCATATATTTTTCCTAATTCTAAATAGGAGTGACTGGTTTATTATAATCAGCTGATGTACTTTCATTGTTCTGATCAGAAAAGTTGGAGTGTGTTTTGCTTTGCATCTTAAAGGTTCTTTGCAGTAAAAGCAAGGAAGCATAAAACCTCTGTGATGTATTAATGTCCTTTACTAAACAAAAACACTGTACCTACAAACTATGTACAATTTTAGGAAACAATACAAAACATATAGAGTATCACAAAATATGCATACAATTTACAAATGCACGAGCTATCTATCCTTTATATGAAAAAAAAAAACAAAGAAATTTCCAAGCTCAACTTACCGACCAGCCTGCAACTAACCTAATTGACCTGTCCAACAGTATGCTTTAAAAACAGGGGTTTAGTTGCACACATTTGCAAATACATACGTAAGCCACAGAGCCCTGGCAAGGCACTCAATTTTCTGTGGACCTAACTCTAATTTCTGTGAGTCTCCAACAATGGAAACACATGCAATTAGATGGAAAGGTGTAGAGCAGATAAACATGAAGGGAGCCTACACCTTCTTAAAGGCACAGGGGCACACTGAACACCCAGCCCATAACATTATGGCAGCAAAGGTGTCAGTGCATTGCCTGGCCTATATATTCATAGTATAATCAAGCGGGTACTGGCCTCACCTGTAACTGGTCACTGCAGTAAGGAGCATTGGAAAGGCAATGCATATGAAAAAAAAACTAAGAAATTTCCAAGCTCAACTTACCGACCAGCCTGCGACCAACCTAATTGACCTGTCCAACATGCATTAAAAACAGGGATTTAGTTGCACACATTTGCAAATACATGCGTAAGCCACAGAGCCCCGGCAAGGCACCCCATTTTCTGTGGACCTAACTCTAATTTCTGTGAGTCTCCAACAATGGAAGCAGATGCATTTAGATAGACAGGTGTAGGGCAGATATATCCTTTATAGCAAATGAGCATGAAACAATGTATGCAATAGGTATACACTAAAGAGTTACACTTCTTGGTTATTTCTGCTGATGGAGTCTTCTTCCAGAATGCAGGATCTCTCCACATTGCTCTTTGCATCTTGGAGTCCTGCAAAACTGCTTATTCTTTGTCCCTAGCACATGGCTGTGTCTCAAGTGCCCCCCCCCCACTTCCTGCCAACATCACTTCCTGTCCTGAGCTTCATGAACCAGCCCAGCAGGTTAATTAGCTTATGGATAGGGGAATCCTAGCTTCTACTTAAATGTATGCTATACAAATCACTTAAATAGCCATATAAAAACACAGTGCCTGCCATAGGAAAAAATCCAGTCCAGAAGTCAAAGCAATAATCAACAATCTGGCGCTCCGGGGGTGCCTTAAGGGTGGAGGGATAGAAATAAGCCTGTGAGGCTACCCATCGGTTTTTCTGCTGCTAGCCAACGAGCATAGGAAGGGGGCTGATATTGATAACCGAAAAACAAAGTACATAAAAGGCTTCCACCCCCCCTGGGCTGGAGTGGACAAGGGCACCTGGCAGCAAGCAACATAACAGGAACCAGGGTGGAACACAAGCTATATGGTTGCCATGACTACATGTTTCGCAACCATATAGCTTGTGTTCCACCCTGGTTCCTGGTATTTCCCTGCAAGTGGTGCCTGTACGGCTGATGTCACCGCTACAGGACTACAGCACAGTCCTTTCATCCTCGCGCCGGCTGGTTTCCGGCTTTGTGCTCACACTGCTCAGCAGTCCTGAGAGACTGACCTCCTCGCACTCGTGTTGTTTGCTGCCAGGTGCCCTTGTCCACTCCAGCCCAGGAGGATGTAAGCATTTTATGTACTTTGTTTTTCGGTTATCAATACCAATAAACTGTTAAACCTTTCTATACTGGATGTTCACCTGACTTCCTTATCCATTGCATCCCGGTGTGGTTCATGCGCTGCCTTCCTCATGTACTTTTGTCCTTAAAATTTATTGGATATAAACAAATACAGATAACAATTAAAAATGCAAGTTAAAGTAACTCTAAACCCTAAATAAATCACATTTAGTTTGCTAGAGCAACGTGTATAACTAAAAACTGCCATGTTTTTTTCTGCTTTAAAATACTTCCACCTGTTTTTTTTATCCTTTGTTGCTTCCTAGCGCTGCTAATCTCCTGCAGCTTCTTTGCAGCTACCTCCTGTCTGTATGCATGTACTCCAGCGGCGACTGCCTCCTACTGCTTAAGGTGGGTTTTTCTAAAGGTAACAACAGCAGAAAATCATCAAAATACTGGATAGAGGAAAGGGAGCAGAACAGCAAAAAAATGTCTGTGCAATGTGTAGTGGCCATTTATTATCTCTTCTAGGAAAAATAGGGTGGCAACAAAGCAGAAAATTTGGGATACAATGCACACAGTGTTGTCACCCTATATCTGGAAGTTTCTAAACAAATAGCTTCATGGGTGTATTATTTTAATAAGAACTGTAAATGTAATAAAAAATTGAAAATAACTGTTGAATGTATATTAACGTGAAGTATTATGTAAGATTTTAGTAACTGGGTTTACGATGCATTGGCTTTACAAATGGCAAATTGGCTAAGGTAACTATAGTGTAGCTCTCTTTTTTGTTCAGAAAAAAAAAAAAGAAATTACTTTTCATATTTTAGCAGTGTTTACCTGCTGATGTTCTATGAAAATTCACAAATGCGTTCCATTTGCCTTCTTTTCCTGACTATGAAGTGTCTAATGCTATAACCACATTAATGCTAAGTTTACAAGATGTAATAACATTATTGGTAATAGTGTTATAAAAAAAAAAACAAAAAAAAACGTTGCAAGCAGTAATGAATCAGTTACATGAGTAGGTAATTATATTGATGTTCTGTACAAAACATGGGTAAAAGCCAAATTATAACTTGTGTGATGAAATAGAAAGGTCATTTCTGGTACCATCAAAAAACAAAATGGAGTATGTAGTATCTAATATATTTTCAACAAAAGTTTTCCTCCCTACACAAATGTTCTTCCATAACATGATCATCATCCAGCTGTATTTCAGTTATAGATGATGTCTGATGGTTTGAGTCACTAGCTAGCTTCTTATATAATGTGGACCCTAAGGCAGCAACATCTCCCTGTTAAAGTTTCTGGCTCTGTCTTCCTATTTTGAGGTGCTCTCATTGCCCTGTTTAATTCTCCATAAGATAAAACAAATTAATGTGGCAGTAGTGAAAGTAGGAAGCCCTGTTAATGCCTGCAAATGCTTTGCCAGACTTGAAACTCAAAAACCGGGAACTCGCCATAAATATTCTATGTATTCTTAGAAACAGTTATGTGGTTTAAAGTGGATTTAGCATTAGATATATATTTTTTATATATTTAATATAAGTGCATGCAAGCTATGTGTAAGTCTAACAATGTTCAAGTCTGTGTTACTTTACACAGATAAGTAATAATGCTAATGGTTTTATTTGGTTTTCTGACCAGACGAATGGAGCCATTTTTGTTCAGGCATTATCCAGAATTAATATATAATTCTTGTACTGGGCTCCTGGCTCAGAGATGGCTCAAGTATGTAAATCTTGTTTAGAAGCATGCCAAGGTTAAGTGCCACCTTGGGGGAAGAGGAGCGGGTCTTATGCTTCCCCATACATAAATACACTAAGTGGAAAGAAGTACCAGGGCAATGTAGGAGTGAAGGTGGGCATTAAAGGTAATCTGTTGTTTTGCCCTACACAGCTTTGCTTTAAAGTGACACTAAACAATACCCTATTTCCAAACATAATCCATACACATCATCTACCTAATGGCCCTGTAATATATTGTTTAAACAATTGTTCCTAACTCGTTTGTGTCAGTAGGAGAAATAGTGATTATTTATTTATATCAGTGGGTGGAACTATGCCCCATTGTTAGTGTCAATGGAAGGAAATAGTGCCCTATTTTTGGTGTCAGTAATAATAATAATGGCCTATAGTTGGTGTCCTTGAATGGAATAGTTCCCCAATGTTGGTGTCAGTGGAAGAAATAGTGATCATGTATTTATATCAGTGGGTGGAACTATGCCCCATGGTTAGTGTCAATGGAAGGAAATAGTGCCCTATTTTTGGTGTCAGTAATAATTAATAATATAAATGGCCTATAGTTGGTGTCCTTGAATGGAATAGTTCCCTAATGTTGGTGTCAGTGGAAGAAATAGTGATCATGTATTTATATCAGTGGGTGGAACTATGCCCCATGGTTAGTGTCAATGGAAGGAAATAGTGCCCTATTTTTGATGTCAGTAATAATAATAATGGCCCATAGATGGTTTCCTGGAATGGAATAGTTCCCCAATGTTTGTGTCAGTGGAAGGGATAGTGCATCATTATTGGTGTCAGTGGGAGGAACAGTGTCTCATAACAGTGGAAGGAACAGTGCCTCAGAAGCTGGATAAAGGCAAGCAAATGGCCACGTCTGGATAGATTTTGACGAAGACATCACTGGATAAGGTTATTCTGTGGGTCGCATAATATTTAGTTTTAGGTAACATTTCTTTTTTTTTTGTTCCAAATTAGTTTTTTTTGATAAAAATACAAGGGAACAAAGAGTTTAAGTATTACATTAAAAAGATCAAAAAGATCAATGTGACATTAAAATAAGTCAAATGAACAGGCAATAACAGGCAGTAAAATGTTGATGTAAGGTCACAAAGACAGTAGGGCTAAATATTCAGAAGTTGCTAATAACACATTAATATTTATGTTATGAGGTTGTATGTGTTATAAGTGAATGAAAAACGTAATATTCAAGGGCTTGCTAAGCAGAAGAGGTTATGTAAGGCTTGAGTATCATTAAGTAAAATATGCTTTGAGGGGGTGATCTTGTTACATAACATTTAATAATTGTGTGGGTGCGTGTTACCAGCGCATGCACCACAGTGGGATCTGAACATGAATTTAGGGATATTTGGGGGATGGGAAAAAAAGGGGGCGGGAGAGGGAGGTAGTGTTGGTACTGTAAGCGGCAAGTTGGATGAGGGAGTATTTGAGCAAGGGTGCATTTGGACAAGAAAAGGTGTATACAAGTGTCAATTGTTTGATATTGTAATATAGTTGAGTGCTAGGTAACATTTTTTTTTTTATTGCAAGGGAAATATTTTGTGATGATATTTATTTCTTTGTATTGAAGTTGGTTTTGGTATGAGAAATATAGGTACCGTATTTTCCAGCGTATAAGACGACTGGGCGTATAAGACGACCCCCCTAATTTTCAAGTTAAAACATAGGTTTTGGGCTATACTCGCTGTATAAGACTACCCCTCTTCCGAAGCAAGGCAACACCATTGAAAAACATCAGATTTCTCATAGATCTCCAAGGTACCCCAAGTACTGTAATACATGTAACCTCTCATAATATCTCCAAGGTACCCTAAGTATAAGTATTACCAGTAGATGTAATCTCAAGACGCTGGCTGTGCGGGAATCCTGTACCAATATACCGTATGTACCGTAGCTTCGACTACATACAGTGTACCGCGCTGAGCCAATCAGGGAGAGCGATGTATTCTATTATTGAATGCAGAGTCAGAGAGGCGGGCTGATGTTGCTCCGCCAATCCGAGCAGGCTTTGCATTCAATAATAGAATACATCGCTCTCCCTGATTGGCTCAGCGCGGTACACTGTATGTAGTCGAAGCTACGGTACATAAGGTATACCGGTACAGGATTCCCGCACAGCCAGCGTCTTGAGAGATTACATCTACAGGTAATACTTATACTTAGGTTACCTTGGAGATATTATACTCGGCGTATAAGATGACCCCCCATTTTTGGGGGATTTTTTTGAGGTTCAAAAGTAGTCTTATACGCCAGAAAATACAGTAAATGATATGTAAAGCATTTCTAATAATACTTGTTTCATGCTGATAATGTGTTACCTTAGTGTTTACATTCTAACTGTAATAACTTTTACTTCTTACGAGAATAGTGTTCCTTTAAACCATGTCCACAACATTCTGAAACCGTGTCTCAGATTAGTAGTTGTACATACAAAACCTTTTAGCTTTTAGCACCCGAATGAATGCAGTTTAGCAAATCTACATTACCATTACAGCTACATTACCATGTAACTGCAATGATAGTTACATTATCATTTTGTACATATATGTCAGATGTCAGTATATAATTCTTACTAAATGTTTTTTAAATTGGATACCCCCTATAAGAGCTGATGTTAAGCACAGCATGTTGTGGAGTCTAAAGTTGAAAAGGGATTCTGAAATAATGTCTTCTGGATTCTGTCCTGGAAACCTGTTCACTAGAGACCCAGCTCAGCGCGTAATATGCCATCGCCAACAGCATCCTGCAGGCTTCATTGACATGCAGTGTTATCTGTGATTCACATGCACCTAAGGTAACTACAAATGCCGGTTCTGGGATCTCACTTTGGATATACAGCTTTATATTAATACAACTGGGAAAATACAATGACTGCGTGCAAAGGAAGGGGATTTATGGCAGCTAGTCAGTGCTGCTCTTTTCCCGTATATGACTACACATAGATGAAATATTATATCACCACTCTTACAGCAGTCATTGCACTTTGCACTAGCTTATCAAAGTAGAACTTCAGCTATTTTTTTTTTTTTAAGTTTTGGATACAGTGATGAGGGGGGTCAGAATTTGTGTCATGTTTGTGATTGCTGTCTATTCCTCCATAAAGAAATATTTCCCCTAATGTCCTGTCATGGAGGCAGTTACCAGCAAGACAGTCACAGAAGGTGAGGAGAAATCTCTTCAAAGGAGACATAGGCAGCAATACAAGATTTGGAGCCTCTGTTGTATTTTTTTTGTTTTCTACATAGTTCATAGATTTCCTTCCACATTTCAGCTTAGTGACTTTATTGGCAGAAAGTAAAGGAAAAAAGTAAAACCTTAAAGAGTTTCTAGCCTTTCATCACTATATAAAAAAGAACAAACAGCTTTAGCTGGAGTTGCTTTAAATAATGTAGCCGGTACAACATATTAGTTTGTAGTTTGTTTCACTTGTAGAAAATGGGTTGTATTCATTTTCTTGATAACGCATTAAAAAAAATGAAACGTAAATTAAATGAAAGTTAGGTGATATTTTTAACACAAGCATTTTTAGCTGGAGTTATTATATACTATATTACATGCACATGAAATTTAATGGCATCCGAATCTTAGTCCGTAAGGGTTCAATATTGAGTTGGCCCACCCTTTGCAGCTATAACAGTTTCAACTCTTCTGGGAAGGCTTTTCACAAGGTTTAAGAGTGTGTCTATGGGAATGTTTACATAGTTACATAGTTACATAGTGAGGTCAAAAAAAGACATCAGTCCATCCAGTTTAACCTATGATGTTACATAGTGAGGTTTACACAGGCGGGCGGATCTCCACACTAGATCCCCGACGATCGGGGCAGAGCAGCGGCGATAGCCGCTGCTCCTCCCCTGGCCCGACTCCCGCTGTGAATGAAAACAGCGGGAGTGCGCCTCCGGCGGCGCGCGAGCGCCGCCTACAGGGGAGGAGTCTGACGACGTAGGTCTACGTCGTCAGACGGGAACGAGCCACTTTGCTGCAGTACTATTACAGTACTTAGCAGTAAAGTGGTTAAAGCTAAACTCAAAGCAAAAATAGTTTCAGCATTATTTCAATTATATTTAAAATAGTTACAAAAGCATTTATATAGACTACCGGTCAAAATAATTGGAACAGTACAATTATCCATTTATTATTAATAATAAAAGAAGATCTATCATTATAATTTTTATTTTACAGTTCTGTCCTCTATGGGACAAAGTACATGTAGTAGTTTGTCCCATGTTTCCAAGTACTTTCTAATCCTAGTTATGAGGTCCAATCTGCCCTCATTCCCTTCCTGCTTTAGCCAATCTGACTCCAACTATGAAGGAAATGGCCGATTCATACCTGCAACTGTATCAGCTATAATCACTTCCTCAATACATGATATGGCAAGAGGAATACAGAACGAGGGGAAAGCCATATTGGCCTCTGCATTCCTTTTGCCATTGCTTGTATCAGGAAAGACAAGCTGCAGCTATGAACCGGCTGTCTCCTTCATAGCTGTTGTCAGATTTGCCATGGCAGGGGGGGTGGGGGGAAGTTTGGACCCCATAACTAGGGTTAGAAAGCACTTTGAAACCTGGACAAAGTACTACATGTACTTTGACCTATAGAGGATAAATCTTATATATAATGATAGATCTTCTTTAAGCATTTCAAAGCCCGGGAATAACCTGAAATAGTACAAATGCAAATTGTAAGCTGCCATAGTAAAATAATATAAATTTAAGGTCACTAAAAGATTAAAAATTAATTACATTTTAAAATTTCAGGGAACAAGTAATGGATTAACAATTTACAATTAAAGCTGCACTACGAATACATACGTATAATAGACATAAATTTAATTTATATAACTCTGTATTCATGAATGCATTATTACATTTGTTTTTTGTTCAGACTGGGACAGGTTGCAGTGCTCATGTGCTAAGAAGGAATGAAATAATAGGAAAATAGAGAAGCATGACTGAGAGGTAAGTTTATTAGTCTGCTGCTTCTCTTTTCACTGTCCAGTCATAGGCTGGCGCGGAAGGGGGAACCTATAACTGTTACATAACTTCAGCAAAGGATATATCAGGTCTCCTGTCTTGCTAGACGTGGCTGTAATGTGTGGCAACACCGTGTCAATCTCAGAAATGGATGGACAGAAATAAAATATTTTTAGCAGGTAAAACAGTTGCAGCTTTTTTTGATTACTTGCAAACTCTTCGTCTGTTTAAGAACAGTGTTAGAAATGTACCCTCTGAAGCATTATTTAGACATTACTGCACTGCAGCATGTTGTATATTGCTCTAAATGTTAGGAAAATGGCATTTAAGAAAGAATTCAATACATCTTTGAGAATACAGGTATTTCGCTTACAGAATTGCAACAAAACATCCAAGATGTCAAGGAGTACAGTTTTCTAAACTATCAAAAGGATCTTTAAAACTGTTGGAAACTTCAATGCTTTCTTTAACTGGGGTGCCTGGACCGCTGGCCAGCGATGGCCCTTCCCCTTGTTGGGTTGACACCCTTACCTACCTGGGGGTCCGGGTAACTAGACATCAGAGGGATTACTATGCCCTGAATCTCCTCCCGCTCATTCCTAGGCTCCAGCAACTGGTGCAGGTGTGGAAGAAGATTCCGCTTTCCCTATTGGGTCGGATTGCCCTCCTAAAAATGAAATTTCTTCCAGTGGTATTGTATTTTTTGCGCCACTCCCCATTTTGGGTTCCGAAAAAGTTTTTTAGCAAGCTGGATGGTATTATTAGCTCCTTCCTCTGGTCCCCCGGAGTTCCCAGGATTGGCCTACGGGCCCTCCAGGAGCCTTGGGGTAACGGGGGTCTTGCTCTCCCGGATTGGCGTAAGTATTACCTGGCTGGGCAGATGGTGTTTGCGTGGAGCTGGCTGAGGGCAGATGAGGGGGATTCTGCTACGGTCTTGGAAGCAGCTCATTTGGGTTCATATGAAAGCCTCCGTCTGGCTTTGTATCGGGGGATAGGCTCGGACCTCCCGCTGACGGCATCCATGAGGGCTACCATTAGGGCGTGGGGTCAGACTAAGATGTTGGGGGACATAACTACGGAGGGGGACCTGCTGTCTTTTGACAACTTACGCACTCGACATGACTTGCCCTCTACCCATTTTTTTAGGTATCTGCAGCTACGTCATGCATTTAGGTGTCAATTTACTGATTCCACGATTGAACCTGTACCATCTGACCTGGAATTAATGCTGACTAATCCTGACCTTACAAGACATTATCCTCTGTTTACAAGGATTTATTTAAACTGACTCCATCGAGTATTGTAAAGTGCAGGGAACGCTGGACTGCTGAAATTCCTGGGCTCCAGGGTGAGGACTGGGATGATATGTGGGTTGAACCCTTTAAACATTTAATTGCTGCCAGGGACAAACTTATACAATTTAAGTTTCTTCATAGAATATACTATACTCCTGCTCCCTTAGCTAAAATGTATCCCACCTCCCCTGCTGAATGCTGGCAATGCTCTGCCTCCCCGGCGGATGCGACACACATTTTATGGGATTGCGCGCTGATTCAGCGATACTGGTCGGAAGTTACCTCCTGTTTGGGGGGGGGGGGGGTGCTGATGACCGCAGTCCCGCTGCCCCCAAGCATTTGTCTATTGGGTTTGGTGGAGGAGGTGGTTCCCTCGGTAGCACATAGAACCCTTTTGACTATCCTATTGTTTTACGCCAAAAAGGCCAAATTGTTGCATTGGAAGAAGGGAGCCCCGCCTTCCCTATTGTACTGGAAGGGATTGGTGAACGCTGTCCTGCCTCTATATAAAGCGGCCTATCTGTCCAGAGGGTGCCCCAAGAAGTTTGAGAAGGTGTGGAGGGCATGGGTAGAATCTTTTGATACGGTGCGGTAAATGTCTTCTGAAATTTGCCTTGATGCTGTCCACCTAATTGAGTGATGCTTTTGTGTGTGAACTGGGAGCCCCGGCGACTGGATGCTTGGTGTGCCTGGGTTCAGTCGTTCCGGGTCCTAATATTCTAGCCTATTTGGGAAACATTCGGTTGTATTTGGGGGTTGGGTTGCCTGGGTGGGGGGGTCTACTGCTTGTATATGGTTCCCTCATGTTGGGGGGAGCCTGTCCACTGTCTTTTTTTCTATTGTGTTTTTGTATGTGTTGCTTGTTCAAAACTTTAATAAAAAGAAATTTACAAAAAAAAAAAACTGTTGGAAACTATGACAGTATCAGGTCTGGCAGACTCAAAGCCTCAACGGAATCAAAAACATCTTTCTGAGAGGCAACAGCTTGCATCATAGGCGCCATACTGGACAACAACTTCAATCAGAGTGGTCAGTGTAAGCAAGAAAAAACAAGTTGGTGACTTGCAAAAGCGGCTGGCACCCTGAATCAAGCACAGTAAAACATAGAAATTTCAAGGCTTAAAGCTCAGCTCCATCCCAATATGACATTTGTTCAATTAACCCTTGCAGTCGGTCTCCCCTGAGTGCAAGGTTTAATTGCACATTTGGTCTGGGAGCAGAGGATTAAAAGAGAAGTATGGCTTTAAAAAAATAACAAACATTATACTCACCTAGGTGGATACAGCATCGATATGATGCAGCATCTGTCCTCCGCTGGCTCTAAACCCTGAATCTCTGATTGCTCAGTTCTCCCCCTCTGCTCTGAGCAGAGAGCCATGGCTGCTAGTCAGTGGCTCTTTGCTCTCCTGTTCAGTGCTCACTGGAGCGCTGGGCTGTGGAGGGGATGGATCGCAGATTGTCATTCAGTGGCTCCTTGCTTTCCCCTTCAGTGCCTACTGGAGCACTGGGCTGTGGATGGGGTGGATCGAAGACTGTCATACAGCGGCTCTCTGCTCCCCCCTTCAGCACCCACTGGAGCACTGGGCTGTGAATGGGGCGGATCACTGAGAGGCTGAGCTAGGTGCCGATCCAGGCTTCTGGGTGGATCCCAACCATATGGTCGGGATTTTTCCAGGGCTTAGACAGGCTCTGTGACATCAGCTGACAGTGGGCTTTAAACTGCTGTTGGCTGAAAACAGATCACAGGAGTGCAGAACAAACTGCACTCCTGTGATCCACAGAAGTATAGCCAAACAATGTGGCTATACTTCTCCTTTAAGGTGTAAATACTTGCCTTACTCCTTGGTCCAGAAGATTCCCTCCAACACTGCGACCACTTCCCTGTAGATCAGGGTTGGCAAGCCATTAATCCAGATATACTGTTCCACCGTGGGCAGCCAACAGGTAGATCAAAAACACAGCCCTGCATTGGTGATCCTTCCCCTGCCTTCCCGGTTCTTCCGCCATTCAGCCTCAGCCCCCCCCACTGCAGAGCGGAAAGAGGGACATATCACAGTATGGGAGCTGCCAAAGTTAACTGTTCACATTAACCAGCAGGTGATTGGTTGCAAGGAATTAGGCATTCCTAACATTGAATCACCGGCTTGTTCACGTGATGAAAGTTAACTCTGGCAGCTCCTGCTTCTGCCCTCCATCCAGTACTGTAACACCTCTCGCTCTCCACTTCACTGCACAGTGTTCACTAATGTAATAGGAAGGATACTTCTACCTACACTGTGTGTGTGATTGGGGGGGGGGGGAAACATGTGGAAGGGTGTGAAAGGAACAGATGACACTGGTTGAGGGAGGCACAGGACACTGCTATGTGGGGGCAAAGGATACTTCAGGGAGGGGTGATGTGAAGGGGATCAGAGGGCACTGCTATGGGGGGGGGGGCAGAGGGCACTACAGGGAGGAGTGAGGTGAAGCAGGGCACAGGACACTGCTATGGGGGATGTAATGTGAAGGTGACAGAGGGGAAGAAGACACTACAGTTGGGGGGTGAAGTGAAAGGGGGCAGAGGACACTACATGGGGGGGGGGGGGTTGCAAAGGGTATGCAGAGGAAAAAGTCACTACTTTATTAGGGGGGCAGAGGGGCAAAGGTCACTACTGTGGAGAGGATGCTGTGTTTTTATTGAGGTTTCATTGTTTTTTTATTTATGTTTTTTGAAAGGGCATCCCCCCACCCCCCTTACTTGGGGATCTTTGATTTTCTCTATGTTGTCCAGGTAGATCTCAACCTCTGAAAGGTTGCCTACCTCTGCTGTAGATGCTCTGTAAGCTGTAACCAGCCTCCTCAGCACACAATATGGGGTTAATATCTGTTTTATACATGATGACGCTGAGGCTCTGCCTGTAGATGGGTTGAAAGGTGGGTACAGTTTAGCTGGGCAGTAGCCAGCCCAGGTTGGGGAAAGGGTTAAGTGTCTCTGCTCAGTTCATGAAGAGGAATATAGTTGCTTTGTGTAATCATGTGAAGGAACAAGCTACAAGCAATCAGTCGTTAAATATGGTAAAGTGTGACTGGTTCTCTGGTAGTGAGGGGGTTGATGTTTTGGCTCCCTCCCTAGCAGTCAGTATCCAATAGAAACCGGATCTGAATATGCATTACGGAGATCCATGGCCTTATCAAAGGAAACGGGAAGGAAAGAGTTAAGTGAGAGCACACATGAGGCCTGCGCTAAGTGCTCAGCGGGACCCCATTCTGTTCCTAGTAACGAGGTATCAGAGATATGCTGGACTGGTGGAGTGGGCGCAGGCTCAGCACGTCCTTCCCAATGCAACATACAAGTTACAGTGTGTAGTGACATGGGACAATTCACTTTTCAGAAGAACTTTATTACTACACACAGTGAAAGCTCAACATTAAGTCGGAGAACTGCCTTAATGTTTGATTCTTCATATGACCACAGTCTCTGCCTGGTCTCATAAGGAGGGACCCCCACATGCATGGGTGCAGATGATCCCGCCCACAGACTAAAGCTTTAGGTAGTGGAAGAGAGCACAGAGCATAGGAGCCGGCTGGAGGAAGGAAACAGTTAAGTGAAACAGCCTCCTCTGTAATCCTATAGACATAACAAGCAATTAACCCTTGCAGTGTGGTGGTCCATTACAAGGGTGCAGTTTAACCACTTGCCAACCGCCGCACGACTATTTACTGCGGCAGTCAGCCCCTCACAGGCAGAGCGACGTAGTACTACGTCGCTAGCCTGTGAGGGTCTAGGGAGCGAGCGCGCGCCCCCGGAGGACATATGTAGCATAAAACAAATTGGCCGAAAATGTTAAAAAATTTTGATTTTTACATTTTTTTGCAAAATTCACGCTCTTTTTTTGTTTATAGCGCATGATCAAAAAATCACACAGGTGATCAAATACCACCAAAAGAAAGCTCTGTTTGTGGGAAAAAAAGGACGTCAAATTAGTTTGGGTACAGCGTCGCACGACCGCGCAATTGTCCGTTAAAATCACGCAGTGCCGAATCGCAAAATAGGCCCTGGTCAGGAAGGGGGTAAAATCTTCCGGGGCTTAAGTGGTTAAGCCCAGCAATTAAACTGTTTACCAAAAGAAAGCTCAAATAAGAAACATTCAATTAGGCCTCATTCACACTGGGTGCATCAATGCATACCCCATGCAAGGGTTGTGTTGCTGTGCATCCATTGATGTCAATTGGGACACAGCAGCTGCACGGACATGGCCACTGCTCCCAATATGTCATCCATGTTGGTGTGTATCCCCAAATCCACACCCACATGGATGTCATATTGTGTTCAGGTAGCCTCTGCAAAATAGGCCCTGGTCAGGAAGGGGGTAAAATCTTCCGGGGCTTAAGTGGTTAAGCCCAGCAATTAAACTGTTTACCAAAAGAAAGCTCAAATAAGAAACATTCAATAAGTGCCGGTTCACACTAGGGCGACCTGTGAGGCGACCTGGTCGCCTCACAGGTCGCCGCAGGTTGCCTCCCATAGGGAAGCTGCGGACCCGTTCTAATAGGAGCGACACAAGTCGCTCCGACCTAGAAAAAGGGTCCGGAGCTTCTTTGGGGCGACCCGGAGGCGACCGCCATAGACTTCAATGTTATGAAGTCCGTGGCGGCCGCTCCGAGGTCGCGGTGCGAAGTAGCGTCGCTGCAGTGTGAACCGGCGCTTAGGCCTCATTCACACTGGGTGCATCAATGCATACCCCGTGCAAGGGTTGTGTTGCTGTGCATCCATTGATGTCAATTGGGACACAGCAGCTGCACGGACATGGCCACTGCTCCCAATATGTCATCCATGTTGGTGTGTATCCCCAAATCCACACCCACATGGATGTCATATTGTGTTCAGGTAGCCTCTGCATATCATTATTACATATAGTTACATAGTTGTTAAGGATGAATAAAGACAATAGTCCATCCAGTTCAACCTATGTTGGTGTGTGTGTGTTCATGTAGATAATTATTTCTCATATCCCTGAGTATTGTGTTCGATAAGATGCACGTCCAAGAGTCTTTTGAAACTGTCCATACTTCCTGTTGACACCACTGATTGTGGAAGAGAGGTCCACATCCTTACTGCCCTGACAGTAAAAAAACCCCTACACAGCTAGTTAAACTGCTTCTCCTCCAATCTCATTGTGTGGCCCCATGTCCTCTTACACTCTCTTAGACTGAAGACTGAATAGTTTTCTACCTACACAGGGATTACCATTGAGATATTTGTATATCGATATCATATCTCCTCTCAAGCCTCTCTTATCCAGGGAGAATAAATTTAGCGCTTGTAGTCATTCCTTGTATTTGAGGTCCTTCAGCCGCCTTATTAATTGTGTTGCCCTTCTCTGAACTCTATCCAGCTCCAGTACAATCCACACATTGGCGTCAAACAGCCTATTTAAACTGAGCAGTGATAGGAGCACATTGCTGAGTGGTCTTTCAGCTTGTTCCTGTTCACCTGTGCCCTGACCTGCTTCTGGTTTACCTGTGCTGACTCAGCTCGTCTTTGACTCTCCTTTGGATTCCTGCCTGCCTACCTGTGACCCCGGCCAGTGATTGACCTTGCTCCTGTCTTATGCCTTTGTACCTCGCTGCCAGTTTGTGTACCGATTTCAGCTTGTATCCTGACACTGCTTCCGTCTCACCTTCTTGTACCTGCGCTGCCCGGCTGTTGACGACTCCTTGGCTTGTGTTCTGGCTACGCTCCTGCCTTCTCATCCAGCATCACAGAGTTCCAGTTCCAGGTGCTCATCCAGTGATCCACGGCCATCGGTCTCCTGTCAAAGTGCACCCAGTGCCATCTGCTATACCGGCCCTCGTGCCACTCTATGCCCCAAAGTGCCTGTCATCTCTACCAGGGGTGTTGGACAGGAGGTGCAAGAGAAGTCCCCTCTGCAGCTCGATCTCCACCAGGTACGTGATACCCCCAGAGCTTCTCCCCTACTAAGTAACCTGCATTTTAATTTTTAACTCCAAGTGCATCCCAATTGACATTAATGGGACTTCCTGTACAGGGATGCATGGAACACTTGTGCATTCCCGGGCGGGTACACATGGCCCTCGCACAGGGTATGCATTGATATGTCCTGTGTGAGCAAGGCCTAAATGTTATTAAATCCTTAAACCCAATGTTGTTCTCTGCAGGGTTTTTATATACACTTTGCCTACTAGTACATGTGCAGTGTATGCTACATTCAAGGCGTGCTTCTGGTGATGACTTTCATAGCTGTCGTTATGCTTATGTCAGCATTCAACTGATCTTTCAATTCCTCAAATGCCTGATGTCAAAGCTGGTCATCTGTGTAGCACCATATTAAACTGCAGATCTAAATAGAAGATACGGTAAAAGTGCACTGTCTTTGGTGGATAGGAGGGTTGAGTTTTGCTTTATAACATATAAAGCTGTTTTGGTATCACCGAGACAGAAGGGTGGGATCAAACCAACCATCAAGTGCAACACATATGTGGGAAATTTTGGGAAAAACTTTCTGAACATTATTTGATTGATTTCCACTGTAAAAAACATTGCTGTACATGTTTTAATCTGTTATATAGGCAAAACTTTGTTATTTTAATAAATTAAAAATACCTGGTGGTTTGAAATAAAAGTTCAAGGTATTTTAGTATTGTCTATTTTTTTTTCTTCTTTTTATTGCATATCAAAAACATACATAATAATACAAATTACATTTACAGTTTTTTTTAGCTGATCGTTCTATTCATCTACTCTATCTCTCACTAGTCACTTCCATACTACACCATTTACTCCACATTTTCTGATATTTCTGTAGGTTTCTCCTACTTTCATACATAACTTTTTCATATGCTACGATATGATTACCTGCATTCAACTTCCTGGGGGATATCTCTAAACCCTACTATTCTCTTAGCTTCTTTCCATACCACTTGTGCCATTTTAAACATGGGAATCCTAATTTTAGGTAACCTCGCTGAATGTACCACCAATGCTACCATTAAGTCCTCTACCTGGAGTATTTCCAATAGATATTTTTCCACTCCTCCTGCTCTTTCCTGTCTTATCCATGTCTGTAGCTGTTTTAACTGCCCTGCCAGGTAATATAACTATATATCTGGAAGTGCCATCCCTGTTTCAGTTTTCAATAGTTGTAATGTTGTTATTTTAAGTTTGGATCTACCATTAGTCCATATAAATTTTATAAATTGCGAGTTTAAGTTTTTAAATATAGATTTTGGTATAACTCCTGAAGAATGTGGGAATATATATAAACATTTGGGTAACACTACTTAAATCTATTCTACCTGCCACGGAAAGTGGCAACTTTGACCATATTCTCAACTTGCATTTACTTTGTTCCAATAAGGGATTTACATTCATTGCCAATGCTTCTTCTGGATCCAACGTAATTTGAATACCCAAGTATTTGAATGAACTCACTATCTTCAACAAGGATAATTGTTCCTCGTTCCTTTGTATATAATGTCTAAATGGCATTAAAACAGATTTCTGCCAATTGATTTTAAATCCTGAATACACTTCCCAAACATATTTATTAGTTTCATTGCTTCTGTTAAGCAGTTCTGTGTGTCTCCCATATACAGTATTATATCATCCACATAGAGACCAATGACCTCCTTCCTATTTCCCATTACTATTCCTTTATATTCCTCTGATTTCCTAAACCTCAAAGAAAGCATCTCTATTGCTATAGCAAATAGATGGGGGGATAGAGGATATCTCTGTCTTGTCCCTCTCTCTAAACTTACCGTAGATGACATTTATCCATTCATCAAAAGAGTTGAACGAGATTGACTATAGATTATGGTTATCCAATTTTTAAATCTTCCTTCCTTCATTTGTGCCATCAGTTGTGTTCTTCTTATATTAATTGACGTTGATTTTCCTGGCATAAAGCCAGTTTAATCGCTATGAATAATTGATGAAATTATGTTATTAAGCCTTCCCGCTAAGATATTCGCCAGTATTTTATAATCACTGTTAAGCAGTGAGATTGGTCTATATGAGGCACATTCACTTAGATCTTTATCTGGTTTTGGAATAAGCACAACCAGAGCCTCATACATAGATTCTGGCAAAGATCCCTGCATGAAAGCTTCTGTATACATTCTAGTTAGAACTGGCACTAGAATATCTATGTATCGACTATATACCTTCAGCGGAATTCCATCAGGGCCAGCTGATTTCCCTGATGCTAATAAACTCACAGCTTGCTGCACTTCCTCTTCTGTAATCTCCTTATACATCATACTAACTGGTTCTTCCGTCAACTTAGGATATTCTATTTCATCCATATATTGCTCCATCTCCCTATCTGTGCAAGTTAGCCTTGTCCTATACATAGAAACGTAATATTCATGGAAGCATTCAATTATCTCGTCTATCGCATACACCAACTCCCCCGCTCTATTTCTAACTTTAGATACTGCCAGTGTTGTTGATTGTTGTTTAACCATATGTGCTAATAATTTAGTCAATTAATTGACTCCCTTGTGCATAATTCAACTGATTTTGGAAAAAAAAATGTCTTTAAGAGTTAACTTCTGCTTGTATCTTATACAGCTCTATACATTTCTTCCACCTTTCTTTATTACTCCTTGATGCATCCCCTATATATTCAGTCTCCGCTTGCACACATTTTTCAGCTAGTTCTTCCTCTTCTTGCCTATTGGTTTTCTTAATATATGCTATTGTAGATCTCAAAGCTCCCCTTAGGTATGCCTTGAGTGCATCCCAACAATTACCATCCATTGGTAAATCGCAATGGGCTTCAAGGAACATTCTCAGCTGGTCCGGTATTTGGTCATTAATCCCTATTTGCGATAACCAATAAGGGTGGATCTTCCATCCTGTTCGTCTTCCCCCTAAGCCTACTGCCAGTTCAAATAGCAGTGGGGAATTATCTGACCACTCCCCTGGTAAGTTATGTAATTGACTGCACCAATGGTAGTGTCTTATCATTACCCAATGCCAGATCTATTCAGGAAAGTGACCCTTTCCCTATAGATGCACACGAGTATACTCTATTATCTGGGTTTATAGCACGCCTTTGATCTGTCCACCCCACCTCCTCTATTAACTTCCCAAATATACTTACTCCTACCTTTTCCTTCTGGTGAGTTATTCCATATTTATCTTTTACCGGGTCTAACCACATATTAAAATCCCCCATATATATAGCATAACCATCTGGAAATTGTTTCAGAAACATTACTGCGTCTTTTACCACTCGCAAGGTGGCCGATGGAGGATTGTAGATACCCATTATCACAAAAGGTATTGAGTACAGTTTAGCAAACATAAATACATATCGACCTTCAGCGATACTCCCCTTGATTATGATATGTGATAGGAGTGGCTAGACCACTGTATCCACATTTTTTAAGGTCACTTGTTCTTTAACCGGTTGCCGACTGCTCACAGTATATTTACTGCGGCAGTCAGCCCCGGCCAGGCAGAGTGACGTAGGTCTACTTCGCTCGCCTGTCACTCCTTTTAGAGCCAATAGCGGGCGGGCGCGCGCCCGCCGAGGCGCGCGCCCGCCTCGGCTCGTTCACAAAGGAGTGTGGGCGTGTGACCGGCAGATCCGATGTCCGCCGGTCACACTACGATCACCGGTACAGCGGGAGAAAGACAGAGCGGCTTATGTAAACAAGCCGCCTGTCATTCTCCCCTGTGTAAAAATGAAGATCAGACGGTTCTACTATGTAGAACCGTTGATCTTTGTTTTTACACTAGGAGACCTGTCCCCCTACAGTTAGAATCACGCCCCTAGGACACACTTAACCCCTCCCTGTCCAATACAGTTAACCCCTTCCCTGCCAGTGTCATTTTTGCAGTAACAGTGCATATATATAGCACTGATTACTGCAGTAATGTCACTGGTACCCCCAAAAGTGTCAAAAATGTCAGTCAAGGGTCCGATCTGTCCGCCGCAATGTCGCAATACCGCAAAAAAAATCGCAGATCGCCGCCATTACTCGTTAAAAAAAAAAACACCAAAAATTACAAAAACCTTTCCCTTTGTTAGTAAACGCGATAACTTTTGCGCAAACCAATCAAAATACGCTTTTTGCGATTTTTTTTACCAAACATATGTAGCGTAAAACAATTTGGCCGAAAATGTTAAAAAATTTTGATTTTTACATTTTTTTGGGGGGGAATTTCATATAAAAAAAAAAGTGAAAAATATTGTTATTTTTGCAAAAATTACGCTCTTTTTTTGTTTATAGCGCATGATCAAAAAATCGCGCAGGTGATCAAATACCACCAAAAGAAAGCTCTGTTTGTGGGGAAAAAAGGACGTGAAATTCGTTTAGGTACAGCGTCGCACGACCGTGCAATGTCACGCAGTAAAAAATCGCAAAAAACCCCCTGGTCAGGAAGGGGGTAAAATCTTCCGGGGCTTAAGTGGTTAGTCATATGTGTTTCCTGTAGACATATTATTTTTGCCTGCACCCTACGTATGGTTGAATACACTTGGACACTGCTTAGCCTCATCTCCTTTCTCCTTACATTCCATGACAGAAAGGTACATTTCTCATCAGTATTCACCATTTCTTATTAACACCTATTACAAATCTATATATTTGAAAATGTATTTCCATCTTCTTACAGTGTATATGCATATATCTTCCAACACAAGTCATAATAATGTCCTGAAACCAACTTCCTTCTTCACTACATATATTTTCCATCAATACCCATACTTCAGCCTTACAGCCATTCTATTCCATTCCATTCACTCAAATTACAATGGGGCATTGCCATCCTCTCCCTACTAGTATACTAGCAGGATGGCAAAATGTTGTGATGCAGAAAAAAGAGTGAACAAAAAAACAAGTCATAAAAACAAGTCATAAAAACAAAGGTAGGGAGTGGTAGAGAAATCAAAATACATTCAGAACTAGGAGCAATTAAGTATATTTTCTATATTGCTCTCCTCCCTCTACCACCAAATTTATTCCCTTCTTCTTCACCCCTCACAGACATAGTTATTTATTCCCAGTTACCATAGGAGGGGCAAATATGAAGGTAAGGGAAAAGGGAAGAAGTAAAGAAAGAAAGAAAGGGAGAAAATGAAAGAAAAAAATAAAAAAAATAAATAAATTCCAATTCTTTTCCATAGCGCAACAATCCTTATATCTGCATCTTCATGTTCCAATAAGTATTGATATTTATCATTGTAAAAAAAAAAAATAAAATGTGCAAAAACAAAGTGCAGGGAAAAGTGCAAAAAAAAAAAAAAAAGAATATATAACAGTAGTATTGTCTTTAAAATGTATAAATACCCCAAACTTTTTTTTTTTTCATTTTGAATAGAAAAGGTAATACCCCTGTCAAGTTTTATGAGGGCTCCACTTTCCATTCTGTGCACAATGTTTTACCTGAGAAGAAGTGAAGGAAAATCTGCAATAGGAAACAGGCAAAAACAATCTGACAGGGGCTTTATAGCATTCCCTCATTTAGTTCCATACAAGCTTTATTGAGTTTTAAAGGAATACAGAAAACTGCTGTGTATCCCATAGCGGGTTTAACATAAAAAAAAAAAAATAGATTAAAAAAAAAAGATACATTGCTTCAGAACCTTATGCATGAAAAGGACCATAATCCAACCAGACATATGACGCAGGAAGAGGCATCATTATCAGCCATGTGGGACATGTCCCTCGTTATTTAACTTAAAGGCTAAGTTCACCTTTTTCAGAAAATACCCTATGCAGTCAAGGGCCCCAGTAGATATCAAAAACTGTCCTGCTCAGTAAAGCATTCAATTATTTTTATGTGTTATACCTGTAGGACATTTCAGCCCCTCGGAAGCCCGGCTGAAAAATTCCCAGTTAGCATTCCCCATGTCCTTCTTTGTGCTAGGATGCGAAAACCTTTGGACGCTCACAGGCTTCTAGGGAGCCCAAACGGCCTGCATGTTTGACAATAAAATTAAGTAACATTTTACAAACTAGTAAATGTGTTCGTTTACACCCGCCGACATCCGATCCGCTAAAATCAGTCAGATGGGGATCCGTTACCCATCCATCTGGCGGATCAGATCGAATGGCAATAGGGTGTAAACCGACAGGAGGTTTGTTTACATCCGGCCACCCATAGATAAGAGGGGGCTGTGTCTGTGTCCACTCTGCATAAGTTTCCAATGGAGCCCATCCTGTGTTGGAGGGACATAAAAAAAAAAAAAAAAAGATTCTGGTAATAGATACATACAGTAATACATTGAATTGCAAACCTAATTCGTCCTGAAAACATGGTTGTAATCCAAAGCACTCGTATATCAAAGCGAATTTCCCTAAAAGAAATAATGGAAACTCAGATGATTCGATCCACAACCTTTTATTTATATAAAAATGATTACGACAATACAAAATACAGTACAGTAAAAAAGTATATGGTGTATACAGTACATGGCCAGAGGTCTGGGGGTAGAAGGATCACAGTTTTAATGTAAAAATGTTCACAATTTTAAAAACAATATCACGCCTTAAGGAGTCTGGTGCTCGTCCATGTATAGCCACTGGTGTATACAGTAAAGCCGCTGCTGTATACAATAAAGCTGTTGGTGTATACATTGCTGTGTGTGGCCAGAGCTCCAGGGGTGCTGGTGGCTCCCAGCGCTTCCTGGAGAACTCAGAAACACTCAGAGACACTAGGGAACTGCTGAACTGCTGACACGTCCGGGTTCTCTGAACACGCGTTACGCCCGCCCCACCCAGCTGGGAGTGTCTCCAAGTGACTCTGAGCCCTCCGGGAAGGGCTGGGAGCTACCAGTGCTCCAGATCTCTGGCCACATACTGTAATGTATACTCCAGCAGCTTTACTGTATACACTAGCGGCTTTACTGTATACATCAGCAGCTTTACTGTATACAGCAGTGGCTTTACATGGATGAATACCAGACTTCTTAACGCGGGATATACATTATGAGTTTTTTTCCACTTTTTTTTTTTACATTAAAACTGTGAAACCGTGATCCTTCTACTACTCATCTTGCAAGACAGTGTTCGCATTTCAAGTTACAATTTAAAAAAAATGTTGCAAAATTCTCATATACCACGTTACTCGCAAACCAAGGTATTTCTGTATAAGTGTCAAGCCTTTTCTCTGCGTCTTTGTTGCCATAATGTAGGAAAAGCAGAAGGATATTTCTGGCCAGCCTAATGACAAAAGGTAATACACCTCAAGCATAAAATTTCTATATCTGCTTTAGGTGCAAAGTTTATCCCTTTAGAGTGTCTTGCCTGCGATAAAGTAAATATGTTCAGCTTCTCTCCCATTTGTGAGGCGTCATCAGAGTAAATGTCATTTCTACAGCCTCACAGAAGATAATCTGAGATGGTGATTGGCATTTCCCTCAGGCAGAGCCCCAAGATCTACCTGTCAAACATTATTTATCATAGGATTCAAAGCGCACAGACCCCTAGGCTGTGTCTCATGTTGCTGGTACTCTATGTTCTGTACTTAGTGGAAGCTCACATCACAATTATTCCGACTAGGCAATGTAAAGTAATGCTTCGCATTCCCTGGGGGAGGCCTTCGCCACACAAAGTGAAGTCCTTTCAGTAATTCTAAAGCGTTTTTTTTTTTTTTCCAGGAGAATTCCTACTGATTGCCGATCTCTAAAACCTTTTGCTATTATTACTGCCAATTTGTTCTTCTTGTATGTTACATAAGTGCATTAGGGCACATAAGCATCTAATACCATAGGAACTAGGTTGCCAGGGAAACATTTGTACCTGCAGATGTTTTCCATCCCACATGTTGCTTGAATAAAGAGGAAAAAAAAAATAGCATTCATCTGAATTCTTTTTTTTCGAAATGCCAACTATCAGGGAGTCCCTTTTTATTTAGCATGTTTAAGCTTGAAGTTCTACTAAAGCTCACATTGCTAAAATCGAATGTAGAAGGAGAGGCCGGGAGAGCTGGAGATAAATAGAAGAGAAATGAACTGTTTGATATGCAGCAGCCCCAGCTCTGTATTCCCTGTGTGGTAGGGGAATACCCTGGTGCTCCCAGGAGAGCACTCAGCTCTCTGCTTTCTGACAAGGCTGAGTAGATTATTCTTTAAGCTTCAATAATTCACAGACTGTCTTGCTGAGGGTTTTCCAAAAGCTCTGAATACACAGCGCTGACTAGAAGTGTTCAAAATAATTTCCTCTGTGCCTATGCCTGGCTATAGAAAGAGCAGCAAAGGGTGATTTTCATTATTTTTTTCCCTAGCATCATCTTTTCTCTTAACTGCTTTTCACCCTGACGTGCTTTTGCTTTCAATCATTTAAGCATTAGAGCAAGCTGCTTCAGCCTAAGGACATTTCTAAAGTAAAATGTACCCAAAAGTATTTGTTTAACTCCTTTAAGACTGCCCGCCGCAGATGTACTGCGGCAGGCAGCCGCTCCTGGGCGAATCGCCGCACATGTATGGCGCTCCCGCCCCCGCTTGTCAGCAGGGAAGCCAATGCATGTGTCAGGCGGCTCTGATTGACGCCTGACACTCTCGATCGCTCCCCGCTGAGAGAGAAGTTCGGTCGGCTGTTGTAAACACAGCCGACTGTCCTTCTCCCTGAAATGATCACAGAGCTCATGGGATCCTGCTATATAGGATTACATGTCTCTATGGTCATCTCAGAAGCCACGCCCCCCCACAGTTAGAATCACTCCCCTAGGGTCACATTTAACCCCTTGATCACCATCAATGTTAACCCCTTCCCTGACAGTGTCATTACTACAGTAACAGTGCATATTTTACCCCCAAAAGTGTAAAAAATGTCAGTCAGGGGTCCGATCTGTCTGCCGCAATGTCCCAGTCCCACAAAAAATTGCAGATCGCCGCCATTACTAGTAAAAAAAAAAAAAAAAACAATAAAAATGACATAAATCTTTCCCGTTGTTAGTAGACGTGATACATTTTGTGCAAACCAATCAAAGTACGCTTATTGCGATTTTTTTTTTACCAAAAATATGTAGCAAAAAACAAATTGGACTCAAATGTTAAAGTCTGATTTTTACATTTTTTTTGGGAATGTCATATAGCAGACAGTAAAGTAAAAAAATATTGTTATTTTTTTCAAAATTGTCGCTGTTTTTTGATTTATAGGCAAGGGGTGCTAAAGACCTAGGTTCAAAAAGTGCCACATCCCTGATTGAAGTACAAGAAAATTGGTTCCCCTAAATGGGACTTTTAAGGCACATAGATAATAGAATTGTATTGGTATGAGAAAATATTAAATTTTGTTAAATACAAAAGTCAAACAAAAGATTAAAATGACATGTGCAAACATGAGATAAGCAGAAGGACAAAACTCGTGACGCTAAGATTAGTAACCCGACATGTTTCGAAGCCAAAAAATGCTTGCTCCTTCTTCAGGGGTTGTTTCAAAGCGGTACTCTGATAATACAAAGATGGATGTATGAGAGTCATAGATTGTAAAATCTACATATTACAAAGTAATTTAGCAATTCACATGATAATATATAAAATGTAAGTACTTACAGAGTTAGGTCATAACTAGGCTTTCATTGTATGCACAAAGATTAAAAACATCTGATTGGTGTGGATCCTTCTGGCAATATATGTGGCAATGTATGTAAATTTCATCAATTGGTAGGGACCCCAAAAAATGAGGTTTGGAAGGTGCCCTGATGGTAGCTGAGCATCTGAAGTCCTCAGAGAGAGGAGCCAGGAGCAATCCCAAGTGATATATGATGTCCAAAAGAGGACTTCAGATGCTCAGCTACCATCAGGGCACCTTCCAAACCTCATTTTTTGGGGTCTCTACCAATTGATGAAATTTACATACATTGCCACATATATTGCCAGAAGGATCCACACCAATCAGATGTTTTTAATCTTTGTGCATACAATGAAAGCCTAGTTATGACCTACCTCTGTAAGTACTCACATTTTATATATTATCATGTGAATTGCTAAATTACTTTGTAATATGTAGATTTTACAATCTATGACTCTCATACATCCATCTTTGTATTATCAGAGTACCGCTTTGAAACAATCCCTGAAGAAGGAGCAAGCATTTTTTTGGCTTCGAAACATGTCGGGTTACTAATCTTAGCGTCACGAGTTTTGTCCTTCTGCTTATCTCATGTTTGCACATGTCATTTTAATCTTTTGTTTGACTTTTGTATTTAATAAAATTTAATATTTTCTCATACCAATACAATTCTATTATCTATGTGCCTTAAAAGTCCCATTTAGGGGAACCAATTTTCTTGTACTTTTTTGATTTATAGCGCAAAAAATAAAAATCGCATAGGTGATCATTTACCACCAAAAGAAAGCTCTATTTGTGGGGAAAAAAAGGACATAAATTTCGTTTGGGTACAGTGTCGCACGACCGTGCAATTGTCCGTTAAAGTAACGCAGTGCTGAATCGCAAAATAGGGCCTGGTCAGGAAGGGGGTAAAATCTTCCGGGGCTGAAGTGGTTAAAGTCCAACTCCAGTTGCAATTAAAAAGTAGCCATTGAAGTACAAAAAAAAAAATGAAAAAAAAATTAAATAAAAAATTCAGCTTTAAAGTCTGGTGCACACTATGTGATGAATGAACAATATAAACAATAATGTGATCAAATTTCACCAATACACAAATGTCAGGAAGTTTGACTGATTAACTAAAGGATAAGTTCACCTTTTGTAACATGTTACACTCATATTCAGGGTATAACATTTAACTGTTGCACCAAACCTTGACCCCCCCACCCCCGGTCCCCCGTTGTGAGAGAGAGATGGGGATCTTCTCCCTGCACTCACTGTCACAATAAAAAAATAAATAAAAAACATTGCCGTGCAGGGCTACACCCACTGAACTGCATCGTTCATTCACAGAGCTCTGTGAATTTGAGAACTACAAGTACCGACAGACTTTGCAGCTGTCGGCTTGTATTTCTGAATGAACTACCAGGGTACTGTTGAGCATGCTAGGTAGTTCATTGATTCTTCCTGTCAGTATTTAACTGCCTGCTTGTGCGAGGTACGAGCTGACAGCTTATATTATACAGTTGACAGGAGTCCTGCATTGCACCCGCGATCAGCTGATCGCAGGTGCAATACTTCACAGGTTCCTAGTAAAAAATTGAATGATAAATGCACATTTTTTTACCTACAAAAAGATGTGCATTTATTTATTTTATTTTTTTTACAAAGGTTAGTTTCATAGGTGTGCACACAGTGTGTGTCAGGTGTGCCTGGGCACACCCTAATCACCCTGTGTGGCACAGATTGCCTCTGTTTAAACCCCTGATATTTCACCAAAGCTCCCGAACGGGGCTCCTAAACTGTAAAAAAGAATTATAAAAATAAATTTGTAAAAAAACAAAATAATAAAGATAAAAACTATTGACACTGTCCACTACACTACTGACACAGATCTCTGCCCTACTGACACCATCAGTATATATATATATATATATATATATATACACATATATATGGACACACACATATGTGTTTGAGCTTTGAGGTGCACACCCTAATGCAATAGGCTGTGCACACCTATGGTGAGTTTATCCTTTACGTCAGCGATATTGATTATTTATTAGATAAATATTGAAATAAAATTACACTGACTCAGTTAGTTATTCCCTGAATTTGTGCTCTATGCAGATATTTTTAAGCACAATAAAATTGTGTGAAAGTATGGACCACGAAAATAGAAAAAAAAATTAAGATTTATTTAGTAATTAAGTCGCTAACGATTATGTATAGTGGCAAGATTCATAGTATGACATAGACACATAAACGTTATATTCCACAACTAAAACCATGACTTATATGGTAAAAATTGTATGCCTAATAATAGGATAAATTGGATAATTTACTTTATCACAACCAAGGTACGGAGTACCAATAATCTAACTAACCTAGCAGACAACTAGGTCTGCATTTATTAGATCCCTGTCACATCTTTGCAGCAGTATAAGGGGGTCAAGTCTGTCTACAGGCTGTAATGATACAACTTGGATTTGGTTACCAATTCCCTAGAGAATTATGATATTGAACACGGCAGGTAATGCCAAAATCTAGCACACAATAAGAAAATTTAGCAAGGTAACTTATATTCAGGTGTAAGATGGAATTTTTCAAGGTAGTAGACCCTCAGACCAAGAGAGTGTGTTGCATGCTGATGGTGATGATCACATGATATGATGATGAGGATGAAGAATGATGATTATAGATGCTGATTAACCACTTACCTACTGGGCACTTTCACCCCCTTCCGCCCAGGCCAATTTTCAGCTTTCAGTACTGTCACACTTTGAATGACAATTTAGCGGTCATGCAACACTGTACCAAAATTACATTTTTTTTTTCACACAAATAGAGCTGTCTCTTAGCGGTATTAATTCACTGTTGGGTTTTTTATTTTTTTGCAAAAAAAACAAAAAAAGACCACAAATTTTGAAAAAAAAAGTTTTACTTAGTTTCTGTCAGCAAATTTTTTAAAATAAGTAATTTTTCTCCTTTACTGATGTGCGCTGATGAGGAGTCACTGATGGGCACTGATAGGCTGCACTGATGGACACTGAGGAGGTGGCACTTATGGGCACTGATGAGGCGGCACTGAAGAGCGCTGATTAGGTAGCACTAATAAGGAGGCACTAAGATGCCACACTGATGGGCACTGATAGGTGGCACTGATGAGCACTGATAGGTGGCACTGATGGGCACTGGTAAGCGGCACTGATGGGCATTAATAAGTTGCACTGATAGACACACTAGTGGGCAATGATAGGCATCATGGATAGGTGGCACTGATTGGCAGCACTGACTGGCATCACTAATGGGCACTGATTGGTGTCACTGATGGGCACTGATTGGTGTCACTGATGGGCACTGCTGGGGCTATACTGTAATCAGGGCACTGATGATCAGTGCCCTGATTACCTGTACATATCTCCCCTGCAAGGAGAGGCCACACACTCTGCCAGTGTGAGTGTGCTTGGACACAGCCGATCACATGGGTAAGGGGCCGTGTCATCGGCTCTTTACCAAGATTGGGGTCGCGACGTGTCCTAGGAGCATGGCATGGCCACGATCGCTGCACTGCGTGCTCCTGCAGGTGCGCGAGAGCGACGGTTCTAGGGCCACCGTCATATTTCGTTATCCCAGAACAGGAGTGCATCCCGCCCACCGTCATTTTACTATAGAGCGGACGGGAAGTGGTTAAGGAGGATGAAGCTGAAGAGATCAAGATGTTTCCCTTTTCTCTCTAAATTTCCATTTTTATTCCCAAAATTTCCTTTATCTAGGGACCAGCCCAGAATATGTAGTTTGGAATATTTACTCACCTCTGAATGGGGAGTAATATCACTGAATAACTACTTGTTTGCACAGCCAGTAGTTTCACTTGTCCACCAGATGGCACTAGATGTCCCCCAGATGGCAGTCCTAAGACTAGAAATCCCTAAATTAGGTCTTCTGGGAATGAAATTGGAATTTATTTAATACAATCTCATAGAGGGTTTAAAAGTTTTATCCCTAGGTTAATTTAAATATGTTATTTTACTTATCGAGTGTATATTTTTAGTCCTGTGTGTGTTTGGCATTATTTGTTTTAATCTGATGTTAATCTTTGGTATCTATCTAATCATGTATCTCTGGTTAAAGATGTCTGACTCGATCCAGCGATCCGTCCACAGAAGAGGGGAACAATACTTCTGGCATATTATACCCTGTTAAAAGGGAAAGCACATGGGACCTGACTTTTATTGGCTCAAACCACAAGCTGAGAGTGTTGGAATGTTGGTGCTGGGTTTTGCACAATACCGAATGGAGTGATTCACAAAAACGTTGCAGAAAGAATACAGTATTTATGGCACAAGTGGAAGAAAATAATAATGGACACACACAATGATAATAAAAGGACATTTAGAATTAATGTGGACTTGCACTGTTGATTTTTTTAAAGTTTTTTTTTTTACATATGATTTATGGCATTATATGAGTTAATTAATTGTTTATTTTATCTAATACTTAGCGGCACTATTTAATATAATATTTGCTTGTCACATGTGGGAATGCATAGGGGGAGATTTACTAAAACTGGTGCACACAGAATTTGGTGCAACTGTGCATAGTAATCAGCTCAGAGGCGTAACTAGAACCTTCAGGGCCCTGATGCAAGAAACCATGAAGGGCCCCCCAGATCCCTGGCCGGGGCCCTTACCTTCAAGCCCAGGGCTCTTCCCACTAATCCTGGGGCTCTTTACACTCGTTGCATGGCCTTTTATTATGGTCCCGCAGCAGGATTCTTTCACAAGTTCTGCAGTGGGCCCCCTTTCTGCAATCTTGGGGCCTCCCACAGTGGTGCAATGCCAGGGTCCGGTCGCAAGTGTGACATTTGCAATCCTGGAAGTTCACCCACTGGTTTGCTACCGGGCCCCCTGGAGCATGGGGCCCGGTAGCGATTGCAACCCCTGCAACCCCTGTAGTTACGCCCCTGAATCAGCTTCTAACTTCAGTTTGTTCAATTAAGCTTTGCCAATAAAACCTAGAAGCTGACTGGTTACTATGCACAGTTGCACCAAATTCTGTGTGCACCATTTTAGTAAATCAACCCCACATAGTTTATGCAGCAGTATCTGGGTGTAAAATCTTTTTTTAGGCAATTGCATGCTCATATTCATATATACTTGCTTTTCTATCGAAATTGTTGCCACTAAACTCGCACCATAGTAAAGGTCTTTTATGATCTTGCCCTTGTGCAAGCGCCCTAATACTAATTATTTTAAAACTATCACTGGTAAAACAAGTATTTGATGTTTTATGCCTTTTTGACTGTAGTTTACATAGAAGATAACATTATTAAGTAATACAATATTGCCAAAAGAAAATCGTATTTTCCCCCAAAAACTTGATAAAATGGATAGATATTATTCTAGTTCATAATGTGTACACATGTAAGGGAGCTTATATATGTATAGTAAATGGGGATAGCAGCATATACAAATATTCGTAGCTAGAGTTGAGCGGACACCTGGATGTCCGTGTTCGGCGGGTTCAGCCGAACTTGAAAAAAAAGTCCGGGTCCGTGTCCCGGACTTTTTCCGAACTTTACCCGGACACCGAACCCCATTGAAGTCAATGGGGACCCGAACTTTCAGGCACTAAAATGGCTCTAAAACACCAATGGAAAGGGCTAGAGTGCTGCAAATGGCAGCAAAACGTAGCTAAGAGCATGGCAAGTGCTCTGCAAACAAATGTGGATAGGGAAATAACTTAAAACAACTTAAAAAAAAAAACAGAAAAATAAAACAATGTTCTTCATCTGTGAAGAACGAGGCCCATATGGAGTAGGAGGGAGGTTGAGGTGGTGGTGGATGTGGCGGTGTCATAGGCGTGCGCACAGGGTGTTCCGGGTGTGCCTGGGCACACCCTAATCACCTAGGGCACATTAGCATTATCGCTCTGTTTGCCAGTGAGGAGATGGGAAAGATCTCCCTCGGACCTGCTCTGCCATAAGAGAAGTGCCACACACTTCTATTTCACTTTGCCAGCAGGGAGAGTAATGTACCAGGGCCATATACATGTAGGCAAACACATGCATGTGTATTTAAACTTTGGGGTGCACACCCTAATGCAATAGGCTGCGCACATCTATGGGCGGTGTAGGTGGAAGCGGCGGTGGAGGAGGACGAGGTAGCCAACACGGCTTTTTTTCAGTCATTTTAAATGAGGGTACACCCCAAAAGAGTGAGAAAGAGCAAAAATAGAACAATAGCTGGGTAAGGTCGGTATCCATCTCTATTCTGCACAAGGTACGTGAGCTTTTCCACATTGTCTCTGGACAGGCGGCTGCGCTTGTCTGTGATAATGCCCCCAGCCATGCTAAATACACGTTCAGATAATACACTGGCTGCAGGGCACACCAGCACCTCCAAGGCGTAAAGGGCAAGCTCAGGCCATGTGCCCAATTTGGAGACCCAGAAGTTGAAGGGGGCAGACCCGTCATTCACTACATGTAGGCGTGTGCACACATACTGCTCCACCATGTTGGTGAAATGCTGCCTCCTGCTAAGACGTTCCATATGAGCTGCTGGTGCTGCTGTTTGTTGTAGCGTGCTGACAAAGCTTTTCCACATTTCGGCCATGCTAACCCTGCCTTCTGAGGTGCTGGCGGTGCCCTGGTTGCGTTGGCGACCTCTTCCTCCTCCTCCTCTGCCTTGGCCTTGTGCTTCCACTGTGGCCCCACTGTCAGGTGGGAATGCCAGCAGCATCGCGTCTACCAGCGTGCGCTTGTACTCGCGCATCTTGCGATCGCGCTCCAGTGAATGGATTAAGGACGGTACGTTGTCCTTGTAACGGGGATCCAGCAGCGTGGCCACCCAGTAATCAGCACAAGTTAGAATGTGGGCAACTCGACGGTCGTTGTGGAGACACTGCAGCATGTAATCGCTCATGTGTGCCAGGCTGCCCAGAGGCAACGAAAGGCTGTCCTTTGTGGGAGGTGTATCGTCTATGTCCTCTGTATCCCCCGAGCCACGCACCAGTGATGGCCATGAGCTGGCCTGGGTGCCACCCTGCTGTGAACATGGTTCCATCTCCTCCTCCATCTCCTCCTCCTCATAGAAGGCATAGAAGTGGGATAGTTAAGCTGACAACGGCGTCATCGGCACTGGCCATGTTGGTGGAGTACTCAAAACAGCGCAACAAGGCACACAGGTCTCGCATGGAGGCCCAGTTATTGGTGGTGAAGTGGTGCTGTTCCGCAGAGCGACTCACACGTGCGTGCTGCAGCTGAAACTCCACTATGGCCTGCTGCTGCTCGCACAGTCTTTCCAGCATGTGCAAGGTGGAGTTCCACCTTGTGGGCACGTCACATATGAGGCGGTGAGCGGGAAGGCCGAAGTTACGCTGCAGCACTGACAGGCGAGCAGCAGCAGGGTGAGAACGCCAAAAGTGCGCACAGACGGCCCGCACTTTCTGCAGCAGCTCTGACATATCGGGGTAATTTTTAAGGAACCTCTGCACCACCAAATTCAGCACATGCGCCAGGCAAGGGATGTGCGTCAAACCCGCTAGGCCCAGAGCTGCTATGAGATTTCGCCCCTTATTGCACACCACCAGGCTGGGCTTGAGGCTCGCTGGCAGCAACCACTCATTTGTCTGCTGTTCCATGCTCCTCCACAACTCCTGCGCGGTGTGTGGTTTTTCCCCCAAACAGGCAAGTTTTAAAACTGCCTGCTGTCGTTTACCCCTGGCTGTGCTGAAGTTGGTGGTGAAGGTGTTACGCTGACCGGATGAGGAGGCGGTAGAGGATGAGGAAGCGGAGTAGGAGGAGTTAGGAACAGGAGGCAAACTGAAGCGCCCTGCAATCCTCGGTGGTGGAAGGACGTGCGCCAAATTGCTATCCGCCTCAGGCCCATCCGCCACTGCATTTACCCAGTGTGCCGTTAGGGAGATATAACGCCCCTGACCGTGCTTACTGGTCCACGTATCGGTAGTTAGGTGGACCTTGGCACAGATGGCGTTGCGCAGTGCACACCTGATTTTTTCCCCCACTTGGTTGTGCAGGGAAGGGATGGCTTGCCTGGAAAAGTAGTGGCGGCTGGGCACGACGTACTGTGGGACAGCCACCGACATAAGGCTTTTAAAACTGTGCGTCTCCACCAGACGGAATGACAGCATTTCAAAGGCCAAGAATTTTGAAATGCTGGCATTCAGGGCCAGGGATCGCGGGTGGGTAGGGGGGTACTTCCTCTTCCTCTCAAGTGTTTGGGAGATGGAAAGCTGAACGCTTCCACGGGACATTGTGGAGATGGTTGGTGACCCAGGTGGTGGTGTTGCTGATAGATCGTCTGTTTGCGGGGTGGCATGTGCCGGTATCACTACAGAGGTGGATGGAGAGGCCGAGACTGCAGCAGAAGAGGAAGCAGGAGGAGCCAGAGACCTTTCTTGGTTTTGAAGGTGTCAACTCCACTGCAGCTTGTGCTTTGCACTTAGATGCTTGATCATGCAGGTTGTGCTCAGGTTGAGAAGGTTTATGCCTCGCTTCAGGCTCTAATTGCACAGGGTGCAAACCACTCGTGTCCTGTCATCAGCACATTTTCTGAAGAACTTTCACGCTAGAGAACTCCTTTGAGCTGGCTTTGGTGTGCTTATTCCCTTGCTGCATTGGGCAGTAGCAGGCGTAGTGTCTAGGGCACGGCCGCTCCGCTTCTGCACCCTGCTCCCTCTTCTGCTGTGCTGGTGGCTCTGTGCGACCACCGCCTCTTCCTCCAAACTACTCAGGTCACCTGCATGACCTTCATTCCATGTGGGGTCGAGGACCTCATCGTCCTCCACATCATCTTCCACCCAGTCTTCACCCCTGCCCTCCTTGTCGGTCTCCACAATTCTGAGTGCCGCAGCAGTTGGCACCTGCGTTTCGTCATCACCGGAGACGTGCTGCGATTGTCCTTCCATGTACTCATCTTGAGAAATAAGTGGTTGGGCATCGCTGCACTCAATCTCTTCCACTTCTGGATGCAGAGCTAGGTGGATGGCCCTGGGAAACCCTGCTGACAGAGTCATCAAAAAGAAGAAGAGACTGCTGCATGACTTGGGGCTTAGACTGCTTGCCTGATTTGCAAGGGGGTGAGGTGAAAGACGGTTGGACATTGGCTGCAGGTGCCAACTCTGACCTTTCTGCAGTAGACTGGGTGGGAGACAATGTGAAGGAACTGGAGGCACTGTCAGCAACCCAATCTACTATCGCCTGTACTTCTTCTGGCCTCATCACTTCTAGAGGCGCATGATGCCCTAAAAAATACTGCTGCAGGTTCTGTCGCCTACTCACACTTGAGGAAGGTGTTTCACTTGTGCGTGTAGCTGGCACAGATCGACCACGCCCTCTCCTTGCAACAGGAGATCTACCAGCAGCACCGCGACCCAGGCCACGGCCCCTATTTGACGGTCTCCTCATATTTCTGTAATTCATGATCTTGCCCTAGAAAGGTGTTTATTGAATAGCGGAACAAAACAACAACAGTATCGCACGGGTGTATCTCACAGTCAAATATGCAAACTATACCGCAATTTCATTTTTTTTACCCCAAAAGGGTGTATATTGAATAGTGGAATAGAAAAAAGGATAAAAAACTGTGTATCTCACACGTACAAACACAGACTAGGCCCCGATTACAATTTTTTGTACCCTAAAGGGAGGATGAGGAAGAGGAGAAGGAGGAGTTCGGAACAGGAGGCAAACTGAAGCGCCCTGCAATCCTTGGCGGTGGAAGGAGATGCGCCAAACAAATTTAGAAGGTGTATCTCACACGTACCGATACAGACTATGCCGTAATTTAATTTTTTACACTCAAACAGGGTGTATATTGAATAGCGGAATAGAAAAAAATTTACAAAACGGTGTATCTCACACGTACAAACACAGACTAGGCCCCGATTACAATTTTTTGTACCCTAAAGGCAGGATGAGGAAGAGGAGTAGGAGGAGTTCGGAACAGGAGGCAAACTGAAGCGCCCTGCAATCCTCGGCGGTGGAAGGAGATGCGCCAAAAAAATTTAAAAAGGTGTATCTCACATGTACCGATACAGACTATGCCGTAATTAAATTTTTTACACTCAAACAGGGTGTATATTGAATAGCGGAATAGAAAAAATTTTACAAAACGGTGTATCTCACACGTACAAACACAGACTAGGCCCCGATTACAATTTTTTGTACCCTAAAGGCAGGATGAGGATGAGGAGTAGGAGGAGGTCCGAACAGGAGGCAAACTGAAGCACCCTGCAATCCTCAGCAGTGGAAGATGAGCCCCCAAAATTTGGAAGGTTTATCTCACACGTACCGATACAGACTATCCCGCAATTTAATTGTTTTTACCCCAAGGGTGTAGATTGAATAGCGGAATAGAAAATATGATATCAAAAGGTGTATGTATCTCACACGTACAGACCCAGACTAGGCCCCGATTACTATTTTTTGTACCCCCAAAGGCAGGATGAGGAGTAGGAGGAGTTCGGAACAGGCAGGAGGCACACTGAAGCACCCTGCAATCCTCGGCGGTATGAGATGCGCCCCAAAAATTGGAAAGGTGTATCTCACACGTACCGATACAGACTATCCCGCAATTTAATTGTTTTTACCCCAAAGGTGTAGATTAAATAGCGGAATAGAAAATATGATATCAAAAGGTGTATGTATCTCACACGTACAGTCCCAGACTAGGCCCTGATTACTATTTTTTGTACCCCCAAAGGCAGGATGTGAGGAGTAGGAGGGGTTCGGAACAGGCAGGAGGCACACTGAAGCACCCTGCAATCCTCGGCGGTATGAGATGCGCCCCAAAAATTGGAAAGGTGTATCTCACACGTACCGATACAGACTATCCGGCAATTTAATTGTTTTTACCCCAAGGGTGTAGATTGAATAGCGGAATAGAAAATATGATATCAAAAGGTGTATGTATCTCACACGTACAGACCCAGACTAGGCCCCGATTACTATTTTTTGTACCCCCCAAAGGCAGGATGAGGAGTAGGAGGAGTTCGGAACAGGTAGGAGGCACACTGAAGCACCCTGCAATCCTCGGCGGTATGAGATGCGCCCCAAAAATTGGAAAGGTGTATCTCACACGTAGCGATACAGACTATCCCACAATTTAATTGTTTTTACCCCAAAGGTGTAGATTGAATAGCGGAATAGAAAATATGATATCAAAAGGTGTATGTATCTCACACGTACAGACCCAGACTAGGTCCCGATTACTATTTTTTGTACCCCCCAAAGGCAGGATGAGGAGTAGGAGGAGTTCGGAACAGGCAGGAGGCACACTGAAGCACCCTGCAATCCTCGGCGGTATGAAATGCGCCCCAAAAATTGGAAAGGTGTATCTCACACATACCGATACAGACTATCCCGCAATTTAATTGTTTTTACCCCAAGGGTGTAGATTGAATAGCGGAATAGAAAATATGATATAAAATTGGTGATTTTTCAATAGCACATGTGAACACAGCAGTGTCTTATATCAGTCAGCTCTGCTGCAGGCTATGAAGGGAAAAAAAAAGAAAATTCCCCTTTTAAGTTTGTAATTTTTAAATAGATTAGTACAGACTATGCCACAATTTAATTTTTTTTTCTATCTACCGTCGGATAGTGCATCCGACAAACTGCGCGACCGGCCATAGCCCGCCTAATAGAATTTCGATCCTGCTATGATGCTGCGTGCACGCGCAGATTGTCAGGCAGAATACAATGATTCTTCCTGCAGTCTCCCATCGAAGAATGCATCTGAGGGACTGCGCATGCGCAATAATGACGTCAACCACAGCGGAGCAGTCAGCTGGAGTGACGTCATTTACTGCGCATGCGCAGTCCATCAAATGCATTCTTCGACGGGAGGCATTATCCGACGCTACACCGGTATCCTAACGATCAATGACATCATCAGTGGATAAGGAGGATGTCAGTCGCCTGCATAACATCCTTGTTCGACCTTTCTCTGCCCCTCTACATTAGTGTTGGGGTCACATTAGCTGAGTGAGGGAGAAGAGAAATATTGGAATACTAGTCAGTACCAATTTGCAAACGTTTATTTGCTTTGGAAGAAAAAAATCACCTCTAACATTTGGTTTCCCCATGTTTGTGGATTTTGCTGCATTAAGTAAAACTATTGGAATAGTAATTACATTTTAGAATGGGGCACCTCAAGACTGTCCATAATTTTGGAGGGTGCCTCGAGATTGTCTATCATTTTAAAAGGGTGCCTTGACTGAAAAAAGGTTGAGAAACACTGTTCTATTCAGATGGCTTAAAAACAACTGACTTTCCATCTTTAGGAGGCTTCGTGAAAAAGCATAGCTCTCCTGGCTCTGAGGAAAAACCTGACATCAAAACCAAATCATAATAATTATGTGAATGCCTACTGTTGAGTTAATGATACATTTCTTCTTTATTGAGGACAAGGCTTTAAATCATAATAACACAAAGCACTGTAAATTTCAGATTCTAGTTCAGAACATATAAACGCAGTTATTTGTCAGTATTACTTGTATGTGTATTTGTACCAAATTGTGAGGTACCTTACACAATATCTGTTGTTACAAGTTGAATTGCCTATTAGTGACTATTAATAAGAGTAATTCCCTCTTCTTTTGTTCCACAGCAAAGTAGTCCATTTTAAACACCTGATATATCTTACTTATATCTGTTTTCTCGGCAAGTCAATTGTAATCATTATGTCAAAGCTACATGTCTGTATTACTACATACATCTTTAACCACTTCACCCCTGCAAGATTTACCCCCTTCCATGCTTGCTAGGCCATTTTTTGCGATGCGGCACTATGTTATTTTAACTGACAAGTGCACAGTCGTACGACCCTGTGCCCAACTAAAATGTATGTCCTTTTCTTTTGGTGGTATTGAATCACCGCTGCGATCAATTTTGAAAAAAATGTTTTTATATTTTTTCATTTTTGCTCTAAAATAC
Source organism: Pelophylax lessonae (assembly GCF_965119305.1). NCBI lineage: Eukaryota > Metazoa > Chordata > Amphibia > Anura > Ranidae > Pelophylax > Pelophylax lessonae. The sequence continues at coordinate 183,309,865 of NC_138768.1, forward strand.
ATCCAATAAAAAAATGTAAAAAATAGATTTTTTTCATCAGGTTAGGCCAATATGTATTCTGCTACATATTGTTGGTAAAAAAAAAATCTCAAGCGTATATTGAGTGGTTTACGCAAAAGTTATAGCATCTACAAACTATGGGATATATTTATGGAACTATTTATTTATTTATTTTTTTACTAGTAATGGTGACGATCAGAGATTTATAGCAGGACTGTAATGTTGTGGCAGACAAAATCGGTACACCTAACTGACACTTTTGACACTTCTTTGGGGACCAGTGACATTATTACAGTGATCAGTGCTAAAAATATGCACTGTCACTGTGCTAATGATACTGGCTGGGAAGGGATTAACATCAGGGGCGATCAAAGGGTTAAATGTGAGCCTAGCAAGTGTTTCAGTGTAGTGGGGGAGGTGCTTTTATTAGTGGAAGACATGGATTGGTTTTCCTGCTTTAGAAGAACACAGGATTAATGCCTTCTGTGCTGACAGAATGGAAAGTTGCCTTGTTTACAAGGCAGACTGCCGTTCAGCCTGTGTACCGAGCGATCAGCAGGTGCTGGCGGACATCGGGTCCACTGGACCCGCTGGTCAGCTACCGCTGTGTAAAATACCAGCGGGACCGATCTGCCAGCGGTGTGCACTTGCGCCCAATACCCAAAAGTACAGGATCACAATACCCGAAAGTACAGGATCGCAGTGCGGCCACCCTGCAGCAGTAAATGTGCTAGAGGGCAGTCGTTAAGCAGTTAATTAACAATTAAAAAAACAAACTATTGTTTCCATGCATTGGACTGATGATGGCGGACAAAACTGAAATGGCCCACGGCAATCTGATTCGGTTCAGAACTGATCAGTCTTTAGGTCTAGGCCAATGATTTATAGCCTGGACCTGCTGATCGGTTCTGACCAATGGAGAACCTCCTGTGCCTGTGTAATGTAAACACAGGCACGTGAAATTATGCAGTCTCCCCTCCTGGACCCCTTTTCAGTTCCAGCAAGCGAGGAAAGAGCGTCACAGTGAGTACACAAACACTACACTGACACCAGTACACATAGGCACATTTTTCACCCCCTGATCACCCCCCAGTTAACCCTTTCACTCCCTGTCACAGTGTCACTATATACAGTGTACAGATATTTTACTGATCACTGTATTAGTGTCACTGGTGACGCCAGTTAGCACAGCTGAAGTTAGCAGTAGTTATTGTCAGTCTCAGATATGTTTAGGGTACCCGCCATATATTCCCTAATTAAGGTTTAACCCCTTGATCACCCCCAGTTATCGCTTTCACTGCCTGTCACAGTTTCATTAGCACAGTGTACAGTTTTTTATTTCTGATCACTGTATTAGTGTCATGGGTGACGCTGGTTAGCTAGTTAGCATCAGTGTCAGTCTTATTATAGCGACAGGGTACCCGCCATATATTCCCTAATTAAGGTTTAACCCCTTGATCACCCCCAGTTAACCCTTTCACTCCCTGTCACAATGTCATTAGTAAAGTGTACAAATCTTTTTTTCTGATCACTGTATTAGTGTCACGGGTGACGCCAGTTAGCGTCAGCATCAGCGTCAATCCCAGACAGATTTTAACCCTTTAATTGCCAGTAACACTAACACACACACACACACACACTACTATATACCTCCATTACTAGCATAGTGTCTGAACATATCATTATCTTTGATCTGATCAGAACTATACTAGCGCCTCCAATGCTATTGTGTTCCCAAACAAGTGGCGTTAGCAGGATCAGCACTGACACCTGCCAGCACCTGCGTTTAGCCCCTCCGCCCTTCCCACGCAAACAAGTTCAGTATCAATAGATCACTGTCACTTCCAATACACAGCACACAAAACCGCAGTGTTAGCAGAGTCAGGCCTCATCTCTTCTAGCACTATCAGTTAATTTTTTTGTAGCAGTTTAAACAGTCCTCAACAACCAGGTGCTTTTACCTGCGAGTAACACTAGGTACCTGTAAATTTTGTGGCCAAAAACTCAAACAAAAGGTACACTAGTGAAGAGGCCTACAGGGTACTGAGCATGACAGATGAGAGCGATGGGAAGTCCTCACTGTCAGAATCAGGCCCAGTATACAAACCTTTAGAGAACATCGGCAACCCAGACAGATAGCTCTGATGACGGAGTAGCGGTCCCTGCTAAGGTCAGGCATACCCTACCCCGTTCTTCTGTTGCTGAGGCGCAACAACTGCCTGATTCTCGTATGCAGCAGATTGTCGGTACTAGTGCCGCTCTACCTTCTGGTGAACTGGCAAGCACCAGCGGCCTAGTATTGCAGTATCACTTGATGACGTGACGAGTCCCATAAGTCCAGTTCAAGCTGGTGTGGGGGCTAGCACAAGTAGTGGTCCGCAGCCACCAAGAATTTGAACGCAGGCCCATAGTGCCCTTCCTGATATGGTTGCAAATCCTGATTTGCACAGATTCTTTGGCGTCCGTACTTCCCCCATTAACTGGACAACCCAGCATTCAGGTGGAAATAGCGGATTTACTCCCCTTGATTTTTTTTTGCTGTTTATCACGGAATATCTGTACAGATCTATTGTGGACCAAAGCAAATTTTATGCTAATCAGTTTATCACCGCAAACCCAAATTTGACCCTTGCCAGGCAATTTGGCTGGAAACCTATCACGAATCTCGAATTTAAGACCTTTCTGGACCTATCCCTCAACATGGGCATTAGTAAAAGAGTGAGCTGTGGTCATATTGGTCCACTGACCCAATTCATCATATGCCCGTGTTCTCTGCTGCCATGGCCAGGGCTAGATACGAGCAAATATTGCGGCTCATGCACTTCAACGACAATGTACTCTGTGGTCCTCGTGGTGACCCTGAAAATGATTGGCTTTACAAAATTTGACCCCTCGTAAACCACTTCAACCAAAAATTTGCAGACATGTTTATCCTCCAACAAGATGTATGTGTTTGACGTGTCCCTGATTAAGTTTTCTGGCCGCCTTGCTTTCAAACAGTTTCTCCCCAGCAAGCGTGCCAGATATGGGGTCAAGATGTATAAGCTCTGTGACAGGGCATCAAGCTATACATGTAGTTTCCTGGTTTATGAGGGAAAAGATAGCAGCGTGGAGCCCCCCCAACTACCCAGACTACATAGGGAGCAGCAGCAGGATTGTTTGGGACTTGGTGTCACGCTTTTTCAGAAAGGGGTACCATTTATACGTGGACAATTTCTACACAAGCGTGCCACTTTAGACACCTCTTTCACTTATGAATTGGCGCATGTGGCACCATGCGATCTAATCACCCGGGCTTCCCCCAAAGGCTTGTAAATGCCCAACTTAGAAAGGGGGTGAAAGCCTGCTTGAGGTGCAATACATTGCATGCAGTGAGGAGGATGGACAATAAGAACATTTTCATTCTTTCTTCCATTCATGTGGATACAGCAGTCCAAATTACAACGGCGGCAATTGTTGTTGGGAAGCCATGTCTACGACTACAAACATATAATTGGAGGATTTGACTTCAATGACCAGATGATGGGGCTGTACTTAGTTGCCCTTAAGGCCAAACGCTGGTACAAAAAAGTGTCTGTATACTTATTGCAATTGGCTCTTTTCAACACTTATATACTATATAAAGTGTCCAGGAGAACTGGATCCTTCCTAAAATTCCAGGAAGAGATCATCACAGCCCTTCTGAATCCAGAAGGTGCTGTGGCTCAATTTCCCAATCAAGATGCAGTGAGTCGGCTGCATGAGAGGCATTTTTCAAGATGTCCTCCCTAGTACCCCTACCCAAAGAGCACCCCAAAAAAGAAGCCGTGTCGGTAGCAAGCGCGGATATAGACGTGACACCAGCTATTTTTGTCCCCCCTGTCATGGAAAACCTGGGCTCTACACTGGTGACTATTTCTGTCGCTACCACACACTACACTATTAGTATAGGATACAGCACGGCACAGTCTAGGGCACACTTTCACACAGGGTCTCAAAAGATGTTAGATGGCTATCACATTTTGAGAGACCCTAGCCTGGAACGTTTATAGTTACAATAAAAGTGTAAAAAAAAAATAACATAAAAATAGTTGTAGCAATTGCACCATGCATGTGAGGTATCACCGTAAACATCAGATCGAGGGCAGTAATTCTAGCAGTAGACCTCCTCTGTAAATCTAAAGTAGTAACCTGTAAAGTCTTTTAAAGGGTTTATAAAAATGTATGTAGTTTGTCGCCGCTGCACGGGCGTGCACGATTTTAAAGCATGTCGTGTTTGGTATCTATGTGCTCGGCATATGATCATATTTTTTATTTTACCAAACACTTGGGCAATATATTGAATGAAATGTAAGTGCCAGTATGGGACCTTCTGCAAAGTGCCAGTGCTAAATCAATATGTACAATCAATTAAACAATAAAGTGCAATGTGAAATAAATGAATAAATGTTTTTTTGTGCTTATAAAGTGACAGTGCTGGATAAACAGTCCTTCCGTGCTTTGAAAGTGCTGGTGCTTGAAACATCTATCAGATATTCACTCCGTGCTCCCCTCCTGGGTCCCCACTTCCCGATATTATGATGGGTATCAGCTTATATTGCTCTTAAAAGCTCTATGAAGATTGGCAATATTTCTTCTTTTCTTTTTCGTTTCCAAATGCAATTGGTGGTGAAGGGAAAAGTATCGTTCAACTCAGTGTATAATTAGAGCATGTATCCTCTTTCCTCCAAAATGAGGCTCACAGTAAGATACATGGTACGAATGAGAGAAGGGTTCTCATAGTGTAAAACTATATGATTTATTTAAAATGTTAAAACAAATCCACTTACATATAAAAAGCTGTAGCAAACTGTGGTTTCTCGTGGTGGATGCCGCTACGGCGTGCGTTCCAACCACCAGATATGACATCACAAATCGATCCCCCGCATGACGTGTTTCACCCCTCCTACTGGGTGTCTTATTATCGTAAATATTTTGACAATATAGTGTGTTTTTGTGCATTAAAATTCAAAAAAGTGTTTTTTTTCCAAAACAATTGCATTTGGAAAATAAGCTTCTAATATTTAGCATAAAATGCCAGGACAGTTCAAAACTCCCCCAAATGACCCCTTTTTGGAAAGTAGACACCTCAAGCTATTTGCGGAGAGGCATGTTGAAGCCATGGAATATTTTATATTTTGCCACGTTTTTTTTTTTTTTACAGAAAGTTGTCACTAAATGATATATTGCTCACACATGCCATGAGTATATGTTTAATTACACCCCAAAATACATTCTTCTGCTTCTCCTGAGTACAGGGATACCACATTTCTAAGGGCATAAATTGCTCATTTTACTTCCTCACTACCTATCAAAGTTTCGGAGGCCCTGAAATGTTAAGGTAGCACAAACCCTTCCCCCCCAAATGACCCTATTTTGTAAAGTAGACACCCCATGCTATTTGCTGAGAGGCATGTTTAGTCCACTGAATATTTTATATTTTGCCACAAGTTTCGGGAAAACTGAAAACATTTTTTTTTTACGCAAAGTTGTCACTTAAATTATATATTGCTCAAACATGCCATGGGTATATGTGAAATGACACCCAAAAATACATTCTGCTGTATGAGGATACCACGTGTGTGAGGCTTTTTGGCAGTCCAGCCGCGTACAGGACCCCGAAATCCAATCACTGCCTTCAGGCTTTTTAAGGATGTAAATTGTTGATTTCACTCCTTACTACCTATTACAGTTTCGAAGGCCATGAAATGCCAAGTTAGTGCAAAACCCCTCCAAATTATCCTTTTCTGAAAGTAGACACCCCAAGGTATTTGCTAAGAGGCGTGGTGAGTATTTTGCAGCTCTCATTTGTTTTGGCAGATGAAGAAGGAAAGGTAGAAGGAAGGTAAGGAAAATGTATTTATTTTTTTCAATTTTCAAGACTTTGTGACAAAAAGCGAGATCTGCAAAATACTCAACATGCCTCTCAGCAAATAGCTTGGGGTATCTTGTTTCCAAAAAGGGGTAATTTGGGGGGGTTTAGGCTATCTTGGCATTTCATGGCCTCCGAAACTGTGATAGCTAGTGAGGAGTGAAATGAACAATTTACCCCCTTAGAAAGCCTGAAGGAGGTGATTGGTTTTTGGGGTCCTGTATGAGGCTAGACTGCCAAAAGGTCTCACACATGTGGTATCCCCATACTCAGGAGAAGCAGCAAAATGTTATTTGGGGTGTAATTTTACATATACCCATGGCATGTGTGATAATAATATCTTTTAACTGACAACTTTGTGTGAAAAAAAATGTGTAATTTTTACGAAACTTGACCAACATAAAAATATTCCATGGACTCAACATGCCTCCCAGCAAATAGCTTGGGGTGTCTACTTTCCAAAAAATTGGTTATTTTAGGAGGGGGGGGGAGGCTTTGTACTGCCCTGACACTTTTTTTTTATCATTTTCCAATCACTTGTAGCAAAAAAATGAAACATTCAATGGGCTCAACATGCCTCTAAGCAAATTTCTTGGGGTGTCTACTTTCCAAAAAGGAGTAATTTGGGGGGGGGGGGGTGGTTGTTCTGCCCTGCAATTTTGACACTTTAAGAAATGAGTTAGGCAGTCATAAACTAAAAGCTGCATAAATTCAAGTAAATGTATCATAGTTTGTAGACGCTATAACTTTTGCGCAAACCAATAAATATATGCTGATTGATTTTTTTTTTTTTTTTTACCCAAGACATGTGGCTGCATACATTTTGGCCTAAATGTATGACAAAAATGAATTTATTGGATTTTCTTTAATAACAAAAAGGAGAAATATCTTTTTTTTTTTTTTTTTTGAATCATCTGTCTTTTTTTGTTTATATCGCAAAAAATAAAACTCCCATTGGTGATAAAATACCACCAAAATAAATCTCTATTTGTGGGGAAAAAAGGACGCAAATTTCATACACTGGAAAATTCCCTTCCCGTGTGTTGTCATAAATGAGAACAGAATTTCTTCAGAATCTGAAACTTCCCCTGCAATCTGCTCCCTGTAGTTTGTGTTCCCAGAAGTACAGCAATGGAACTTGGCACTAATCACCACTTTAGGACATTGTGTGGGTTTTTTAATGTGCATTAATTGTACATATTGTGTCAATACTGTAATGCATTCAGATCTTTTGAATAACTCCATTAGGACTTCAATTATTTGTGAAGCTGTGGTATTATATTTTTATTTCAGAACACAGAATGTTTTGTTCTTATTCACCAAAAGTTCTACAGATCATTTCAAGCATAAATAGTAATATTTGATGAACATCATGCAGCGCCTTATATATCTTTTACAAGTATTGCCAGTTAAAATACCTCAGGGATTCTTTTGAAAACTCTGGAAATCTTTATTAAATATGTATAACAAAATAAACCCTCTCGTCTTAAAAGTTCGCTTCTGCAATGACCAAAACTTAGAGAGGGGGTAGGTCTGGCTGACCCGGCCCTGTATTGTATGGTGATACATATGAAAAGAATAGTTGACTGGTGTAGACACTCTTCCCATAAATTATGGGTATCCCTAGAACAAGAATCAGTACCTGTCTCTTTAGCCGGTCTTCCATAGACTGGGATTCGATATTCCAGATCCCTTTCACCACACCCTTTGATCAAATCTACTCTATTGAAAATCCACAAATATTACAGGTTAGCCTGGGTGTCCAGCTTCCCCTCTCTGTTGACACCTATTGTTGGCCACCGAAATTTTGTACTGGGTCTTACTGATAAAGCCTTCCAACAACAACCCGACTAGAGCCAGCTCAGAGCTTCTACCTTTCTAGGCCCCTCAGTGTGGAACCATCCATCAGTTTTATATAGTGCCTTTAATTCCTCGATATTGGGTAGATGGAAGATTTTGCAGTTATCTCATTTCCTTCGGTCCCTCCCAGACCATACTGGTTTCCGCCAACAACTTACCTCATTTGAAGATCTCTGTCTAGGAGAGGGCTCCTTATGAAAATCTCTCTCCTGCTCTTACGGCATTCCACTGGCAATTACATCCCAAACTGACCCTCCGTATCTGAACAAATGGGAAAGAGACCTTAACACCACTTTCTCAGGAGATCAAAAGAACAGGATTCTTTTCTTTGCCCATAAGTCCTCCCTCTGCAGCAAATACCAGGAGATTACTTAAAAAATCTTAACATGCTGGTACCGGGCCCCAACTGTCCTAGCATCAATGTTTTCTGGACACAACCCATTGTGCTGGCAATATGGTACTCAATCTGGCTCACTCCTTCATATCTTCTGGGACTGCCCAAAAGTGCATCCCTTTTGGTGCCAGGTACTACAAATTGTTCACAAACCTACTGATATTTCTCTTCTAGACAATCCAGCAGCAGTACTTCTTAACCTAACTCCATTGTCTAGCAGGGGATACTGTAAATCCCTGTTGAAGCATCTTCTTAATGCTGCCAGGGCCTGCATTCCTAGTGAATGGAAACAACAATCCCCACCTACTGTACTCCAATGGTACGCCAGGGTGAATTGAATTGAATATATGACGTCTGCCCTTAGGGACAAAGAGGAGGAACACAATGTTCGTTGGCTACACTGGGATCTGTTTCACTTTTTAGATGAGTGTTGCTTGTATTGCTATGAAAGCTAGGCACAACTAGTGTGGGGAAAAGGCATGAGTCGCTCACATTGTTACTCCTATGTCCCTCTCCACACCCCCAAAGGGTCCTATACACACTGGTTAGTGCCTTTTTTTCTTTATTTTTTGTTCTATCAGTGTGGTCCGTATTGCATGTCTCAGTAGAGGTTCTACTTCACAATGCAGGTCTTACCTGCTATGGAAGCTACAATTTGAAAGATACAGTCTTTTCACATCATTACCCATGAACCTTCTCTGTTATCTTTGATACATGTAACTCTCTGATTATTGTTTTATACATTCATATTGGCAGATGTCTTAGATTTTGGTTTGCAATGCCATACTGTAATGTTCTGTCTCATACCTTTAAATTAAGAATTTTTAAAAAAAATAGTAATATTTGAACACACACTGTAGTTAGAGATATATGAAAAATATATATGTAGATGTGTATTTTAGTATACGTTTGTGCTACAAGGCCAAAATTTGACCAGCTGGTTATAATTGTAATTTTAAATATATGAGAAAAGCATGGACTTGTAGTTTGGGTAGGAGACTATTTAAGATTAAAGCAATGAAGTGTTCTGTACATGTAGCACCATCTAGTGTGCTACTAGTGTTAGTGCTTATGTTATGATTCATGGTTAGCTTGTGAGTCTGAAATTGGGTCAGGGTTTACTGCAAATTATGCTGGATGACTCACAAAGGCAGGTGTGTAGTACCTCCCCCTGGATTTGGATGTTTGGAGAAACTTCTAGAAGTAAGTGGGTGGCCAGGAGGATTTATCTGCATACTTGAGGGAACTTGGCCAATCCCCAGGCAGAATGCTCTGGCAGGGGGGCTAGGTCAGCCCTTAAATATGGAGGAGCCATGCCAGCAGTGGACTCTGATGGAAGATAGAGTGCTGGGGAGGCTGTGGTGGCCTAGGAGGCATCCTCTAGGTCTAGGGGGGCTTTGCCTCCAGGCTGGGCTTGGGCTGGCTTAGGAAGATCAATTCAGCATCACTATTTGAAAAGGATTTTTGCCTGCGAGCAGTGGGAGCAAGGAGGACAGAGTGTGCACATTATCACACCCAGGGTTTCACAAGGGGGAGCCTGCCACATATAGCAAACTTTTAAATGACAGTGCTGTGCTTAACCTATTTATCCCTTGCCCTGGGAGAGCTTCAGAGCAGCAGCCAGGAGAGCAGTTCTACAATAGGAGAGGAGATACTCCTGCATGCAGTTTTGAAACCTTTTGTCCTATTTTCCAAAAGGGACTAAGAGCTCCTATGAAGGAGAACAGTCCAGGAACATATCTCTGCATATAGGAAGGAAGTTGCTCTCATTTGTGTTTTTCAAGTCAAGTTAGGCATCCCATTAATTCCTCTACCCCATTCAAGTTGTTACCCCTCGTAAAACAACAACAACAAAAAAAAAGCCAAGGGACTGACTTCTTGTGTCTGGGTGCAAATGGGAAATGCACGTTAACTGGCTGTGTAGGAACAGGGAGGCCAAATACCAGCAACCCTTTGTGGGGGTAGTGCTACATACAGAGAAGAGACTTCCAGCTATCATAATTTCCTTTAATCCATCTACATCTTCATTAACTAAAAAATTGTTCAGCAGATTCTGATTTAGATTGTAATTCTTCCATGTTAGCATGCCACGAAAATACTTTCATTGCAGTTTACAACAGAAAGAAAGCTCTTGCTAATAATTTATGTGATAAGAGCAATCCTAATGCTGGTCACTAAGCTTATGATGGGGGCCCTTACAAGGTTTGTCCCTATTTATCCCAATTTAAAATGCCATATTTCCTGATTTTGAGCGTTTTGTTTTCCTGTTAGATAAAAAAGTGTCCTTCTCTGTATTTTTTTAATTTAATCCTACAGTGGTAGTACAGGAGGCATGTGAATACTTCACAAGTAGAGTATACACTGTGTACATAATTTTTAGGCAAGTGAGTATTTTGACCAAATCATAATTTTTATGCATATTGTTCAACTCCAAACTGTATAAAATTGATTTATTGGATTTAAGCACATCAGGTTATGTGTATTTGTGTAATGAGGGAGGGTGTGGCCTAAAGAGATCAACACCCTATATCAAGGTGTGCATAATGATTAGGCAGCTTCTTTTTCTAAGGCAAAATAGGCCATAAAAAGAGATTTAACTGACTTTGTAAAGTCAAAAGTTGTTAAGACATTGGGGCGTAATCACAGAACGATCAAAAGTTTTGTTGCAAATAGTTAACAGGGTTGCAAGAAGTGTGTTGAGGAAAAAAAGATAAACTAACTGCCAAAGATTTGAGAAGAATTAAACATGAAGCTACCAAGAACCCATTATACTCCAGTGTTGCCATATTCCAGAACTGCAACCTACCTGGAATTCCCAGAAGTACAAGGTGTTCAGTGTTCAGAGACGTGACCAAGGTAAGAAAGGCTGAAACCCGACCACCACTGAACAAGACATATAAGTTGAAACATCAAGACTAGGCCAAGAAATATCTGAAGACAGATTTTTCAAAGGTTTTATAGATTAATGAGATAAGAGTGACTCTTGTTGGACCAGATGGATGGGACTGTGGCTGGATCAGTAATGGGCACAGAGCTCCACTTCATCTCAGACTCCAGCAAGAGGGAGGTGGGGTACCGGTATGGGCTGGTATTATTAAAGATGAGCTGGTTGGACCTTTTCAGTTTGAAGATGGACTCAAAATCAACTCCCAAACCTGATCATGTGCATTGATAGGGATTTGAAATAAGATTTGTGTGGTGTAGATGTGTGATATAGAAGGAACTGTGCTTGAGTGAAATCCAAGGTATAGGTTGTTACCTGTAATATTATGGAATTAACTTCTTTCCAGAAAGTTTGGATTAGTAGTGGGCAATCCCACCAAATATGGAGGAGTGAGTCCACTTCATTGTGGCAGCGTCAACAAAGGTTAGAAAGAGAGAAAGAGATGGTTCGAATTTGTGGAGTAAGTCTGGTGTTCGATACCATCTTGATAGGATTTTATAATTATTTTATAGTTGCCCAATAATTGTGCGCACATAGATATTCTCCTAAGAAAGTCACCTCACTTTTACTCTCTTAAATATTCGGGTTTTCCCGAGAGCAATGTAGTTGTTCAATAATGAAATTATTCCTCAAAAATACAACTTGCATAATAAGTGTAGATCAACCTTTCCCAACCTTTGCACCCCTGAGGAAACCTTGAAACACCTACTCAGAATAATCTATCAGGGGTCATTAGGAAGATGCCCCCTACATTGTTGGTGGTCAGTGGGTAGAATGCACCCCTTACAGTGGTGGTCAGAATGTCACCCTTGCAGTCATGCCATGTGGAATTGGACATGGAATTTTGCAGGTACCATCAGCAGTTAGCCACAGCTCAAGGAAACCCCTAGGCACCGCTGGAGAAACCCTTGAGAATGGCTGATCTAAATAATCGATACTAAAGAAAGGTTTATTGGGTGTTGAAGAACACACTGAATCCAATTTTGATTTATGTCTTGTGCTATTGTAAGATGACTTTTAAGGTTTAAAACTATATCAGAAGTTATAAACCCTTTCTTCTGATTTCATTCTTACATAGTAGGTTACATAGTTAGTCAGGTTAAAAAAGACACAAGTCCATCTACTTCAACCAATAAAGGGGAAAAAATTATAAATATACAGTGCCATGTACACAATCCTATACCCACAGTTGATCCAGAGGAAGGTGGAAAACCCCAGCAAAGCATGATCCAATTTGCTACCTGATCCCATGAGAGGCAGATGGATATTCCCTGGATCAACTTTACCTATAAATGTTAGTACCCAGTTATATTATGTACATTTAGGAAATAATCCAGGCCTTTTTTTTAAAGCAATCTACTGAGCTGGCCAAAACCAGTTCTTGAGGGAGTCTTCCACATTTTCACAGCTCTTACTGTGAAGAAACCTTTCCATATTTGGAGATGAAATTGTTTTTCCTCTAGACTTAAAGAGTGCCCCCTTGTCCTCTGTGATGACCTTAAAGTGAATAACTCAACACCAAGTTCACTATGTGGACCACTTATGTATTTGTACATGTTGATCATATCCCTCCTTAATCTCCTCTTCTCAAGAGAGAATAAATTCAGTTCCTCTAATCTTTCCTCATAGCTGTGCTCCTCCATGCCTCTTATCAGTTTGGTCGCCTTTCTCTGCACTTTATCCAGTTCCCCAATATCCTTTTTAAAAAACTGGTGCCCAAATCTGAGCTGCATATTCCCGATGAGGTCTTACAAATGATTTCAGCAGGGGTAAAATTATACTTCTCTCTCTCTGGAGTCTATATCTCTCTTAATACAAAATTAATTTTTGCTTGCTTTGGAAACCCCAGCTTGGCATTGCATCCACCATTGATCCTCCCAGTTGTACTCTAGAGATGTCCCGAACTATTCGCCGGCGAACAGTTTCCGGCGAACATCGCTTGTTCGCGTCCGCCACTGCGGGCAAACATATGCGATGTTCGGTCCGCCCCCTATACTTCATTATTGAGGCAAACTTTGACCCTGTACCTCACAGTCAGCAGACACATTCCAGCCAATCAGCATACCCTACCTTCCACACCCTCCCACCTCCTATAAAAAAGCAAGGGTAGCATCCATCTTAGATCATTCTGAAGCAGTGTGTTAGTGAGAGCAGGGAGAGTGCTGCTGCTGTTAATAGGGACAGTTGTTAGATAGTGTTCTCGGTACACTCCTGCTGTAAGGACAGCATCCTGACAGCACCCCAAAAAATCCCTTTTTAGGGCTGGTATTTCAGTCAATTTTTTTTTGATATATATATATATCTATTGTGCAGTTGCCTGCCCACCGTGTGTGAGAGGCCACAGACCCACCACAGACTGTACTGTGTGCACACCACACTCATATTGGGTGGCACAGTACCTTGCAGTTTAAAAAATATATTTTTTTTCCTCTGTCATAATTGCAGTTGCCTGCCGGCTGCCAGTAAGTGTCAGGTCCACAGAGTGTACTGTGCCCACTGCAGTGCCCACCACTGATTTATACGGTGGCACAGCACCTAGCAAATTAAAAAAAAAAATATTTTTTATAATTGCAGTTGCCTGACCTGCCAGTGAGTGTCAGGTCCACAGAGTGTACTGTGGCCACTGCAGTGCCCACCACTCATATATACGGTGGCATAGCACCTTGCAAATTAAAAAAAATATATATTTTTTATAATTGCAGTTGCCTGGCCTGCCAGTGAGTGTCAGGTCCACAGAGTGTACTGTGCCCACTGCAGTGCCCACCACTGATTTATACGGTGGCACAGCACCTTGCAAATTAAAAAAAATATATATTTTTTATAGTTGCCTGCCAGTGAGTGTCAGGTTCACAGACTGTACTGTACCCACTGCAAATGGACTGTTTGCGGTTGTTTGCGGTGCGTTAAACGGGGAGTTTGGTCTGTCAGAGTTTGGTCTGTCACTGTGAAGCTGGCGTAACCCTTACACTACCTGATTGATACAACATCATACCTGATCGTATACACACACTGGATGTTTTAAAGCACGTTATTCCAAACAATTTAGGAATGTTAGGTGATCTATATGCCCTTTATGGATTAAAACCTGACTCAGCGTCAACTACGTAATTTTCCATGGGAGTTTTGCCATGGATCCCCCTCCGGCATGCCACAGTCTAGGTGTTAGTCCCCTTGAAACAACTTTTCCATCACTATTGTGGCCAGAAAGAGTCCCTGTGGGTTTCTAAAATTCGCCTGCCTATTGACGTCTATGGCGGTTCGCCCGGTTCGCCCGTTCGCAAACATTTGCGGAGGTTCACGTTCGCTGTACGCGAACGGCAAATTTTAGGTTCGCGGCATCTCTATTGTACTTCCCCTAGTGTGTATGATGCATGCATATCCTTAGTGCAAAACTTTACATATATCAACATTAAACCTCATTTGCCACCTACTGCCATTCTGATATTGTTTGTGTTAGGAAGAAGTCTCCACCCTACATTCCCCCTTAGAGGAGCATAGTTCATAGCTGGTAAGGTTGAATACGATCGCCATCTAAAAGTTTTTTGAAATTAGTAACATTTTCCACTGAAAGCACTGAACGTGGAAGAGAGTTCCACATTCTTACTACTCTAATAGAAAAAAAAACAAAAAAAACCTGCACTTAAGGTTAAACTGCTTCTCATCCAACTTCACTAAGTAGCAATGTGTCTTCTTGAGCAAAGGAGCATAGTTCATAGCTGGTAAGGTTGAATATAGACTCTAGTCCATCTAGTTCAACATGTTTGGGCGTGTGTGTATACTGTATGTGACGTCTCTACCACTTCTTATATCCCTGTTATGTTCAATACGATCTCCATCTAAAGGTTTTTTGAAATTAGTAACACTTCCCGCTGAAAGCACTGATTGTGGAAGGAAGTTCCACATTCTTACTGCTCTAATAGAAAAAAAACCCCCAAAAAACCTACACTAAAGGTTAAACTGCTTCTCATCCAACTTCACTCAGCAGCCATGTGTCTTCTTGAGCAGTGAGTTGTGTTTAGAGGCTGCAAGGACTTACCCAGATTTAGCTGGCTGGGCACACAGGGGAAGATACACACATACAGTATATTCTGATTCATTCTAAGGCTTAGTTTACACCTGGCTTGCTTTCTGAAAAGTGCTCTACCCCTGCCCAATCGCCTATTTTCACTGCCCCTTGAGCGCAAGTGTAAACCCTAAGGGTTGTGGATCAGCCTAGTGATTCCCACACACTTCTGAGATTCCTTAAGCTGTTCTGCAAACTAGAATCTTGGTGTGATCACTTCACCCACTGCCAACACACTCACCACACACCAGACACACGACTTAAGCCAGCCATACATGGATTGAAATGCGGCTGGTTCATAGTGAAAGGAAAAAATCAAATAATCTATGGGCTGCTTAAGGATTGCTTGCATCCAACTGCAGACTGTTAGCTATATGGTCTGCTAGGCAACCCCCCCCCCCACACACACATAGATTCCTGTCTTACAGATACAGTATCTTTCACACACCAACAACCTCTGCAACTACAGAGAACTTGGGGGCCCAGCCACACAATGCAATATAACACAAATTAATGTGAGTTTACACTAGTAACACATTGAAACAATTGCTCTCTAGGAGCATGAACTCTTAGCTATGTAAACAGGAGGCACTTATTAATTTTACAATTTAAGACAGGCAGTGCATAGAAACATATACAAAAGTAGAAATGATAAAAATGTAAGATAGAGAAAGCAAATACAGGGATATGGTTTTTTACTATGGAATAAAAAGGAAGAAAATATAGAAATAAACTTTACCATTAGGGCATTATGATTTATCCTTTTGGTAGGAACATCCTGGTGTTACAAACATACTCCCAGACAAATTGTAATGCTCATTTTTCATGCTGCTCAATTTAAAAGGTAACTCCACTTTTGTGGGGGGGGGGGGGGGGCAAATACATGAAAAACAATATAGCGTATACAATTGCAACACAAGTCATTTTGTGATTGAATGTTATTAAACATGACCTTTCCTTTTCAATCTGCAGTGCTGCAATTTACTGAAAATGCAATGCAATATGGCTACCTGGAGGTGTTCTGTACAAATATTGTGTACAGAATGTTCCTACAGAAACATAATTTCCTGTTTGTGTGATTGGCTTACCAATTTTCCCAGAAGTCTGCCCTAGGATACAAGTCAGATTTCAGGCATCCCCTGCAACAGAAATGTAATTTTTGGTGAGATACTCCCAATGGGCAATCACATCTAAAGGGATGCAGGTCCAAAATATTTCCTCATTAAAGCCCTGCAGGTGCACAGATGATTGATAATCATGAAACCACTCCCATTAGACTCACTTTCCCACATGGGTTCAAACAGACACACAGGGTTTTTTCAGAATAACAAAAGGTAGGAATCTGCAACAAAATTTGTTAAAATCCTTTTACTGTATATAAATCACCCAGAGGGGAAGGTTTTTACTGAACACGAGTGGAGTTACGCTTTAACAAGTTATGGACGTGCGATGGAGTCTAAACCTTGGCTAATTACCTCTGGGGAACATCCCCCCAAATGCTGAGAAGAGAGGTTTTGGCCCTGTGAAGTGGCCAAAGGTTATATGAACCAGCCAGTTCTGATGACTGGGTTGGGATTTTGTTTTTGAAAATCAGCAAATCACCCTGGTCACAACAAATCCATACACTGTGTGGCTGCGGTGAGCAGGTCCCATATAACTTTTTGTCAGTCCACAGGTGGTTCTATATAGCCAGGACATACAATTTTGCATCTGCAAATATCTTAAAACATGTACTATATGTATAATCAGTTTCATCTCCCCGTGATTATGAATTTGTTTTTCTTTTTAGTTTTTTTTTATATGAAACATAATTAGCAGCTGACAGGATTGGTAAGATGACAGTTGTCCACTGTTATCTGCACACAAGCTTGTCAGAAACATGTTGTTGGCAGCTAGGTGCTAATTTGGTCTGCAGCCTGCTCTGTTCTTTCAAATTCTAATTTGAGAATGTGATGGACTGGTCCCACACTTGGCTTTAGTGCTTCTGTCAGTATATCACTCCCTTTAGTGCCCCAGGAGGGGATCCTGTGTGAGGAGGAGATTGCGGTAACAGCTAGTTACCGCTTTTAGTGCACACTAAAACACACTGATTGCCCACCAATAAAGAGGACCTGTCACCAGCCCATCAAAGTACCTGTCGCCAGTCCATCAGAGTACCTGTCGCCAGTCCATCAGAGTACCTGAGTACCTGTCACAACCCCTCAGAGTACCCGAGTACCTGTTACCTGCACATCAGAGTACCTGAGTACCTGTCATCGGAGTACCCGAATACCTGTCTTCGGAGTACCTGAGTACCTGTCACCAGCCCATCAGAGTACCCAAGTACCTCTCATCAGAGTGCCCGAGTACCTATCTGCAGCCCATCAGAGTACCTGAGTACCTATATCAGAGTGCCCGAGTACCTATCTGCAGCCCATCAGATTACCTGAATACCTGTCTCCAGCCCATCAGAGTACCCAAGTACCTCTCTGTAGCCCATCAGAGTACCCAAGTACCTTTCTGAAGCCGCTCAGTGTACCTAAGTACCTGTTTGCAACCCATCAGAGTACCTGAGTACCTATCTGCAGCTCATCAGAGTACTTGAGTATCTATCTCCAGCTCATCAGAGTACTTGAGTACCTATCTGCAGCCCATGCCTCATATATTATGTGTTTGCTTACCAAAATGGGGTCATTTTGTGGGCGTTTCCATCGTTCTGGTGCTCCAGAGCATTCAAATGTGTGATAGATTGTAATGAAATTAGATGTGTAATTTATGCTCTTAGAATGCCTCAAGGTGCTACTTGGATGTTGGGCCAGGCTGTGTAAAAGTCTCACACATGTGGTATCGCCTGCCAGGGCTTACCTTGTTGGAGTCTGTAAAGCAGAGATGTACGCTCACTCTTGCGGATATCCACAGTCCAAGGTGACCAGGTAAGAAAGCCACATGGGCTGTGAATCTGCGCACGGGAGCTTGGCAGGGAAGGTGCTCCAATAAGCAGGACCGGCAGGAATACAATGGAAAGGGAAGTCCAAGAATAACTGTAGTCACTGGATGACACGAGTCCGGATAAGGATCAGGAGATGAGAGGAAAATAACGTCGCAGGAACAACATGGAGCGAAGATAAGGATGGAAGCCGGAGTCAGTCTGGAACACACGATCAGGAAATAGGAACACAGGAACAAAGTCTGTCAAACAGGAACAAAGATCAGCAATGAACTGAGACTGCTCTAAGCGAGAGGCAGTGTTTTATAGCTTGCTTAAATGAGCAATTCGCTTCAGGTGGACAATGAGAGACAGGAGCATACTCAGGTGAAGTCCAGTCCCCTAGTGCTGCAGGCAATACCAAATAACAAGACTGGATCCATATGAGCTGAAGTGTGGCTCAGAGGCAGGATAACAGGACAGAACATCAAAGTACCCAGGTTCAAATCCCATGTTAGGTACTTAACGGCGGCCACGCCTGGCTGTCTGTAAGGCATGGCGAGAGCCGTGACATCGCCATACTCAGGAGGAATAGCAGAATGTATTTTATGGTGTATTTTTGCTATGTGCATGCTATGTGTTAGTAATATCTTATAAATTGACAACTTTGTGTAAAAAAATACGTTTTCATTTTCTTTCCACAATTTCCTAAAACTTGTGGAAAAAAATGACATGTTCAAAAGACTCAAAATGCCTCTTCGAATATATGTTGGGGTGTTTGCTTTCCAAAATGGGGTCATTTTGTGGGTAATTCGATTGTCCTGGTGCTCCAGGGCCTTCAAAAGTGTGTTAGGTTGTTAGGAAATTATATGTGTAATTTATGCTCCTAGAACACCTGACGGTACTCCTTGGATGTTGGGCCTCTGTATGTGGTCAGACTGTGTAAAAGTCTCATGCATGTGGTATCACCATACTCAGGAAAAGTAGCAGAATGCATTTTGGGGTGTAATTGCAAGTATGCATATACTGTGTGTGAGAAATAACCTTTTAATATGACAATTTTGTGTAAAAAAAAAAAGAAAAAATGTATTTCTTAATTTAGATAATAAATTAATCTAATAATAATAATAATCTAATTAGAGTTGTGGGAAAAAAAATACAATTTAAAAAAAACTCACCATGCCTCTTACTAAATACCCTGAAATGTCTACTTTCCAAAAAGGGGTCATTTGGAGGGTATTTGCAGTGTCCTGAAATTTCATGGCCTCAAGAAATGAGACAGGCCGTCGGTACATCAGGTGTGATTAGAATGTGATCAATTTTTAATGATTGGCACAATAGCTTGTAGACTCTATAACTTTCACACAGACTAAATAATATCCACTAATTTGTGTTATTTTTACCAAAGATATGTAGCAATATAAATTTTGGCCCCAATTTATGAAAAAAAGTTACTTATTTGCAAAATTTTATAATAGAAACTAAAATTTCAACTCTTTTTTCACTGATATCGCAAACAATTAAAAACCCAACGGTGATTAAATACCATCAAAAGAAAACTCTATTTGTGTGAAAAAAATGATAAAAAATTTGATTGATTGCAAAGCTGAAAATTGGTTTGGGCAGGAAGGGGGTGAAAGTGCCCAGTATAAAAGTGGTTTGGGTAGATATTCACTCATATTAATCTTTTTTCACTTACTTGGAGCTTACAAAGCAGATTTTAGGAAGTTATAGAATGAACAAGATGTGCTGCTTTACATAAATATTGTGAGAAAATAGATGGTGAATAAAGATCGGTACACTATTTTGATGGGCTTTCTGACATCAGGGACCCAGAATGTGCGGCACCCACTATGTCTCTAGCAATTATGTCCCATATATCATGAATATACCCTATATAAAGAGAATTACAGTTTTTTTGGCTTAGTGGTTTTTTCCTAGACACAGTGAAAATTTTCATTTTGAAAGTCATCAGATCAGGATAACCCAGCTCTAAACTCATCAATTAGAGGACTTTTAAATCCATCATCTTTTCTGTTGGATTGCACTTAACTTTCCTAAGTGTCAGAATGACATAAATCTGACTTGTCTTCCTTTGTCTCCAATCAGTCTGCATCATAAAGTATGGTCAGAATTATCAGCCCTTATTGCAAGGCAGACATGTTTTGGGTGAACAAGACAGGAAAAGTCTGTTCTGAGTGCAGCCATCTTGAAATAACCTTGCAGCTAATGGCATACAAAATGCATGAGTCATATAATCAGTAATACCGAGACTGTGATAGCCCTGTTCCCCACAAACCTTCAATTTGGAATATTTATGTAGATGAAGATACAGAGCTAAACCATTTGTCTGATTGAATCAGGTCACTTCTATTTTAAACATAGGAAGATGGCAGGCTTTTCTTTGTTAAAGAAAATCGAATGCACTGTAGATCAAAGTGTACTTTACAAAATCAGGCCCAGGCTATGGAGAAAAAATTATTTTATTAGTGAATTGTTAAAGGGCATATGGTGCTTAAACCTGATGTGCCAACCATTTTGTGTTTTTATATCAATTGTATCTTTTGGTTGTGGAATAGTTTCTGTTTCTGAATTGAAAGGTCCAAACACCTACTGATGTCATTCCAAGGAGCCCGACCACTGTACTCCATTTTTTAAGTACAAATTATTCAGTTTTAAGGGGAATATACAAGAAGGGAGAAAAAAAAGTCCTTGTATGCCTTTAGAATGGCTGTGATATGGGTAAAGGAATAAACTGCAACTCGCAAAAGCAGCAGTGGGTGGCTCAGGCTCTCAGCGAATGGAGAGGCTGAGCCAGCAGCTGGTCAAGCATCTGGGTTGGGATGCATTCAGAGACTGCAGTGGCTCTGTGATGTCAGCCAACAGAGGACTTTAGCCTGCGGCCGGCTAAACCTGGGTCATATGAGTGCAAAAGTAATTGCACTCCTGTGACCCACATGAGAGATATGACCAAACAAGCTTTGGCCATACTTCTCTTTTAACAGGATCAGAAAGGTGTAGATTTTAATATTGATATAAATATTAATAATAATTGACAAAAAAGAAATCTGGCATACCTAACATACTTGACACCCAGAGAAGATCATTTTATACCACCCCTTCCACAATAAACATACTTGTTTCAGTAAGAAATTAAATTAAACAAATATTATTAATGGGAAAATTGAAGTGTCCTTTTACATTGGTGGTATATGAAGTGCCCCTTTATTTTGGTGAGTGTTTGATAAATGTATTTATTTATTTTATTTCAGGTACTTATACCTTTTACATTGGTGGCCAGTGGAAAAAGTACCTTCCTAAACTAGAAGTCAGTGGAAAATTGTTCCTATGCTATGGTAGTCATAAAAGTGCCCCCATACACTTGGAATCAGAGGAAAAGCTTCCATTCACATCGGTAGTCAATCAGAGAGGTCTCCACTTACATTGGTGGTCATTGGAAGGAATGTTCTGTTACATTGGTGGTAGGTGAAGTGCCTCTTGCTAAGCGACATTGGGATCAGAACAAGGTAGACCCATGAGATAGAAAAACAAATTACCTCTGCTAAGTGCTCAAGGAGCCTCTAGCTATCTAAAAAGGAACTGCAGTGTGCCACAGAACCTTAATTGAGAAAAGCTGTGTTGTAAGGACAGAAGGTCATATCCAATTGAATAAATAAATAGTGCCATGCAGTATAAAGTGCTCCAAATAGGAAAAATATGTAAGTATGTAGTTATCAATATAGACAGGGTGATCAACCTCTGTGTATAATAAATAAGTAAAATAATGAATAATAAATCAAATTAAGTGACAATCAACACATGACTTAAAGGGATAAACGTGCAAACATGATCAGCAAATAAAATTAATAATATAGAATCAGTGAATAGATTCTAAACAGTAATAAAATAAATATATAGAATCAGTGAATGAATAGATTAAAGTGAAAATGTATTGTAATCAATATCCACTCTGTAAACATGACTAAAGTGCTGGTGACAATCTTCTGTGATATTAGAATATTCCCAAAAAAAACCTCAAAATAAAGTCCACTTCAAAGTGACAGAGTAGTGTATCCAGTTGTATCCTTCGTAGTAAAACGTGCCTTCAACATAACACCCTATGTGACTGGGTCCTCACCTCTGCTCCTGTGACCTAGCGTTTAACCCTTTAAGGGCCCACTTTCCTGGATTCACAGATGGTAAGTCAGCCCTCTCTGAAGAGCGTCACACTCTGGATGATTTCCCTCATAACACTCAATCGATGTGACATAGAAAAAAGGGGGAACTCCAATAGTGCTTATATCTCTTTAAAAAATAATTTTTAGTCAAAAGTAAAGTACTCACATTGTGTGGGTGCTATAGTGCACCAAGCATGAACAACCTCTGATTAAAACATATGTGATGGCAACGGGGTAGGAGTGGAGTATCTCTCCGTACTGGTCCTTCACTTCCTGGTCTAAGCAGAACACCGTCCAGGCCCCTCCCCTACGCGTGACGACACAGGGACACATCATATATCCCCCTGAGAGAAAGAGAGTGCTGTGCTCGCTGCAGCCCCTAGAAAAGTGCCAGACCTGTTTTTCTCGCAGGAACTACAATATTAGTGATCTCTTACCTCCTCTTTTGGAGTTCCCTACTGGTGTTGTCTGCTTCTCCTCTCCTCTGAGTGCCCCCTCAGCAAGCCAGCTGATAAGAGGGCACCCCTGTGGGTGCACTTGTTAGCCAGGTTGTAGGCATCCATTGACACACACAGCATGGCCTGACAATTTCCCTGTACTGTACACCAAAAGTATATATATGGCATCTCCAGGTTGTCATATTGCATTGAATTTTACAGAAACTTTCAGCAGTTGCAGATTGAAAAGGAAAGTTCTTTTTTTAATTAGAATATGGCTTGTAAAGTAATCATACAGTTTACTCTAGATTTTTTTTTTTTTATTGCTATATTTTTTCATGAAGGTGGAGTTACCCTTTAAGGACAGGCAGATTAATAGCAAATTATTGACAAGAAAGCTCAGCAACTAAAGTAAATCTAAAATGTAGAATAGATTAGCATCCAGTAGCAAAAAAGGAACCTGGAACAATTAGGATGCACATTGACATCAGCCAGTGTACAGGGGGTGCTGTGCAGGTGGACGGGAAGTCTGAGCCTACCATAGAAACACTGCATCAAGAGTCTTGACACTGAAGGGAAGTTTAAAGTCCATAGAACCAGCAAGAGTAGCTTAAGAGAGGTTGGATTTCAGAAGAACATCAGAGAAGATCTGAACAGAGGGAACTGAGTGAAAAGCATCCACAGCTTGCAATGGTGACGAAGTTGTGTGACATGGATGGAACCGAGCTGCTTGACTCTGGATTAGCACTTGTCCTGACCCCCTCCCTCCCCCACCATATGAGTGCCTCTCAAATTGTTTCCAGGGCAAGAAAGTTGCTAATAGATCAACTTGTGGTCCAGCAATGCTACCCATGGGTATGAAACAAACAAAGATAAAATTCCAAGTTCAATTTGCCAACCAGTCTGCTTACCAACCAAATTGGCCTGTCTAACAGTTTGCGTCAATACAGGGGTTTAGTTAGCACACATTTGCAAACGCATGTGAAAGCTGCAGGGCCACGTCAAGGCTCCCTGTTACCTGCAGTCCTAACTCTAATGAATTTTAAAGAGTCTCCACAGTGGGAGCACATGCAAGCTAATGGATAGATAGGGGGCAGGTGAGCCTGGAGGTGGCCCATCCCTCCTGAAAGGTTAGGACTGCAGGTAACAGGGAGCCTTGACGTGGCCCTGCAGCTTTCGCATGCGTTTGCAAATGTGTGCTAACTAAACCCCTGTATTGACGCAAACTGTTAGACAGGCCAATTTGGTTGGTAAGCAGACTGGTTGGCAAATTGAACTTGGAATTTTATCTTTGTTTGTTTCATGTGCGTTGCCCTTCCATGTGTTCTTTGCTATGAAGGCCAGTTATAGGTGGGGGCAGAGGCCATTTTCTTTGTTGTATATGTGTACTGGTGAGTGGACATACTGGGTGCCTTTGCTGTAATACTATCAGCTGGGCTTCCATTATGCCCCCAATTACCTTTCAGGAGGGATGGGCCACCTCCAGGCTCACCTGCCCCCTATCTATCCATTAGCTTGCATGTGCTCCCACTGTGGAGACTCTTTAAAATTCATTAGAGTTAGGACTGCAGGTAACAGGGAGCCTTGACGTGGCCCTGCAGCTTTCACATGCGTTTGCAAATGTGTGCTAACTAAACCCCTGTATTGACGCAAACTGTTAGACAGGCCAATTTGGTTGGTAAGCAGACTGGTTGGCAAATTGAACTTGGAATTTTATCTTTGTTTGTTTCATGTGCGTTGCCCTTCCATGTGTTCTTTGCTATGAAGGCCAGTTATAGGTGGGGGCAGAGGCCATTTTCTTTGTTGTATATGTGTACTGGTGAGTGGACATACTGGGTGCCTTTGCTGTAATACTATCAGCTGGGCTTCCATTATGCCCCCAATTACCTTTCAGGAGGGATGGGCCACCTCCAGGCTCACCTGCCCCCTATCTATCCATTAGCTTGCATGTGCTCCCACTGTGGAGACTCTTTAAAATTCATTAGAGTTAGGACTGCAGGTAACAGGGAGCCTTGACGTGGCCCTGCAGCTTTCACATGCGTTTGCAAATGTGTGCTAACTAAACCCCTGTATTGACGCAAACTGTTAGACAGGCCAATTTGGTTGGTAAGCAGACTGGTTGGCAAATTGAACTTGGAATTTTATCTTTGTTTGTTTCATGTGCGTTGCCCTTCCATGTGTTCTTTGCTATGAAGGCCAGTTATAGGTGGGGGCAGAGGCCATTTTCTTTGTTGTATATGTGTACTGGTGAGTGGACATACTGGGTGCCTTTGCTGTAATACTATCAGCTGGGCTTCCATTATGCCCCCAATTACCTTTCAGGAGGGATGGGCCACCTCCAGGCTCACCTGCCCCCTATCTATCCATTAGCTTGCATGTGCTCCCACTGTGGAGACTCTTTAAAATTCATTAGAGTTAGGACTGCAGGTAACAGGGAGCCTTGACGTGGCCCTGCAGCTTTCACATGCGTTTGCAAATGTGTGCTAACTAAACCCCTGTATTGACGCAAACTGTTAGACAGGCCAATTTGGTTGGTAAGCAGACTGGTTGGCAAATTGAACTTGGAATTTTATCTTTGTTTGTTTCATGTGCGTTGCCCTTCCATGTGTTCTTTGCTATGAAGGCCAGTTATAGGTGGGGGCAGAGGCCATTTTCTTTGTTACCCATGGGTATGCCACCCTAAAACTAATATCACTCTAATGTGTAGGACAGTTCTGAGAGCTGTATCTTAGTTTCCTTTGGTACAGGGCATCCAGAAAGTATTCACAGTGCTTTACATTTTCCACATTTTGTTATGGTACAGCCGTATTTTAAAATGGATTACATTTATTATTTTTCTCCAAATTCAACAAACAATACCCCATGATGACAATGTGAAAGAAGTTTGTTTGAAATCTTTGCAAACTTTTTAAAAATAAAAAACAAAAAAAATGTGCATACTGTAAGTATTTATGGCCTTTGCTCAATACTTTGTTGAAGCACCTTTGGCACCAATTACAGCCTCAAGTCTTTTTGAGTATGATGCTACAAGCTTGGCACACCTATTTTGGGGCATTTTCTCCCATTCTTCTTTGCAGTAACTCCCAAGCTCCATCAGGTTGGATGGGGAGCATCAGTGCACAGTCATTTTCAGATCTCTCTAGAGATGTTCAATCAGGTTCAAGTCTGGGCTCTGGCTGGGCCACTGAAAGGCATTTACAGAGTTGACCAGCAGCCACTCATTTGTTATCTTGGCTGTGTGCTTAGGGTGGTTGTCCTGTTAGAAGATGAACCTTCGCCCCAATCTGAGGTCCAGAGCGCTCTGGCGCAGGTTTTCATTAGGGATGTCTCTGTACATTGCTGCATTCATCTTTCCCTTGATTCTGACTAGTCTCCCACTTCCTGCCACTGAAAAACATCCCCACAGCATGATGCTGCCACCACCATGCTTCACTGTAGGGATGGTATAGGCCAGGTGATAAGCAGTGCCTGGTTTCCCCCAGTCATGACGCTTGACATTCAGGCTAAATAATTAAATCTTTGTTCTATCAGACCAGAGAATTGTATTTCTCATTGTCTGAGAGTTCTTCAGGTGCCTTTTGGCAAACTCCAGGCAGGCTGTCATGTGCCTTTTACTGAGGAATGGCTTTCGTTTGGCCACTCTACCATACAGGCCAGATTGGTGGAGTGTTGCAGAGATGGTTGTTCTTCTGGAAGGTTCTTCTTTCTCCACAGAGAAATGTTGGAGCTCTGTCAGAGTGACCATCTGGTTCTTGGTCACCTCCCTGACTAAGGCCCTTCCCCCCCAATTGCTCTTTTTAGCCGGGTGGCCTGCTCTTGGAAGAGTCCTGGTGGATCCAAATTTTTTCCATTTACTTATGATGGAGGCCACTGTGCTTATTGCTGCAGAAATGTTTCTGTACCCTTCTCCAGATCTGTGCCTGGATACAATCCTGTCTTGGAAGTCTACAGACAAGTCTTTGGACTTGGACATGGCTTAGTTTGTTCTCTGACATGCACAGTTAACTGTGGGATCTTATTTAGACAGGTGTGTTCCTTTCCAAATCATGTCCAATCAACTGAATTTACCACAGGGGGACTCCAATCAAGTTGTAGAAACATCTCAAGGATGATCAGTGGGAACAAGATGCACCTGAGATCAATTTTGAGTGCCATAGCAAAGGCTGTGAATACTTATGTACATGTGATTTTTTTGTTTTTGATTTTTAAAAAAAATGCAAAGGAAAATAATGAATTCAATCCATTTTGGAATAAGGCTGTAACATAACAAAATGTGGAAAAAGTGAAGCTTTCCGGATTCGCTGTATGTCATATCAGAATCTGAAAATTACACTTTTACTCCCTATACATTATCAGAGGTATATATTACCCTATTGTAAAAATGTTGGCACTAAGATACTTCTCAAAACCATCAATCAGATACAAGCTTGATATCAAAATGTTATTGTGATTGGTGATCTAGGAAGCAGAGAGAGGGGAAGTTACACTACTCAAGCTTTGGGAACTAACCTCCCACTGCCTTCCTACAAATCCCGTATAGAGATGAATGTGCTTGTTCTGGGGGGGGGGGGGGGGGGGGAGTAAATAACACAGTAATCCAGCAACAACCAGTCCATATGATTTTATTTTTATTTTTTTACTTGAAACTGAATATAAACTGAAATCTGGTGGGCTGCCATGGGTAGCTACAATTTGCATATCAGAATATAGCCAAGCAGTACAATGTTAAATCAACTGTCGTAAGTTTATCTCCCAAGAGCCTCACCTAGAATCTTATCTAAGTGGAATTGTTGCTCTCAGCGTAATTGCATTACCATGTGGGTCATAATCCTTGACCTAAACCTGCTAGCTGCTTTTTAAATACTCTCTTTAAAACTTGGCAGCTTGGTGAATTTGCCTTGGGTTGCAGCATCTGTGACATTGGTGTTTACTTGAAGAGATGCCATGATACCCATCCAAGAATATGCAGTATAAATTACATTTCCTTGCAGAAATGCTAAGGTCAGAATGACCTTGGCAACTGCCAATGTGTAGTCTCAAACCATAACTTTACCATTTTTAACCAGTGAAAATACAGTTATTTTTACATACTGCAACATATTTCCTTCCCTATAATTTAACAGCATCAGTTATTTACTGATCTTCGGTTTATTTAAAATACATTGTACCTACTTAACCATAAATGTTGCTACAGATAGCTATATTTGACATACGTCTTTATGTATACCAACCTACTTGACGTCTTTCTTTCAACAACAGTCACTGTTTACTTACTGTGACAAGACAATCAGATAGATGTAAATTAATTTCTCTTGTCAAATTGAAAAGCATTTCTACATTAATGGTTCAAAACAACTGCTTTGTGATAAAAAAAGATTACTTGCCTCCAGTCTTTAGAGACTGGAAGTATAGAATTTACATAAAGGGAATCCCTATTTCAACTGCATCTTGTTAAAGAAGACACTGAATTATTTACAGCGACTGTGTAAAGGAATGTGCTATTTCTTGGAAGAAATGCTTGCAGTAAGATAACACTGATGGTAAACTGCGATAGCTTAGCCACTGATTATATATTTTCTTATTTAAAAAAATGCTTTTCTTTTGCCAGGAAAAAATAAAATTTGTTTATTTTTAGTACTGACGAATATTCCAACAACTGTTGAGTCAGGGATTCTGACAATATACAGAAACGGGGCAAGAATATTATATTGCCAAGCATAGTGTATGTTAAATTTCATGGACTCATAGGAGAAAGCAAGAAAAAGGGAAGGAAGAGATGAGGTTTCATAAACATTGAAAAATTAAAGATGAAAAAATACCTAATAAAAAGATAATATTTATATAATAACATACCTGTACAAAATCAAAACTATTCACAATAATAGATAACATCCCATTCATGGAGGGAACAACCATTGGTTTATGACTGTACCACATGTGCATCTCTTAGAAAAGGCACAACTCATGCAATGGGCCATTTTTTTGTAATCTTGCGTGGAACAATAAAGTTTTTTTTTTTTTTTAATGCTGATGTCAAAAGAATACGACCAGATTTTTTGTTTCCTTGGCCAACTGGAGTCTCCATGAAAAGCAGACAGTGTTGCTGCTAATTGCAGGGTAGTTACTGAACAGGATGCACATATCACTCTAACCTCTAACCCTTTTTTAATACTTAAAAAAAAAAAAAAATCATTAAATTACATTGTTATAACTACTATTATCACCTAACTAATAGTAAAATGAAAATTAAGCTACACTGTTCTCATTTTTAGATAATTAATTTGAGGAGAAAAAAGTCATGGCGACCAATAGTTAAATAAATGAAATGCAATCATTTTGAAAAAAGTACTAATAAGGGTTGCAATTTAGTATTTTTTTGGGTAGGGTGCTATGTGCATTCAATTCAATAATATAATTAATAATTATTTCCCACAAGGTTATAACTTACTAACTGAAGAGAAGATTGTTTATATAGTTGTAATTGCAATTAGTGCATTGGTGTCCGTCCTAAAATAGGACATGTTTTTACTGGCAATATTTCCAGCAAAGAAACTTTTCAACAGATTTGATTTGCTTTTGTATACAGCGAGCAAGATGCCAAACACCCTGAAAAAGAGATTTTGGGTTACATATACTTTCATTTCTAAACACTTATTTCTACACTTTATGGGTGAACTTTTGTCTTCCAAACAATGCATCTGGAACACAATTTAGATTAAACTAAATATGTTTTTTTGGTATATGTATTAATACATTTTGAGTTTTGTCTGCAGTTCTCTTTAAGGAGAGTTTTGTTCAGTAGCTGGAAGAATAGAGCTGATGTTGCAACTTATTTATAGAAGCTGGATGAAAGAGAGTGTCTTTTTTTTCACTTGCACTAGAAATTTGACAAATGGACTCTTATTGTTAGCTCCTGGCAAAGCACTGGGTTTAATGCATTAGGAGAGCTGACCAATAACATAGGACATAGAAAATGGGAAACAGAAGAGCAAAGAAAGGAATGCTAAATTATAATGGCATCATACACTCCATTAAGTACCAATAGTGTAGTATTATAATAATCTTAACTCCAAAAGACTTTCATAATAATTAAGAAATATAGTCTTTTAGTAGCCTATTATATTACTAACTTCACGATGATTGCAAAGCAAGCATCTGCTTTTTGGCATTATATTTCTTTTTTTTTGGCAGTGAGGTTTGGAGTGCCAGCCCACTGAGCCACATGGAGTTCCTTAACTGCCTCCCAGGGGTATATAGAGAGGCAAGATGCCAAACATACTGAAAAAGAGATTTTGGGTTACATACATTTTAATGTGCTACATATAAATATGTGTAATTTTAAATGTATGGTCATTTTTTTTTCTTTTAAAGATGTGTTTATTGAGTTTTAAAGACACACAAAACAACAGAACAAAAATGACAACACAGTGCCTGGTCCAAATGATGAACAATCTTCATTCAAAAAGGAAGCTGGAATCTCACATGTCTCTCATGAACAGCTATCAATTAGAAAGAATATACAGTTGCACAAGTGTTTTTGTATCATTATACAATAACTACCAGAGTGTGGTAAATAACAGATGTCAACACATACACAAGCAGTCAGAATTCAATTTAGTGGGGAAGGAGTCTGTGCCAGGAGACTCGCTATCCACTTGCCCCAAATTTTTTTAAATGTTTTGATTCTTTTACTTGGTTCGAAGGTCTATACATAGGGAGGGAGTAATTAACCAATTTCAGCCACTGAGACCGTGTAGGTGACATTGGTCCTTTCCAGGACACTAAAAGGGACTTTCTCACATAGAAATATAGGATGCAAGGGAGTGTCTTGGCATGAGAGGGAATTTTCAGATTGCCCGGGATGCCCAAAAGGCAGTTCTTGGGATTCACTATGTTAGGCAGACCCAGGGTGGAGGAGATAAAAGAGTTTATGTCCATCCAAAAGTCTTATATGCAGGTCAACAAAAAAATGATATCTTTCAGATCTGACTGTCCTCCTATGTGTATAGAAACATAGAAACATAGAATGTGTCGGCAGATAAGAACCATTTGGCCCATCTAGTTTGCCCAATATATCTGAATCCTTTGAATAGTCCCTGGCCCTATCTTATATGAAGGATAGCCTTATGCCTATCCCATATATGCTTAAACTCCTTCACTGTATTTGCAGCTACCACTTCTGCAGGAAGGTTATTCCATGCATCCACTACTCTCTCAGTAAAGTAATACTTCCTCATATTACTTTTAAACCTTTGCCCCTCTAATTTAAAACTGTGTCCTCTTGTGGTAGTTTTTCTTCTTTTAAATATGCTCTCCTCCTTTACCGAGTTGATTCCCTTTATGTATTTAAAAGTTTCTATCATATCCCCTCTGTCTCTTCTTTCTTCCAAGCTATACATGTTAAGGTCCTTTAACCTTTCCTGGTAAGTTTTTTCCTGCAATCCGTGTACTAGTTTAGTAGCTCTTCTCTGAACTCTCTCTACAGTATCTATATCCTTCTGGAGATATGGCCTCCGGTACTGCGCACAATACTCCAAGTGAGGTCTCACCAGCGTTCTGTACAGTGGCATAAGCACTTCTCTCTTTCTACTGCTTATACCTCTCCCTATACATCCAAGCATTCTGCTGGCATTTCGTGCTGCTCTATTACATTGTCTTCCCACCTTTAAGTCTTCTGAAATAATTACTCCTAAATCCCTTTCCTCAGATACTGAGGTCAGGACTGTGTCAAATATTCTATATTCTGCCCTTGGGTTTTTACGCCCCAGGTGCATTATCTTGCACTTATCCACATTAAATTTCAGTTGCCAGAGTTCTGACCATTCTTCTAGTTTTCCTAAATCCTTTTCCATTTGGCGTTTCCCTCCAGGAACATCAACCCTGTTACATATCTTTGTGTCATCAGCAAAAAGACAAACCTTACCATTGAGGCCTTTTGCAATATCACTTATGTAGATATTAAACAAAATTGGTCCCAGTACAGATCCCTGAGGTACCCCACTGGTAACATGACCTTGTTCTGAATGTTCTCCATTGACTACAACCCTCTGTTGTCTGTCACTCAGCCACTGCCTAATCCACTCAACAATATGGGAGTCCATGCTCACTGACTGCAGTTTATTGATAAGTCTTCTATGTGGGACAGTGTCAAAAGCCTTACTAAAATCTAGATATGCAATGTCTACTGCACCTCCACCGTCTATTATTTTAGTCACCCAGTCAAAAAAATCTATAAGATTTGTTTGACATGATCTCCCTGAAGTAAGCCCATGTTGTTTTTCATCTTGCAATCCATGGGATTGAAGATGTTCCACAATCCTATCCTTTAATAGGGTTTCCATTAATTTGCCTACTATTGATGTCAGACTCACTGGTCTATAGTTGCTCGATTCCTCCCTACTACCTTTCTTGTGAATGGGCACGACATTTGCCAATTTCCAATCTTCCGAGACGACTCCTGTTACTAATGATTGGTTAAATAAATCTGTTAATGGTTTTGCCAGCTCACCACTAAGCTCTTTTAATAATTTTGGGTGTATCTCATCAGGACCCTGTGACTTATTTGTCTTCACTTTAGACAGCAATCTTAGAACGTCTTCCTCTGTAAAGACACATGCATCAAACGATTCATTAGTCATCCTTTCAAGTGGAGGTCCTTCTCCTTCTTTTTCTTCTGTAAAAACTGAACAGAAGTATTCATTAAGGCAGTCGGCTAGCCCTTTATTCTCTTCTACATACCTTCCGTCCTTTGTTTTTAATTTAGTTATTCCTTGTTTTAATTTCCTTTTTTCATTTATATATCTGAAGAATGTCTTATCCCCCTTTTTCATAGACTGAGCTAGTTTTTCTTCTGCCTGCGCTTTAGAAGTTCTTATAACTTGCTTGGCCTCTTTCTGCCTAATCTTGTAGATTTCCTTATCTTCATTGCTCTGGGTTTTTTTATAATTACAAAATGCTAGCTTTTTATTTTTAATGATTTGGGCCACTTCTGCTGAGTACCACAGTGGTCTCTTCCTTTTTTTTGCTTTTACTGACAAGTCTAATGCAATTTTCTGTTGCCTTCAATAATGCACCTTTTAAGTAGTCCCATTTCTCCTGGACTCCATGTAATCCGTTCCATTCTGATAAGGACTCATTTATGACTAATTTCATTTTTGAAAAGTCTGTTTTTCTAAAATCTAAAACTTTTGTTTTTGTGTGGTGTGACTCTTTCACAGTTCTTATATTAAACCACACTGACTGGTGATCACTAGATCCCAAGGTTTCACCTACAATGACATCATATACCGAATCCCCATTTGTGAATACCAAATCCAAAATGGCCTCCCTCCGGGTTGGCTCCTCAACCACTTGTTGCAGAGACAACCCCAGTAGGGAATTTAGAATATCTGTACTCCTGGTAGAACTTGCTATTTTGGTTTTCCAGTTTATATCTGGAAGATTGAAATCTCCCATAATGATAACTTCTCCTTTCATTGTCATTTTAGCTATTTCTTCAACTAGTAGATCATCTAGTTCTTTAACTTGACCAGGTGGTCTATATATCACACCTACACGAGTTACTGCATGATTAGCAAACTGCAACGTAACCCAAACTGACTCTATGTTGGCCTCACCAACTTGTATTAGGTTAGATTTAATGCTATCTTTCACATACAGGGCCACTCCTCCTCCTTTCTTGCCTTCTCTGTCTCTTCTGTATAAAGAGTACCCTGGTATGGTTATGTCCCAGTCATTTCTTTCATTAAACCATGTCTCCGTAACAGCCACTAAATCTACATTCTCAGATGCCATTATTGACCCAAGTTCATTGATTTTTTTACCTAAACTGCGAGCATTTGTAGACAGGACTCTGAGCTTATCATTTCTTAACCTCTGTGCTTCTGACCTGTTCTGGCATTGTTTCGGGGGGCAATTGGACTCTTGTATTTTCACTCTTTTGCCCCCCCCCCTTCCTAGTTTAAATACTCCTTCGCAAATTCTTGGAGTTGTTCACTAAGTACATTTGTTCCTTTGAGAGAAAGATGCAAACCATCTTTTTTGTACAGTTCCTTTCTATTCCATGTAGAGCTATCATGAGAAACAAAGCCAAATCCTTGCTCTTGACACCATTTACTAAGCCATATGTTGAACTCCTTTATGCGCCTCTGCCTATCATTCTGAACATTATGCACAGGCAGAACTTCAGAAAATGAAATGGTGGATGCAAAATCCTGTACGTCATTACCAAGTGTGATAAAATATTTTTTCACCTCTGACACTTCATTGCAAGCCGGGTCATTTGTCCCTAGATGGACAAGAACATCCACGTCCCCTTCCTGCTTTGCTTGCTTAACAATATTAATAATACGTCTTCTATCTCGTCTAGCAGTAGCACCAGGGAGACATCTCACAAAACCATTTTCTTTAAGCTCCACACTTCTTATGATTGAATCACCCAGCAACAGCTGCTTCCTTTGGGGTCTTGTATGGATCTTTTTTTTTTTTTTTTAGTCTGCATATTAAATTCAGAAAGGAGGATGCCCTACTGAATTTTTGGGAAAATGCTAGATTCCTGGATGTTATCCTGAATCTGTGATAAGTACTGTATATTCTTATTTGCTGACCTAGAAAAAGGATGCTGATCTACTATTCTGACTTCACTCTGATATTCCAAGTCTGTATGCTGGTACTGGGTTGGTGACTCTCAAAAAGTACTTAAAGTGATTGTAAATGATCGCTTTAAAAACCACCTTGTTTAAAAGAGAAATGAAAGGCAAAACATTTGTGTATAGGTATAAAAAACATTATAAATACATTTTTTCCCTTTTTTATAAGTAGTCACATTCCCTCTGTTATCAGCTTCATAGGAGCTGGGGGGAAGAAAAGCAGCAGTACATTGCTTGCCAATGAATGGCTGTACAGCGGGGGGCATGTCAGGACAAGTCTGATCATTATTGGAGAGCAGGATCAGTTCCCAGCATAGCTAGAATACTGACCACAATGTGCTCTCCTGCCTAGCATGGTCAGTTTTTATTAGGAAAGCAGAGAGACTGGCAGGATCACCAGGGATTTCCCACAAAGGAAGCAATACAAAGAGAACAGGATACTTTCTCATACAAGTACATAGTACAGCAGGCAGGAATATGAAGTTTTGGAGTAACTAACTTCAGAAATGTCAGCCTCCTTGGTTTTCTCAGTAAATGTTTAAAACTGAATGCCAAAAAAAAAAAAAAAAAAAAAACTTACTACATAAACTCAGTCTTCTGGGTTGAATGTCAAAGTCATTCAATGTATAACAGTATGTGCAGCTCTAATTATTAATATCACCTGTGATTTAATAATGATGTGATATAAATCAAATCACGAAAGTTGGAAAATTCTTATGACAACAAAATTAGTGTCAAATATATCAAAATTGGATACCAATGATAACTATTACCTCCACATATGTTTTTAATATACATGTGTTAGTGAGAATACATTCGTAATAAAATAAACGAATAACCACAAAAATTGTGACAAGATGAACTGAATAACACCACAAATCAAAATAAATGTGCCATATCAACACAAAAAGTTAAGAAAATTGTGCAGTCCATAAAATTAGAACGTCCAAATGAGTATGTGAAACAGAAATCTCCAAATCTTGATCCAAGTGGATATAGGATAATTCAAAACCCACGACCAAAAATCACCACTGTGAAGAATTTCACCACGGCCAACAAAACAAGTAGACACCCAAATGGCATATGCCTAATGGATCTATAAGAGCAATGGTGTATAAACACCTATTGGGTGGGGGTGAAGGAATGTTGTCCATGCCATTGCGTACTTATGCTGTTTACAAATTGTTTAAAAGCGCTTTTTTATCTACCTAAATGTAAGTGTTCTTAACCTTTAATAAACCCCTTTATCGTATGGTTTTCCACTATGTGGAGGTTTTTCGTTTTCCCTCTTTGGATGCTGTATCTATTGAGCATTACAAGAGAAAAAAGGATCCAGGCTTTATTGTGATGCTGGCGACCCTCTACTGAGTCGTTCAATTGAGGGTGGAGGTCGAGCTTCCAAATTGATCAATCAAGGAGAGTTGTGTTGCAAACGGGGGAGGGAGAGACAACACCCCCCCACCCCCCCCAATAGGTGTTTATACACCATTGCTCTTAGAGATCCATTAGGCATATGACAATTGTGTACCCTTGTTCCGGTAAGCCCCCTGTTTTGTTGTTGGTGGTGAAATTCTTCACAGTGGTGATTTTTGCTCATGGGTTTTGAATTATCTTATATCCACTTGAATCAAGAGACTCATTGGAGATTTCTGTTTTACACACTCATTTGAACTTTCTAATTTTGTGGACTGCACAATTTTCTTAACTTTTTGTGTTGATATGGCACATTTATTTTAAATTGTGGTGTTATTCAGTTCATCTTGTAAATTTTTGAGGTTATTTGCTTGTTTTATTACAAATGTATTATCACTAACACATGTATATTCAAAACATATGTGAAGGTAATAGTAATCACTGGTATCCAATTTTGATATTTTTGACACTAATTTTGTTGTTACTGTATAAGAATTTTCCAACTTTCGTGATTTGGTTTATATCACATCATTTAAATCACGAGTGATATTAATAATTAGCGCTGGACATACTGTTATATAATATCCATACACATTTTGTCCTTTGTGGTGCTGGCTGCTTAATAGTTTTTTAATTTAGGTGTTTCTTTGGGACACTAGCGTGGTATTCCCCTCTTATTACATTAATGTCATTTAATGAACTGTCATTTAATGTCCATAAAAACACAGGTTGTTATGAATCTGCCCCTTGGGGTGGCATCAAAACACAGCTTAGGTTTATTTTTTTTTTTTTTTTTAATATTACTGCATTTTTTCACATTCACATGTCATTATGCCACTGATTGGGGAATTCTAGAAGCAATCTCTAAATGCTAATTGATAGCCTATGGTGTTCATTACATGCTTGAGTGTAGCTGTGATTACCTGTGCACAATGCATGATTGTGCTTTGGTGCATAGCTTTGTGCAGCCATGTGTATCAGGGAATCCAAGCTGCAATACATTGATAAACATTATTAAAATAAATTAAATTATAGTGTTAAAAATTTAACTTCAGCAGTCCATGTTTATCTGTAACTGTACAGGTAGTATAAATGAAAACCTCTTATGTAATTTAGCCATTACACCCCCAACACTTATACAGTGCCTTGCAAAAGTATTCAGCCCCCTTGAACATTGCAACCTTTTGCCACATTTCAGACTTCAAACATTAAAATATAAAACTGTAATTGTTTGTGAAGAATCAACAACAAGTGGGACACAATCATGAAGTAGAACGAAATTTATTGGATATTTCAAACTTTTTTAACAAATAAAAAACTGAAAAATTGGTCGTGCAAAATTATTCAGTCCCTTTACTTTCAGTGCAGCAAACTCTCTCCAGAAGTTCAGTGAGGATCTCTGAATGATCCAATGTTGACATAAATGACTAATGATGATAAATAGAGCACTGTGCAAGCCATAATATTGAAATGGAAGGAGTATCAGACCACTGCAAATCTACGAAGACCTCTAAACTTTCAGCTCATACAAGGAGAAGACTGACCCCAAGCGACTTACAGCTGTAATCGCAGCAAAAGGTGGCGCTACAAAGTATTAACTTAAGGGGGCTGAATAATTTTGCACACCCAATTTTTCAGTTTTTTCTTTGTTAAAAAAGTTTAAAAAATCCAATAAATTTTGTTCCACTTCATGATTGTGTCCCACTTGTTGCTGATTCTTCACAAAAAATTACAGTTTTATATCTTTATGTTTGAAGCCTGAAATGTGGCAAAAGCTCGAAAAGTTCAAGGGGACCGAATACTTTCGCAAGTCACTGTAAATATGCACTACCAAGCTTTGATGCATTATGGTAACAAGCAGTTTGTAATATTCGTATGGTGTTCTCATTCTTCAGCCTTTATATTCATCAGCATTCCTATATAGGGTATGTATATGGGCCTGCACTCAAACTTAATGTGTATGTCCAGCTAAAACTTTTTTTCTTTTGGATAGAGTGGGAAATGGTTTGAACCCCTGTCAAGTTTATTGCTACCTGGGGCTCCATTAAAGGGATATCCTTTCATTTACTGTCCAAAGGACAACAGTTTTTCCAGGCAAGATGAGGGGAAGCCTGTCATATGTCAGGGAACACCTCTCAGATGTTTATTTTTCTCTGTGGCTTTGGAGACAGGTTTTTTCTTACTTCCTGTCTGGTGAAACGGTGGTCAGCAGGACAGGAAAAGAGGGTCAATTTCCCTAACTGCACCCCAGATAGTAAAAAACCTGACAGAAGTCCTTCCCTATTCTATCCATATCTAGAAATAAATACACTATATTGATGCCAGCTTCCACACAATGCTGGTTTTCTACTTTTTATTTTTCCTAAAAAAAAAAAAAAACTCTAATGTGTTTTTTTTTTTTTAGGTATCCATTATTTCCAGTGATAAATATAAAAATGAATTGTATTAGTTCCATAATCATCAGATTTATTAGATGTTACTTTAAAAAAATTATAATGTTACCTAACCTTAGCAAAGTGCTTTTCCCACTTTCCCATATAATATTTATTCCTGGGCACATTTAAATATATGTATTCAGTTCTCAGTAGGGTGAAATGTGTGTAGGAACTCAGCAGGGAGCTCCATTTGACTGCTTTTCAAGAGAAAAATTCATAAAGGGAAAAAATGTAGATGGAAGTAAATACTCACATCACGACTAAGATATTGGGGGAAACCCAAAAAAATTATTAGTGGAGATATTACTCTCATTCCAGTTCCACTGAAGCTTATGAGCATATACTGTAGCTGGTAAATGAAGGGTAGAGGTAGTATGGCGAACATGACCATGTGTATATATAGGACATAATATATATATGTGTGTGTGTGCCACACAGGTATTTCTGTTTTGGCGTTACATGAAAAGGTTTCTGTTTAATGTGTGATCGTCCAATAATGACTTTAAAATATTTAATACAAAGTGTAAAAATGTTCAGGCTGAGAGTAACAACCTTTTTTTTTTTTTTAAATACTGACTTCTGCTTTAGACTAACAAGTAATCAATAGACCATGGTTCTCTTTACCATGCTATGGTTGACAGGTGAACCTGAGCTGTACAAAATCTGCCTTTTCTATCTTAAGTGATCTTTCAGTACTAACCAGGTGAGCTCTTAAATGGTGATAGTCTGCCAGAGTTCATATCTATGCAAGCAACCACACTGCTCCCAGGGCAGCAATTTCACAAAACTGGCTGAAGCTCAAATCCTGTAAAATGTGTTTACCCAGAATACTGCTCTGGCTCTGTTACATCGTGTGTAGTAATAAAAAATAAATATTGCCAAAGAGAATATAGGTTAAATGCTTTCATATTTTAGTAATAAAGATAATTAGTGTTATGGGTATGCTTTTATTTTTTGGATACTAGCTTGATAACGATTTGATATATTTAAAACTACAGTGAGCCTATCTTATCCAAATTCCTTTTGGTTGTAGTGTTGATTAGTGTTGCTCAAACATGTCCATGTTCAATCACCTGGGAGTTTGGCTGTTTTTGCTGAAAATCAGCAAAAACAGGGGAATATGAACATGGAATTCAGGTGGGCTGTTCAGCAGCCTGGGATGCTGCCACAGCCCTGCAGGGGGACCTTCTATTGGGTCCATGGCAGATGGTCAATGCACTGTTTTGGTAGACCATTGATTTGTTTTTAACATGTCTAACCCTAGCATTCAGGGGAAAACACAGTTTCTGATTGACCAACTTGTTGACAGCTAAGCCACTTATTGACCAGGGTGCCCAACCCTAGGGTTAGAAGCAAATATAAAAGGAGTCTGATACCTCTATGATAGCCACCACCAAAATGATTTCAGGAATTGGGAACTGCTGCTGGCTTTTCTGATTTCAGCAGTACCCCTAGCAGATACATCACTAAGGGGTCCCTGGATATATGTTAATAGTGTTAAAAAAAATGAAAAACGACCTGTTAATGCCGGGGAAGGGGGCAGTGAAGGGGCGTAACAACAGCGGGGCATGGCAGGGGCGAAGAACCTCCTGCCTATTGTTATTTTTGGAGAAAAAAAGGTGTAGGTTTCTCCTTAATACTCCAACCAGACCAACCAGAATGCAGCCCCCCCTTTCTTGTACTGGTTCATTTGCTAGATGTGAATACACTAGGAAGTTTTCCCTATTTCAACAGAAATTTTACAATCTTAATAAAAATTTAGCAATAGCAATAAGTACTAATAGCAGCATTACCAAGTCTCTGAAGCTGCAATAATGCATAAATGGTTTTATTAAATCCCCCTGCGTGTCTTCTTCCGCAGTCCTAGGTTCAGGATGATTGGTGGTGACTTAACAGATGTATTTGTGGGAACAGGTTAACACATGTTCTGTTGGATAAGTGTAAAAACTGTGTGTGACTGATTCTATTTAGTGCTATGCATATACGCGGCTTGCTATATACCTTTGGTCCTCTCTTTTGTTAACAATGACCTACACCAGCAGGTCTCCATTTCGCCCACTTCAGAAATAATAGCTTTTATTCTCAAATGCAGCCAGTCATAAAATTGACTTTTCAATGTGTTCAGCAAAGCATGTTTAATTGCATCTTCTCAGTTTAAAAATAACAATAAAACACACTAAATGGAGAAGA
Source organism: Pelophylax lessonae (assembly GCF_965119305.1). Lineage (NCBI taxonomy): Eukaryota > Metazoa > Chordata > Amphibia > Anura > Ranidae > Pelophylax > Pelophylax lessonae. Next base: position 183,350,222 of record NC_138768.1, read on the forward strand.
AAAAAACATCCTCTGAAAAATATTATCTTATCTCAAAGCGGGGATGCTGGAACCATATATGTTTATGAAGCCCTAGCATACTAAAATACTCCATCAACCCAATGAGCCTATGTAAATAAAATTATATTATTTTACATAAACCCATTATACATCAAAACAGATATGTGTTTTCTGTTTTATGGTAAATACTGTATATAGTATGAAAATAATTAAAGTGGGTTGTTGCATTATTGTAACATTTGCTTATTTTGAAATGTTAATTCTCCCATTAAGTCATTAGCAATAGGCTGCAATAAAGGAAGATAGATGTTACCTTATATATTTCTTTATTTATTCGTTTTAGTGTTGTTTGCAGGGGACATAAGCCTTTTAGTGCTTTTAGAATTACACAAAAAAAAAATTCCAACCATTTCTTGTCTGATGGAAACCTTAAAATGCCAATCTATGCAGTAATCCAGAGTGAAGCTTTGCCTCTTGTAACAAAGACTGATCACTTCTGCTCTCTCATTGTTCAGTCTGATTGGTCTTGTATCCCCCCTTCTGTAGTTTTTTTTGCAGACATCCTGTTGTGGGTGGGCCTACTGGGCCCCTCCTACAGTTCTGGTCCCTAACGGGTTATGTGCAGAACAGTGGTGATGTCAGTACTACTTGTGGCAAAAACAGGGTTTGCAAAGGCATTTGGAGCACACAAGGTGGCTTTCAAAACTTTGTGGCTTTTGGGGATTATATTAAGATAAAAATTGTTGTGCTTGAAATTCAGTTCAGAAACCACAATAGGCAGTCAGATATTGAGTTAAGGGTTTGAGTTGATGGCAACACTTTGAGATTCTCTTGAGATCATTCAAAATTCAATAACAAGTGCATGGACCAGTTTACTTTCTTCTGACCTACATTGACATGCTTCAAGAGAGTTTTGCATTCCTGTAGATCTGTATAGGAATGCAAAACTTGTTTGAACCAAACAAAAGCCGTGTTTTTTTTTTTTTTTTTTAGGCTGCATTCAAACTGGTGTATTAAAATGCTCCCATCTATACTGGATCTTTGTGCCAGGAGCTGTCAGAAAAATCCAGTGTATAAAATGGTTGCTTTGATATGCAATTGCTCACACTTATGTGCATTGGTGGGCATATGGCATTTAGAAGCATATACAGGTATGTGTATTGGCTAGAATATTCATTATTGTGCTTATACATGCATCTTTACAAGTGTTCATACGCATAGATTATGCCAATAAGCTCCTCTCTAAACACAGATTTGGGACATTTTTTATGGCCTGAATCCTGCTCTAAAAAAATGGATCTAAATGCTATAATTTGCATAGACAAATTGGCTAAAATAATGCTGGGTTCAGAGGCAATACAAAAATGAAAATGCTTCTAAAAGCGACATTTTTTTTTCTGCCTGTGTGCATGAGGCTATATGGTGCAAAAAAAAAAAAGATTTGTTTATTATTTGTTGTCTTTATTTACATTAATTAAAATACATTTTAGAATACTATTTAACAAATACAGTATGTTTTTCATTAAATTACATTGTAATTGTATGTTTACAATTTGCACAGTAATTGAGATAAAAGATCTCTGGTATTTAGTTTTTTTTATGACTTATGGTAGGTGATTGCTGATGTAGTGGAGCAGCAGCTGCCTGAGAAAATATGTTATCCAGCTGCCCTACACAGACTAGGCCAATGTGGCATGAGTCATTGTTGTATCATTGATGCCGAATTTATTCACAGCTTTGGAAATGTATCAGCATGACAGACAAGAGTAATAGAGCTTAGAATGGTTTTGATGGCTAATGAAATCTCTATTTACTTCATTCATCTTCTCAACAATATATGGATTGTTGAATCTAGATTATGCCAAGGAAAGCAGTTTTTAGGGCGATGCATTGGAAGCCTATATGAAACCTTATTATAGTAGCAGCCTATTTCACATTGCTGACTCCTTTACTTTTTAATCCAGCAGAAAATATACCCTCTTAAATCCTTTATTCCTGCTAGAAATCTATAGAACTACAAGAAGTGCATATATAATAGGGTTCAAAAGTTTTCATACCCTGGAATGTTTTGCCTTGGTACAGACACACAAGGTGACACACACAGGTTAAAATGGCAATTAAAGGTTAATTTCCCACATCTGTGGCTTTTTAAATTGCAATTAGTGTCTGTGTATAAATAGTCAATGAGTTTGTTAGTTCTCATTTCGATGCTCTGAGCAGGCTAGATACTGAGCCACGTGGAGCAGAAAAGACTGTCAAAAGATCTGCAAAACCAGGTAATGGAACTTTATAACGGTGGAAAAGGATTTAGAAAGATATCCAAAGTCATGAATATGCCAGTCAGTCAGTCAGTACTGTTCAATCACTTAATAAGAAGTGGAAACTTGAAGGATCTCTTGATACCAAGCCAAGGTCAGGTAGACCAAGAAAGATTGCAGCCACAACTGCCAGAAGAATTGTTTGGGATACAAAGACAATCCACAGGTAACCTCAGGAGCAGGGGCGGACTGGCCCAGGGGGAAGGAGGGCAATCTCCCCCTGGGCCGCTCTGATATGCTGCTGTAAAAGGCCGCTGTGTTGCCAGCTCAGAACTGCACACAAGCAGTTCCAGAGCTGGCCGAGTGCGGCTGTACAATGAAGCGATGTGTTGTGTTCTGTCACACAGACAGGGCTGACAGTCTCTGTGTTTAGAGGACGAGTTACCAGCCCCTCCCTCCTCCACATGGATTGGCTGCTAGAAGCTGCTCTGCTCTCTCTTTGCCCGCCCACACTGTGTTCTGTGACGTGACTGCTGTCTGTGAAGAGAATGTGTGGGCGGGAAAGTTCAAGCTGAGCAGTGAGTCGGATGACAGAGAGCCTGAAATGAATCCTGTTAGTCCAGTGCCCGTCCAAGTAAGTGACTGTTTCTCCTCACCTCCCCCCCCCCCCCCCTGCTGTCTCTCCCTCCCCCTCTCTGTAGAGAGATTTTTATTTCTAGCAGCCTGTGACAGTACCTTGCTTGCCATAGGAACAATGCAGTGGGGACTGGGCTCACACTGGTATGCTGTGGTTTGGCTGCAATGCTGGTGTACTGGCAGACTTCCTGCATGTCACCCCCATTCCCATAGACCTCCTATTAGACTGCACATTTTTACTGCATGCTCTGAAAGGGCACAAAAAATCCTGCATGTTGCATCTTTGGTGCACTTTCAGAAAATGCAGTAAAAACGCACAACCTAAAAGAGTCTAAGGGCCTGCGGCTAAGGAAAACTGCGAGTACATTGACACATCAGCCAAACTGCAGCACACCGTGTGAGCCCAAAGGCTTGTATGCACTGTGACTTACAGCAGGCACTGCCACTTCACTGAAAAGTGATCCATGCTCAGGTCACTTTTCAGAGGCATTTGACAGGTAGTGAGGAGGTGATATCAAATTTCCTCCCAGCCTGTATTAACTTCCTAAATGCCAGTCCCTCCAGGTAATGGTACTTCTAAAAGGGGGGTGGGGGCTCCACTTAGGTGTAGAAATTCACTTTGAACTTCACCTTATTTCTATTCCATTCACCTCATTGTTTGCACATCTATTAGCTATGGAGAGTTATGGAAATAAGGTGAAGTTCAAAGTGAATTTCTACACCTAGTGGAGCACCCCCCCCCCCCCCCCACTTTTAGAAGATTTGAGGATATTATTAATCACTTAAGCCCCAGAAGATTTTACCCCCTTCCTGACCAGGGTTTTTTTGCGATTCGGCACTGCGTGATTTTAATGGACAATTGCGCAGTCATGCGACGCTGTACCTAAACGAAATGTATTTTTTTCCCACAAACAGAGCTTTCTTTTGGTGATATTTGATCACCTGTGCGATTTTTTGATCATGCGCTATAAACAAAAAAAGAGCGTAAATTTTGCAAAAATAACAATATTTTTCACATTTTTTTATATGAAATTCCCCCCCAAAAAAATATAAAAATCTAAATGTTTTAACATTTTAGGCCAATTTGTTTTCTGCTACCTATGTTGGGTAAATAAAATCCCAATAAGCGTATTTTGATTGGTTTGCGCAAAAGTTATTGCGTTCACTAATTAACTGCTTCCGGTCCGCGCTATAGCCTATATACGACTGCAGCGCGGACTCACATTTTCGGGAGGCCGTTTTTAAACGGCCTCCCAGAAGTAGTCTCCCCGCGCGCTCCCACGAGCGCGCATCGGGGAAAATCTGTGTCGGCCGTGTCCCTTGGACACAGCCAATCACAGATCGTGGTGAATGGCCAATCACAGCGGCCATTCACCACGTGATCGGACCGTCCAATGAGAGATGATCTCATATGTAAACATATGAGATCATCTCTCATCGCCGGCGCTCCTTCCTCACACAGACACTGCAGTGTGAGGAAGAAGGGAGAGTTGCCCAGCGCCGGGGACACAATGGAATGTAATCAGGGCACCGATCACCAGTGCCCTGATTACAAAAGGTAAAAAACATACACAAATTGCCCACAGTGCCCGCCTACAGTGCCCCCCATCAGTGCCCACAATCAGTGCCCATGGTGCTGCCAGTCAGTGCCCATCAGTGCCTGCTCATCTAGGCACTGATGAGCACTGACTGGCAGCACTATGGACACTGAGTGTGGGCACTGATGGTGCTGCCCATCAGTGTTCATCAGTGCCACCCGTCAGTGTCCATCAGTGCCGCCTATCAGTGCTGCCCATCAGTGCCGCCTCTCAGTGCCCAGCAGTGCCACCTCTCAGTACCCAGCAGTGCCACCTCTCAGTGCCCAGCAGTGCCGCCTACTAGTGCTCATCAGTGCCGCTTATCAGTGCCGCCTATCAGTGCTCATCAGTGCGGCATATTAGTACCTCCTCATCAGTGCCCATAAGTGCCACCTCATCAGTGCAGCCTATCAGTGCCCATCAGTGCCGCCTCATCAGCGCACATCAGTGAAGGAGAAAAATTTATTTTCAAAATGTACTCGCAGAAAATAAGAAAAACCTTTTTTTTTCTTCAAAATTTTCTGTCTTTTTTCTTTTGTTTTGGAAAAAATAAAAAACCCAGAGGTGATTACATACCACCAAAAGAAAGCTCTATTTGTGTGAAAAAAATGATAAAAATTTCATATGGGTACAGTGTAGCATGACCGCGCAATTGTCAGTCAAAGTGTGAGAGCGCTGAAAGCTAAAAATTGGTCTGGATGGGAAGGGGGTTTAAGTGCACAGAAGGCAAGTGGTTAAGGGAAAAATTTTTGTCATTTTTATTGGTTTTTTTTTACGAGTAATGGCGGCGAATTTTTTTTTTTTGCGGGACTACGACATTGCGGCGGACAGATCGGACCCTTGACTGACATTTTTGACACTTTTGGGGTTACCAGTGACATTACTACAGTAATCAGTGCTATACATATGCACTGTTACTGTAAAAATGACACTGGCAGGGAAGGGGTTAACTTTATTGGAGAAGGAGGGGTTAAGTGTGTCACTAGTGGAGTGCTTCTAACTGTAAAGGGGCGTGGCTTTTCATGTAACAGCACAGATCTATGGTCCTACATAGCAGGACCGTATGATCTGTGCTGTTACACAAGGGAGAATGACAGGCGGCTTTGTTTACATTAGCCGCCTACCTTTCTCCCTCTGTAACTGACGATAGCGAGTGGCCAGCGGACATCGGGTCCGCCAGTCACACGTGCGGGGATCCCAGTGAGCGAGCAGGGGCGGGAGCGTGCCTCCAGCGCGCGTGCTTGCCCCCTATTGGCTCACAGGCGAGAGACGTACCGGTAAGTCACTTTGCCTGCACGGGGCTGACCGCTGCAGTATATGTACTTGCGGCGGTCGGCAAGCGGTTATACCCAGAGACTAATGGAATTAAGCCACCATAGACAGATTGAAATGTCTGCTGAACCGGCAGGATTTAGATCTATCTATGTACAGACTGGTTGTACAGAATTTATCAACTGATTTCAGTACAACCAGCGTCTCTCTTTTTTGTCGATCACTGCCGGCTGTTATAGCTTCCAGCAGTGTTCACTGTATTCTGATGGCTGGGAAACTTTCACACACCAACACATGACTCTTACGGAAGTTTGGTAAATCAAATGCCAGGCTTCCCTAGCATTACACCTGTGTGGCTGCCACCAAGTCTGGACACAAGTCAGCACAGGCTCCTGGAAACACAGGAGGATGGCCAGTAAGAGGAGAGCTGGGATATGATGTTACTTACTGTACGTCATATCCCTGCCACTCCTAAACCTGCTTCACTGCAGCACCAGGCCCACAATGCCCTTAATCTGGCCCTGGGGGCCGGTGCACCTGCATGTGCTTTTCTCACTACCCGCAATTGGCACAGGAGGAGCCGCAGCCTGGGGAATCTGGTGGTTGTGCCCAGGGAGACAGCAGGACTTGCGTGTTTAGCCTGCTGCGCTCACTGTGACTCTCAGCTACTCTGCTTGCTTGGCTTGCCCATTGGTGTGGTGCTCACTCACCAGAGAAGGTCCAGACTCCACAAGTAGCGCTTAGTGTGGCAGCAGTGACAGCCAAGACTTTAGTCTTAATCTTGCAGTCTCTTTGGTCTGTGTACTGAGTGTGGGGAAGGGGCAGGCTCTCTGTCTCAATCTCTCTGGGGGCAATCAGTCTGTGAGACTGCTCCACATAATTGCCCAAACAGAGAGAGGCGGCCCCACAGAGAGTGACTGCTTCACACTGCTCCAGATTGCCTGCGCAGAGAGAGACCGGTTCACACTGTGGAGCAGTCTCTCTCTCTGTGGGCAAGTAATGTGGAGCGGTCTCCCTCTCTCTCTGTGCGAGCAATGTGGAGCGGTCTCTCTCTGTCTGTGCAGACAGTGTGATCCGGTCTCTCCCTCTGTAAAGCAGTCTCTTTCAGTGCAGGTAGTGTGAAGTGGTCTCTCTCTCTCTCTCTCTCTCTGTGCAGGCAGTGTGGAGCGGTCTCCCCCCCTCTCTCTCTTTTTCTCTCTCTCTCTCTCTGTGTGGGCAATGTGGTGCAGATGGATGGTGAGCTGATTTGGTGGTTCAATGGGCCACTTGACTGGACTTGCCCCCCAGGCCTAAGGCTGCCAGCCCTCCCCTGCTCAGGAGAAAGGTCTGGAAAAAGACGGTCTGGTAGTTTTAAGGAGCACAATGCGACGATGCTTGAACAAAAATTAGCTGCATGGTCGAGTTCCCAGAAAGAAGCCTTTATTGGGCCAATGCCACAAAAAGCCTGGTTACAACACCTTGACATGCCTCACAGCTTCTGGTACACTGTAATCTGGAGGGATGAGACCAAAATAGAGCTTTATGGTCACAACCATAAGCGCTATGTTTGGAGAGTTGTCAACAAGAGCTATAGCGAAAAGAATACTATCCCCACTGTGAAGCATGGTGGGGCTTACTGATGTTTTGAGGTCGTATGAGCTCTAAAAGCACAGTAATTTTTGTGAAAATTGTTTGCCAGATGAATGCAGCATGTTATCAGAAAATACTGGCAGACAATTTGCATTCTTCTGCACGAAAGCTGCTCATGGGACGCTTTTGGACTTTCCAGCATGACAATGACCCTAAACACAAAGCCAAGTTCCCCCTCCAGTGGTTACAGCAGAAAAAGGTGAAGGTACTGGAGTGGCCATCACAGTCTTCTGACCTTAAAATCATTGAGCCACAAGAGGAAGTTCTCTGCTTTACAGCCCAGGAAAAACAACTCCTTTTAATAGTTTCTATCTTGGAATTGTAGTCTATCACTTCACTAATCCTCATAGCAGGAGGCAAAACAGTATTAACTATTTTGGCTTAACAGTCTGGTGAGAGCACATGGAGCAGCTGCAATACAGTGGGGGTCATTCCCTAAAACTGGAGCGTGCAAAATCTGGTGCAGCTCTGCATTGAAACTTATCAGTTTCCAGGTTTTATTGCCAATGCTTAATTGAACAAGCTGAAGTTAGAAGCTGATTTACTAGCATGCACAGCTGCAACAAATTTTGCACTCTCCAGTTTTAGTATATCTCCCCCAGTGTATTTACATGCTACTTCCTCTTAACCAGAGGCCTGGCTACACTAAATTTTCCAGCCAAATATTTGATCAAAGCCATTGTTATATTTGCTTTTCTAACATTATATAATAAAGAGCATGGTCTGGTGTCATCTGTAACTCATCTCTATCCCAATATACGTATAGAGAAAAGCAAAAATGGTCCCGGGACTTTAAATGAGGTGAGCTCGTGGGGTCGGTGATAAATGATGAATAGAATAAAGGTAGATTAAATATCAATTTATTATAGTAAAAAATGTGTAACATGTATCAAAAGCAAATGGGAGTGCCATAATAATGAATATAGTTGCAGTAAAGAATACTTATAAACACAAGTTACAGACTTGTATACATGGCATGCTGTACATTAACAGGAGTATATACATAGTAATACATTACATCTTAATCTCTAATATTCCATTGCATCTTGGTCACGATGCGTTTCGCAAGCTAATACTTGCTTTTTCAAGAGGAGATGCATGAAAGACATGTCTGAGAAGAAACATAACAATGTTGGAATACAAACCAATATATGGAAAATAGTAAGGGAATCCAAAAGAGGGACCCAATACTTACAGATCAATAATACTGGAAACAAGTGATGGGCTTCTACTAGGTGATAGTGGGATAGGTCTGACCCGGGAGCTGAAGGGTCCAAGCGGACACGACCCAGCATGGCGGCATGGGTGCCCCCCAAAGCAGCTTGTCCTCATGTTGATGGGGACAAGGGCCTCTTCCTGAAAACCCTGGGCTGTGACTGTGGGGGTCTGCGGGTGGGGGGGGCTTATCGGAATCTAGAAGCTCCCTTTAACAAGGGGACCCCCAGATCCCAGCCCGCTGCCTATGTGAATGGGTATCGGGTACATTGTACCCCTACCCATTCACCAAAAAATTAAAAAAAGGAAAAACCACATAATACAGTTTTTGACCAGTCTTTTATTAAAAAAAATTGTGTTCCTCAATGTAAATCTATCATCAATCCCGACGCCCACTGACCCGAAAAATAGAAAACATTTCAAAAAGCTTCTACTCTTCTGAGGCGTCCCGCCATATGCCGTTCTTCAGCTTTGAAAGCTGTTTTATAGGCAAGGGGAGAGGTCACCGGTTATGTCACCTGGTGGCACTGCCCCCTTCTGGCACCACATGACGTCATGTGACATCAGAAGGGGGCAGTGCCACCGGGTGATGTAACCGGATGGCCCCACCTCTTACCTTTAAAACAGCTTTTAAAGCTGAAGCACGGTATACGGTGGGTAGCCTCAGAAGAGGTGAAGCGTTTTTGAAATTTTTTCTATTTTTCGGGTCGGCGGGTGTCGTGATTGATGATGGATTTGCATAAAGTACTTGTCTCATGTGGTTTTTCCTTTTTTACATTTTTTTGGTGAATGGGTAGGGGTACGATGTACCCGATTTACATAGAGAGGGCCAGGATCTGGGGGTTTAACAAGGGGGCTTCAAGATTCCGATAAGCCCCTACCCGCAGACCCCCACAACCACAGCCCAGGGTTGTTGGGAAGAGGCCCTTGTCCCCATCAACATGGGGACAGGGTGCTTTGGGGGGCACCCAAAAGCACCCTCCCCATGTTGAGAGCAAGTTTAAATGACATTTTTTCCTTTAGAAATGTCAGTATTGCTGCAGCAAGATCCATACATCGTACAGATGCGCCACTTTGCAGGCACATTAGGGAACCCCCCAAGGCACAATATTTAAAGGAATTTTTCATTTTTATTGTTTCACTTTAAGCATTATTAAAATCGCTGCTTCTGTAAAAACCAACCTTTTTAAAACATTTTTTTTTTTTTGCATTTGTAGGGCAGTACCAGGGTTCCCCATACACTTTTTATGGCAATAACTTGCATAAAAGCCTTTAAAATTAGGACTTTTGATTTTTCATGTTCGTGTCTCATAGACTTTAATAGAGTTCTTATGTTCGCTAGAACTTTTTCCCTTTTCAAGATGTTCTGGTGCGAACCGAACAGGGGGGGTGTTCAGCCCATCGCCCATCACTAGTTCTGAGACTGTAAATTCTATACAAAAAATTTTACAATATGCCTTAATTAGGTATGCCATGGCTTGTATAACAAGGTGACATATTTGTTTTTTATAACAGTCCCTGTTTTTGAAGATTAATCTCTTGAAGGGTTTGGTGACAGATTAATATATTTATGTATTGTACTTTGCAATGTATTTTGAATCTTCCTCATGCTATCCCAAATCCTATGCCTCATTATATAGTCCTAATTAGCAGCCTAGTTTCTCACTTATAAACTGCAACAACTCATGTCCTGTTAATTGCAAATAATATCTGCCAGAACTTATACCAACCAGTAATAAGTAATTTTTAAATTTCTTTGTTTAAGCCCTAGTTCACACTGATGCAATGCGGGAAACCAGGCAATTCCTGTGTGTTCCCTGCACCACATAGCAATTGCACTGTGTTCATGCAATCTGCTGTGGGTATAAATTAAAAGTTAATGACACCCCAAAAGCAGCTTGCAAAATGCAGTGCATTTGCCTGAACCACGCCCCGGACGACGTCACGTATGACAAAACCGGTAGGGCGGTACTGGACGCACAACTGTCACGCCCCCTAGACGCCGGCTCACATACACGCGGGACGCCGTGATCCTATGCATCGGCCTTGGATGTTTTTTCGATATGCCTCTATACAAAGCTACCCATGTAAGTGCAATCTAAATAAAACCTTGTGCAAACTTTACGGAATTACGCTATGTGCTGCTTATTTCCTTCCATATTTTATGATACCATGTGTGGAGTTCCTATGTGATATAGAGGAATTTACCTGGATACCTGGTCTCTGGAGGAGGTGATCCATTTGGAATTATTGCTTTAGCGCATGTGGCCATTCCATTAAGTTGGAGGCCTGAGCTTCTGGTAAGCTGCCATTTTGCTACTTACATCCCACGGGTGTACCCCTGCCTTTACCTTTGGATTCCAAGTCTTCGGGTCTATCATCACCTCTCTGGGACTTTTTATCACCATTCACTGTTAATTTTCGGAACACATTTTATGGACGTTTTTGTTCACTGTGTTATTTATGTAATTTAATACTTCACTTTGATTTATGGGTTACACCATAATAGATAGCGCTGCACTATTTTTTGCTTCATTTGCCTGAATCGAATGCCATGGATATGAACGCCCATGCGACCCACTTTCCAGTGCAAACATAAAAAAAGCTGCACGCACCTTTTTCATGTGGATATAGTGCAATTTGAGCCATTCAAAATTATTGTCTCCATTAGACACACAGAGCGCGGCTCGGCCCTGCCCCCTACTCACTCCTCCCTCCTCACTGGCTGTGGTTGACAGTAGTGGGAGTCAGCAGTGGGAGTAGTGGGAGCTCCCACTGCTGTGACTCAGCCAATGAGGATGGAGAGACCCGGAGATCTTCTACTCTCGTGTACATCGCTCGATTAGGATTATACTCAGGTGAGAATAGGGCGGGCTGCAGGGTGAGCTGCATACTGAAGTTTTTTTTTTATCTGCATGGATGAAATGCATGAAGGTAAAAAACCTTTCGCCTTTAGAACCACTTTAGCCAATAGTGCTATAGGCATATGAAATGCTCTAGCTCAGGCACTACCTAAAGTAGATAATCCCTAATTGCACATTGAGACCCTGTATTTTACCCACTGGAGGGACGTGTAATTACCCTACCTAGGTGGTTGCACATAAGTCTTCAGCAGGCTTCTTTAGAGATTTCAACAGTCGTGGAACGTTTGTCTTTTCTTAAGATTAATGAAATATATGATTTATGAATAAGTGGTCATCTTAATTGATGAGGCAACCTACAATTATTATAATTTTTATATAGATGAGACTGATAAGTGCTTGTACTTTTCTAATATTTGTAATTTTTTTTATGACGGTCTTTGGCCTGAAGAGGAAGATGGTGCCAACAGAGCATAATGGGCCAGTTATCTCTCATAAGGAATACGTGTAAGTGTGAGTTGTTATAAGATCATATGGTTCAGAGTGGGGATGGACCGATTATCGGCAACACTGATATATCGGGGGCCGATATGCACTTTCCCCGATATATGGGAATCGGCCCCTGAGGTTACAGATATTGCCGATATTTAGGGAAAGTGCTTGTACCGGGGTGATGCCTGCAGCTAGAGGCATCACCCCGGTACCGGTGTCCATAGCCGGCGGTCGGCTGACTTGTAATGACAACTGATGCGGCTGAGAAGCCGCTCGGCTGTCATTACAAGGAGCGGGAGGGGACGTCCCCCCCTCCCGCCTACTTCCGCTGCTCGCCCGGGTCTCCCGTCCCACCGGGAGACCCGGGCATCCTACCTCCACCACCCCTGAAGAGAAGACCTGGGTCTCCATGTAAAAAACCCGGAAGTGATGTCATGACATCACTTCCGGGTACTCGGTGCCGAATTAAAAAAACTGAGAGCATTCAAAACAGCCAAAATGCTTTTCGGTGCCGAGGAGGGGCTTGGGGTCTCCACAAGAGTACCTGTAGAAAAAAAAAATAGAAAAAAACATTTTTTTTTACATGTCCGAAAATATCGGCAGATATCGGCCGATATCCGATAACCAAAATATCGGTATCGGGATTAAAAAAATTATATCAATCAATCACTAGTTCAGAGGTATACACGCTTCTTTTAATAAAAGTATATACCATTTATTGGGTCTTTTAAGCTTTCAAGGGGCCCTAATAGTTATCTGGAAACACTTTTCTAATGAAAAGAATGGTTACTCACAATTGTTCCTCACCTATCCATTTCCCACTCAATCATGTCTAAGTTTCCTTAAACCTACACCTTCAGTCTTTGCAAGTCCTTCCTCTTCATGGTTTTAGAAATCAGGACTAGCAATCCACAGTTACATATGTGGTTTGTAGGAATAATTTTAAATTACCTAGCAATGGGCATTATATTAAAGTAAGGTTCTCACTGTTAGTCAAGTGTCAGCTAGTCAATCACAAACCTTCATGTAAAGGTTGCTGCTATAGGTATATAGCGCGCAGAAGTGGTTTGAACATTGACAGACCATTACAACTAACAATAACCTCAAATGTCAAAAGCATATAAAGTTTCGATATTTCATTGTATAAAGGGGATTCAAGATAAACAGTGTAAATACTCAGAGGAGCACAAGACATTTCTTCTACACACTTAAAAGATTTAGACTAGTTTCCCTTACAAATATGCTCTATTTACCAAAACCTCTGTACAACTGTAACAGTGACTTATTATGCTCTAATAATTTTCAGTGGTGATACATTTACTTGAGTAAGCTCCCAGAAAACATGTACACATGAATATGAATGTCTGCTCTTAGTCATTTTATTTTTAGTGTCTCATTTGGATGCATTACTGAAAAGAGGCTGCCAGTAAATGTTATCCATATTTCTGAAGATTTTATATGTATAGGGATATGGAATGTCCACCAATATTTGTCGACACAAGATTACAGGATCTTTACAGTAAGCATTGCTAATAATGTTTTGATTACAAATAAATTACACAGGACTAATATTGTGCTATCAGAGCTGTGCACATAATTATGCAAACACAAAATAACATGCATTTGGGCTGGATCATAAAACCTGTGGAAAGAACATTTCACACATGGTTTGCAACACAGGCTTTTCCTCTAGTTTTTACCAGGGCTCCTAACTAGCTCCTAACTTGCTAATTCTTCCCATCAGCAAGGAAGCAGCATCAGGGGAACAGTTCCAAAAACCAAGCACACACACTTCAGGGACCAAAAAACAAACCAAGTGAGTGTGTCATAATCCATGTAAATGGATATACTGAGGACAAAGAAGAGAGAACAGGAAGATCTCACTGGGCCTTTTTTTTTTTATCAAGGAGTTGATTTCTTAAACTTAGATTATCCTGTGTAGCTCCCTCTTCTAGTTAGGTTGCTCGGTAAATTTAGTTCTTGGCTCCATTGTACTGAGTGGAGCAGTGATTGATTGTTTTGGTCTGTTCCGGGTTTCCTAAGCTTAGAGTTTGATTTATCCCACCTGCCTCCGAAAAAAGTTTCCAGAGCACCTGGCTGGGAGAGTCAAATGATTAAAGATTTATCATGCCCCAGCCAATCCCTGGAAGGAGGCATCTAGAAGGTGGATGGAGAAGTGATACATGTGCAGGAGGTCTGAGCAGATTGCTCTTTCCTCTTCAGGGAGGGTTTCAGTTCACCAAGGGGGCTGTTGTCTTGGAGAAAGCCAGAGAGGGAAGAGACTGCACTCTAAGCCTTAGCAGCTGTTGGAATAAGACCCTAGGCACGATTTCCTAATGATTATATTGGTGGAGGCCACTGAAGTTCTGGGTCTGGAGAAAGTACTTGGTATCTCTCTCACTGATGAACTACCTAAGGATGCTGGGTGAAAGATAGCTCCTAGGATGCTATCAGTAAAGACTTTGCTGGGGACTGTTACTTTTGCAAGTCCCAGAAGGGAACTAAGAGCCAGAGGTTGCTACATAGACTGCTGCTGTGGGGTCCTAGATATACTGGCTATTCCCTGCATCCTCCAGAAAGCTGCTTTTGAAAGACTAAAGAGAAGTTTGTCCTCCTATCATTGTTGCTGATTGTTATAGAGTATCCTGTGGCCCTGAACCCCTCTCTTGTTAAAATTCTTCAGCAATAAATACTAAAAATACATCCAGTAGACTGAGTCATAATTGTCGTGTTCTTGGGTTTGCGCTTGTGTGACAGGCAGCTTCTGTACCACTTTGGAGAACCAGGGCATATTTTCAGTAGCCCCTTTGGAGGTAAGTGCTACACCTGTATTCCTTTTAAATAGTCAGCCATGTGCAGGAGAGGTTTCTATTTTTTCTTAATCTCCTGCACACAGATTGAGTCGGATTACCATCACTGGGCACACAAATCTTTTACCCAAAGCTTTACCTCTCTGCTAACATTGCTTATTTTATACACATAATTTTCTTGTTTTACTAGGTCAAACCTTGCATAGAATATTGTGTAAACTTTTTTTATGAAATACATGTCATCTGACGCTGGCCAGAAAATGTGAGAATAATAAATATACAGAGAAACCTTTTCTACTCTGTTGCCAAGGGCACAAGCCTTGTTGTCCCAAAGCAAATTCAGCCCTGCAGAGAGATATTTGACATGAACATAGGTTCAAAAAATCACCCCCAAAGTGCCCGAATCAAGGGCTCTCTATTTTCCTTTGTAGAAACCAAACCAAAGCAAACATATTCAAACATTTGGAGACCAGCTATTATTTTCTAGTGAAAGTTAGAATCTGATTGGTTGCTGTCAGGCAGAACTGATATTATTTTGAAGTACTTTAGTCAATTTTTCACAGTTTTACAGTCTATGGAATATGAACAAGCACTCGAGTTATTCAGCCCAGTGGCATCTATCTGGGGCTAAAATATAAATGTTAGTGAATCTTTGCCTTTAAATGTATGCTGAACTTAAATTGTTCATGTTTTAACCTTCTGTACATCTGAAATAGAACATATTCACTTTGAAAATATAAAAACACCCACACAAGGTTAGGAAGAATAGTTTGTTTTCAAGAAAATGTTATGTTATGTACAACTACACAGTGTTCAATACACTAATGTACAAATGCAGATTGAAATGAAATTGAAAATTACAAGAACATGCTTGAAAATAACAAGCAGAATCAATGCTTACAGGTTAAAATGATACTATGAGATTTAGTTGGTGTGAAGGGTTAGTTAGTGCATTCCAGTGCTGATTATACACGTGTCAGCCATTGAAATAAATGGAAAGTATGTCTATTTGGGACAGCAACTGGCTTGATGTTTGTATCTGAGGACTAAATGGTATTCAAAGGTCAGGAGAAATCTAATCTTGAGTTGTTTTACTACAGTTACCATCAACCACAAAATCCTAACTAGAATTAATTTGCTTTATTTGCTCAAATACCATACATCTTTAGCCATTTGATCATGTCAGTCATCTTCAAGGTTTTGTATAGATTGTAGCGGTGTTCCCCATCTTCTGACATGGGATTGTAAATGACATAGATTGATAGATATGCTCAATCATTTCAACCAAAAATTTACATCTACACAGATCACAGGATTTTGCAATATTAATAGAGCCTTGTGATCAACTGGGATGTAATCTGGTATTTGACTATTTGGTAAAATGACAGATTCCATCCCAACTGATCACAAGGCTTTATGAATATTATAAAAAAAAAAAAAAACTGTTATCTGTGTAGATATAAATTTCTGATTGAGATGATTGAATATATCAATCAATCTATGTCACTTACAATATATATGTGCCCATATTGAGACTAAACTACACATTCTGGGGAATTCATAAAGCATGTGTATGACACTCTTTTCAAACTCTGTTTAATCACATGCAAGTAAAATAAATAAAAAAATAAATAAAAAAAAGCATTTTTGCTTGCACATGATTGTATGATGGAAGTCAGCAGAGTTTCTGCTCATTTACTAAGTTCTGGAGCAACTGCACTTGCAGCGTGTAAATGCACTTTACAAAGTGCAGTTTTTTTTACCTAATTTTAGTAAATCAACCTCCATGGGTCTACGGGTCATGCCAAGCATAATTAATTGCCTTTCTCTTAAGAGCAGCAGCTTATTCATGGGGATTTACTGACACCCAGGTTCTTTGGCACTTGTTGCGAATCTAGTGGTGCTGATCGCTACACTCTCAGACAATGGGGTTGATTTTCTAAAGTTAAATGGACTGTGCACTTTGCAAAGTGCAGTTACACTCTGCATTAGCAGTTGCGCCAGAGCTTAGTAAAGAGCAGAAGATCTGCTGACTTCCATCATCCAATCATGTGCAAGCAAAAATGCCTTTTTTTTTTAAGTTTTCCTTGCACATGATTGGGTATTCTTTGCAAAGTGAGCCGTTACCTCATTTAATAGGCTTTGGAGCAACTGCTCTTGAAGAGAGCAACTGCACTTTGCAAAGTGCACAACCTATTTGCCTTTAAAAATCACCCCCACTGAGTCTGCATTTTGGTCTTTTTGGGTATCCTGTGCCATCACCCTTCTCTTTCTTGGTTTACTGCCTATAATGAATTCTGTTAAATCTTCTTAAAGTTACTGGGGCCCAATTTCTTCTGTCCCACAAAAAGTCAAGAATTCAGACAAAATGCTATCCCACTGAGCCACCTGGGGAATACTTACAGCTTTCAGGGAGTTAGGGGGTGTTACACATGTTTACAAAAATCAGAGTAAAAAGATCAAAACCTAACAAGCTGAAAAATAAAACTAGAATAAAGAAATTCAGCAATTTAGGGGGTTGAGTCCTATTTGTTTCAAAACAAACTTTACCAACAAAACAGGTGCTGCTAATGTTTCAAAAACTTACTGGTCAATCAGTAAACATCCAGTCAGAGTGGAGGTAGCATGTAGTTTGGAAAACCACATCCAATCCAATCAAAGCAATCATCATGGAATGAAACAGTAGAGTACATATAGGATGTGGCTACTTTGTATCCAGATATAAGAGTGCCAGATGGTGGAGAAGGTTAGTAGGATGGCGTTTTCAAAACCATCAGTGCACAGGCATCTCAATAAAGATTTAGGCTCTGTAGATTTAGGATGGTGTGAACAGTTGCTAAGGTTAAACCAGAATTTGGTAACTGGAGCACGTAGAATTACACTGTTACTGTTGATAACAGTGGACAAAGTAGCCAAGGTAAAGGAGCAAGGCAAAGCATGAACAAGAGCTCAGCTGTAGCCATAACAACAGGAAAGCCTCCCTGGAAACCAGAACAAAAAAAAAACATTACAAACTACTGTCTTTGTCTTTATATTTCAAAAGAATTTTGATCAGAAAAAAAGTGATTAGATAACAACAAAAAGAGAGAGAATAGCAGTATGGAAAATGAAAATGGTAAGTTATAAGAAGCACTTCAAAGAACAATCTTCATTGAGATTCATGTGGGCCCTTAAAATTTCAAAGTTTGCAGAGTAATGATCCAGTAAGGTTCCCTCTGAAGTAATTTAGTTTTAAGAGCATAACTAACGGTGCACACAGTTTGTAAAGGCCAGCTCACATCAGAGACTTGGTACTTATAGTCTCTCAAGTGGCTTGAAATGGTTGTATCATTGGGATGTTTATTTACCAGGCCTGTTTCTAGCGTTGTTCTGAGTTATCTGGCAGGAAGGTACATGTTGTATATGTTTGCTTATTGTCAAGGATACAAATCTTTCGTTTAGACTGGCTTATATACCATATTCTAGACCAGAAGATCATTTGAGCAAATAGAAGACCCCTTTTAGTATTAAGAACACAAAAGATAGAGAAAAGTGGGGCTTTGCGGGCCAGTGGGAGTAGAAGGATCACGCACAAACCAATTTCTAAAAATATTTTACATTTTATTAAATTTGCCTCTTAAAAAACATGGGCGTATTAGCACATGTTAGCACAAACAACATAACATAGAATAATATTGATAAAATCAGATATAAAGGAGTCATGAATAGAAATACATCCCAGAAGGGAGAAATAACCAAGAGCCTGTATAGTATGGAAAGAGTAGGTCTCTGATGGAATACGGTCAATGTAGGTGCCCAGCAAGCCGACGCGTTTCGCTCAAGGCTTCCTCAGGGCCTGTGAGACCATAACAGACTGGTATTTCTATAGGTAATATGAAATCAAACAAAATAACAATTAGTGACTTATAATTCTAAAAAGTTACATCAATCATCATTAGTCAAATATAATCATATAGAGCTCTGGTTTTGTACTGACCCTTTTCAATGACTCGGAAGATGACAGAGCGGCGGGGGTAAGGGCCTATATGCACGGTACCTTTTGTCTTGACCCTTTTAGTATTACACACATAGAAGTCTTTAATAGGCAGCATACAACTTCTGTGTGAAAGGGATAGAATGTCACATTTTATAATGTCATTACAGTTCTAGCACCTGAGGCACATAAACGTGCCATTCCTTCTAGAATAGAAGAGTTTTATCACATTGGCTATCACTTCTAGTCAGGTAAGTGCTCAAATGTATGCCTTTTTGTCCAGGGGGAGGGGGTGATGGTAATTAACAAAAATGCTCTATCTGATAACTTTGGACCAAACTGTAGCACTATAAAATACTAAACTTAAAGTGGTTCTAAAGGCTCAAGGTTTTTTGTTACCTTCATGCATTCAATGTATGAAGGTAAAAAACATTCTCTGTGCAGCAGCCCCCCCTAATACTTATCTTAGCCCCAGCGATGTGCACGACAGCTTCGGCTCTCTGTGGACTCTCCCTCTCCGAGGACTCTCATTGGCTGAGGCAGCAGCAGGAGCCAAACACTCACATATCAACATTAAAAAACAAAAAACAAAAAAACACATTTAAACATTAACCACATCACCTTATCCTAATTATTTAACTTACTTTATTTAAAAGCAGCACTGTCCAAGGAAAAATGTTTTTCTAATTTATTTCACAAAATACTCAAAACTTAGATGGGTAAAAACTTTAAAATATTGTGTGCCCTATGAAGGCATCTCTGCTCTCTGATTTCCTTAATACAAAGCAATTTGATACCCATAATATTTTGCACAGTCTTTATTACCCTCTGCACTACACTAATATCCTGGCCCACGCATATGCCCTGCCATGGTGACATAAGGTTTCACAATACTCTCAATTGCACCCCTAAAGAAAGCAAGCAGTATTTCTTGTCAACCAAACCTTGAGCTCATCACTATCTCTGTCTAATGGCACTTTTCCACTGCAAGTACCGGCTCGGCTCCACTCGGCACTGCTTGGCCCAGCTCGGCTCAGTTTGCTTTTCCACTGCCTGGTACGAGTTGGCACATTTCAGCACTGTATAGGCTCTACTTGGGTCAGTTTGCTTTTCCACTAAAGTACTAAGTGGGTGGGATTACAACGATTCTCTGACCAATCAGTGGCTAGTAGTGACAAACAATCAAGGCTGCATGCAAAGGATTGTGGGATATGGTATAGGTACTGCCTGTTTCAAACCCCAACCGAGGTGGTACTGTTTAAGGGAGCCGTACTGAGCCGTACCATGTAGTGAAAAAGCGCCGCTGTACCAAACCGTACCGAACCGTTCTAACACGTATGCGGTACCATGCAGTGGAAAATCGCTAAACCGAGCCATACCATGCAGTGGAAAAGTGCCTTAATTGTCTCCTCAAGCTCTGTCCCATTTTTAGGTACCTACATTGCTGACGAAACAACCATGTCTAAAATTATCTAAATTGATTTTGAAACTTTTAAACTACCCTGTGTAGCATTTCCTATGGTAAAGAAAAAAAGATCAATAGCAGCTTTGGTGTAGGTAGAATCTGCCTTCAGCAGTGAATTTAGCTGCAAAGACCAAGCCACACTTCGTTTTCCCCCACTAGAGACATTCCTCAACCTGCAGGCCAGAAAGGTGACCATTTAACTGCCAAATGCAAGAGCTTCCACTCCCACTTTATGCATGCTCTGTGAATTTATTAGGGCAGTGTTTCTCAACCTCTTTTCAGTCAAGGCACCCTTTAAAATTATGGACAGTCTCAAGGCATTTCATTCCTAAATAGAAAACCTATTCTAATAGTTTTACATAATGTGGCAGCATCGACACATGTAGGACACAGAACATTAGAGGTAATTTATTCTTACAAAAGTAATGCACTTTAATACGACTAGTATTCCAGTGTTTCTCCTCTTCCACAGTTTCTTTCCATCACTCAGCTAATGTAACTACAGTGTTGAGGGAGAGGGGCACAGGAGGGTGAAACAAGGATGCTTCGAAGGCGATCAACCCCCTTCTTTCACCATTAATGATATCACTGGTTGTTAGAATGCAGGTGGCTGGAAGGTTCAAATTGTGCACAATGAAAACCCATGGCTTTGTGTAACTAAAAAGCAGGCTTGATCCACCTGCTGGCTTGTATACATTTTTGAGCAGTTTTTAGGCATTTTGTCAAGGCACCCCTGACGAAAACCTCAAGGCACCCCAGGCTTGGTTCAAAAAAGGCTGCATTAGGGATTAGAAGGCTGGCAGAGTGACTGTTTGGGAGGGAAGTGCAAACTGAATTAAACAGTTGAAAATGAAGGTGAAATTAAATTTTGAGTTTGATTTTCCTAATGATATTTGCAGCTACAGAGGTCAGTGAAGGCATGTTTTATAGGTCATTTACTGATTGGGAGTAATATGTAAATATTTTAATGTCCATAGTCAGTTTTACTTTAGCCACTTGACGACTGCCCACAGTATATTTACTGCGGCAGTCAGCCCCTCACAGGCAAAGCGACGTAGGTCTACGTCGCTAGCCTGTGAGGCTCTGGGGAGCGAGCGCGTGCCGCCGAATGCACGCTCCCGCTCTGTCATGGCCCCCCCCGCGCGTGTGCCCGGCAGACCCGATGTCCGCCGGGCACTCGCGATCGTCCGTGACAGCGGGAGAAAGGCAGGCGGCTGATGTAAACAAGCCGCCTGTCATTCTCCCCTGTGTAAGAATAGTGATCATACGGTTCTACTATGTAGGACCGTTGATCACTGTTCGTACACCTCAAGCCACAGCCAATCACAGTTAGAAACACACCCCTAGGGACACACACCACCCCTCCCTCTAAAAAAAGTTAACCCCTTCACTGCCAGTGTAATTTTACAGTAACAGTGCATATGTATAGCACTGATTAGTGTAGTAATGTCACTGGTAACCCCAAAAGTGTCAAAAATGTCAGTCAAGGGTCCGATCTGTCTGCCCCAATGTCGCAGTCTCGCAAAAAAAATCGCAGATCGCCGCCATTACGCGTTAAAAAAAAAACAACAAAAATGACAAAAATCTTTCCCTTAGTTAGTAAACGCAATAACTTTTGCACAAACCAATCAAAATACGCTTTTTGCAATTTTTTTTACCAAAAATATGTAGCAGAAAACTAATTGGCCTAAAATCTTAAAAAATTTTTGATTTTTACATTTTTTGGGGGGAATTTCATATAAAAAAATGTGAAAAATATTGTTATTTTTGCAAAATTGACGCTCTTTTTTTGTTTATAGCGCATGATCAAAGAATCGCACAGGTGATCAAATACCACCAAAAGAAAGCTCTGTTTGTGAAAAAAAAAGGACGTCAAATTTGTTTAGGTACAGCATCGCATAACCGCGCAATTGTCCGTTAAAATCACGCAGTGCTGAATCGCAAAATAGGCCCTGGTCAGGAAGGGGGTAAAATCTTCCGGGGCTTAAGTGGTTAAGACTGAGTATTCAGATTCTCACATAAGCCATCTTAAATGGTTATTTTTTGAATATTCATTCATTTTCATGAGCTTTTTTTTATGAGATTTAAGTTCCAAATATTTCTAGGAAAATATGAGCTAAATAATTGAAACATTAGATGGTACTGTGAAAGAATTTTCACATTTCATAAAACTGTGCTGCATTTTTTAAATATTCATCATACTCAAAGTCTCAGACCAGCAAACCTTCATCTTGCTATACATGCTGCAAGAGCTTGCTGAATTATGAAGCAGACACTGTCATGAAGTTGTTAATTTTAATAGACTTTGATTTAGAGCAGAGCAGGGGCACATCATTTCCCTAACCGGGAGGATCAGAAAATGTGGAATCTGTGGATTTTGATTTTGTTCAAGACAGCTGAGATAATGAAATAATGATTTTTTTTTTCCTATCTAAATCATTTTGCCTTAATTACAATCACAAGGACTGAACAGCATACACTGTATAATAAATTATTGCTGTGAATAATAAAGTTAGAAGTACAAGACAATCACATTGTTAAACCGTTAAAGACGAACGTTAAAGCAGCGTTTCAAAGCCCCCCCACCCTGGAATATACACCTAATAGTACCTTAGCTAGTCTAATTGCTGCAATCATCGATCCTTTAGAGAGCATACACAAAAACATTTGTTGTATAGGAATCTACTGTACCTGTGGAAAAAGTTATCTCACTTGAGGGTCCCACTTGCATTACATAAACACCAACAGAGTGGAGGCACCGCCAGAGAGATGTACCAGTTAAATTTGATTCTTCCACATATACAGAGTCTCAATCTCTTAGTTCACTCTTAGTTTACTCAGAGGCAAAGAAATCTGCTAGCTGGAAGGAAAGAAAATACCTGAACCAGCAACAGTAGGACTAAATAGGAATACTGCAAAGAACACAAGGGCAGAACAAAAGTCTGGGAGAAGAGAAAATATAAAAATGTAAATGATGCAGAACAATTTTTTATTTTTTTATATCAACATAAAGTCCAAATTGCTTCCTCGTTATATATTCTCTTCCAATGTAAATAGTATGTGCAATCTTCCACATGGGATCATACGCAGCATTTATTCTTAAACAATCTTCAGACATGCAAATAAACACACAACTAGACTTCTTAATGGCAAAATTTTGGCCACGGCCTTTATTAACTGGTTTGAATATACACTTTATTAAAACTTCAACTTCATACTCATAACGATATGACTTATAACTTTTGACTTCCATACAAATTTTCAACTCAGCTATTAGAGCTCGAGCTGAATAACCATAACACAATATTATTACACTGTCCCCCTTTTCTTACGAAAAGGTGACCCACCACATTAATAAGGCCGCGACAAGGGGAGGGGGGGTTGGGTGAGCTCTGCAGCTTGTGTCATCCCGCGAAGTCTGGCGCCAATTCCAGTCAGCACCTATTATTTATAGACTACAAAGGGGCTTCCAGAAGCTTCTAGCAGCCTCCGAAGCCCCCTACCTATCAGGTATAAGCCCCCCATGAGACCACGCCCTCACCTGCTAGGGGGAGCCTTGAAACCTTCAGGCTGCGGTGATCCCATGAGGAAAAGGGGGGCCTTGAAACCTATTTCCCCCTTTTCCCAACATGGGATCACACGCAGCATTTATTCTTAAACAATCTTCAGACATGCAAATAAACACACAACTAGACTTCTTAATGGCAAAATTTTGGCCACAGCCTTTATTAACTGGTTTGAATATACACTTTATTAAAACTTCAACTTCATACTCATAACGATATGACTTATAACTTTTGACTTCCATACAAATTTTCAACTCAGCTATTAGAACTCGAGCTGAATAACCATAACACAATATTATTACACTGTCCCCAAACAGACAGAGAATGTGCACCTTGCACGACCTCTGTCTACCCCCATACCGCGGCCTTCTCAATGCATGTCTGAAGATTGCTGTTGAATATATCAAGTCCGATATCGGACAAATAAACTCCATCAGCTCTATATAACCCTTTAATGCTACCTTCCAATTCTAAATGGCGAAATGAAAAACCATAACCCAAAGACATGAACTTTTCCATTATCCTGTTAATTCTTTTACGAATCTTTTCCCCATGACGACAAAGACTTAAACATGACCATTGTAACCTGGGTATAATCTCGGAGAAAATGATCACTGACCCAGGGTATAGAGCTTTAATCGTTCGGACATAGTGCTTCATTTGAAACACCAAATCCAACGTTCTCTTATGACCTATATCATTCCCACCCAGGTGCACCAATAGTACATCTGGGTGAGAATACATATCCGCCATAGTTCCCAACTCAGCCAGGAGATCCGCCCACACCATTCCCCTAATACCATGCCAACAAACAGAATATAATTCTTTATCCAGACCAAGGGATTCCGTATAGCTATAGCAGCAGCTCTTCTGTGTGCCCAAAATATATATGAATGGCCGACTATCCACACTATCCGATGGATACCTAGGTAAGTCAAAAAATATTGTTAGGTCACGTATAATTTAAAAACGTTCGATTTCCATCTACCAATTTGCTTAATTTTATCAGAATTTAAACCTAACCTTGCAGCCTCAGTGGCTGCTCCTATATGGAATGAATGCGAGGATATGACTAAATCATTCAACTTACAATATCTTACCACTTTCTTCAAAACTGCTTGGAATTGGAATCTTGTCAAAGGCGAACCATCCTGGTGAATAAATAGGAAACCCTCCTTTCTTGGTCTAAACCCTAAATAAGTATTTAACAAATTCACTGGGCACACTAACCTTTTTTCACACCGAGCCAACGTGATCCAACAGCCTTTTCCCATTTGGTCAGTTTTTGACCGCTGCAAGAATAATTTAATATTCTTTGAAGTAGCCAAAATATCATCCCATTTCAAACCCTCCCCACTCTTACCATTTTTAGGAACTAATTCCGATATTCTCAGAGCAGCAAAGAAACAAATTGAGAAAGCTGCCCTGAACATATCAGCGTCAAACTGTGAATAGCAAACCTTATCTAAACTTTCACATAACTCACACAAAATCTGAAGCGTAATAGGACGTCTTTTGTCCTGAACCAAATTAGCCCTTTTATAACCTTTCATAGCTTGTCTTATGGAGAAGAATTTTAATAAAGATGGGAACGAATGCAACTGCAGAAAAAAGGATACCCCTGATAACACCTTACTAATATGTGACCAAGAGCATCCCTTTTCCATCAAATTATTCAAAAACAATAAAGCTAGACCTTCAGATACTTCAAAAATTCCCATATTGTGAGAATTCAAAAAGGCCAACCATAATAACCACACCGCCCTGTAACCCGACCAAGTTGAAGGAGCCAAGGATTTTATAATGTTATCCACGATCACACTATTTCCCATAGTTGCGGGGGGCAAGAAGATCCTTTTGCGTCTGCTTCTGGAAAAGACTGGAAGAAACGGTTCATTTGAAATCTAGATAAAGCATCAGCTACTACATTACTTTTTCCTCTTACATACTGAGCTTTCACCCATATATTAAGGCACAAGCATTTATACACTAAATACCTCAGCAAACAGGCTTAGATCTAGATGATAGGCAGTTTAGAGCATACAACACTCCTTTGTTGTCCGTAGAGCATAGTATCCTCTTATTCTTAAAATAAGTTCCCCATATTTCTATAGCTACAATTATTGGAAATAATTCAAGTAACACTATATTCTTTACTAAACCATTCTTAATCCAAGCTACTGGCCATCTGGCAGCACACCAATGGGTTCTCCATATTGTCCCAAAACCAACAGATCCAGCAGCATCAGAATATAATTTAAAGTCTTGGTCGACAATAAATTCTTCCTGCCAGGCTGCTCTACCGTTAAATTCTACCAGAAATTTATACCATACTTACAGGTCTTCCTTTATTTCTGCTGTAACTCTGATGTGTGCATAAGGGTTTGCTAAGCCTGCGATTGCTAGGTACATCCTGCGGGAGAAAATACGCCCCATCGGAAGCACCCTCGTCGCAAATGCCAACAAACCCAATAACTGTTGCATCATTTTTACAGAAACCTTCTTAAGACGCATTACCTTCAGAATTATACTACAGATATTTTCAATTTTTTCTAGAGGTAATCTATATTCCATACTTACCGAATCTATCGTTATTCCCAAAAAATCAATACATGTAGTAGGGAATACAGTTTTATCATGTGCCAATGGGATGCCAAATTTCTCGCACACTTCAAAAAATTTTAATAATAACCTGGCACAATCCTGAGAGTTAGGTTTTCCTATGAAAAAGAAATCGTCTAGATAGTGTACTAAGTTACTAGACCTTGCTTCTTTTGCTACCACCCACTCCACAAATGACGAAAAATTCTCAAAATTTGCGCAAGAAATTGAGCATCCCATTGGTAAACATTTGTCAAAAAAAATACATACCTTCGAATTGGAAACCCAATGAATTGAAGCTTTCGGGCTTTATGGGTAACAGTCTAAATACTGATTTTATATCGCCCTTTGCCATCAACGCTGCCTGACCTACATTCTGTAGTTTGACAATAGCTTCTTCAAAAGAAGCATGTGTAACCGAGCACAAATCATCCCTGAATTGATCGTTCAGAGAAAATTTGCGTGGGATAGATGATGGATTAGTCTATATTTTCCTTGTTCCTTCTTAGGGACGATCCCCAGCGGAGACAAACGAAAATTTGAAAATGGAGGAAAAATAAATGGACCCGCTATTCTATCTTCCTGTAATTCTTTTATTAATTTACACCTAAGAATATCAGATAGCTCCTTCACCGATTTTAAATTTTCTACCCAACTACAACCAAATCCATCAAAAATTGGTAGACTAAAACCAAATGCAAAACCTTGTCTAATTAGCTGTGCTGTCAACTGGTCTGGATATTGGCACAGCCATGGCTCCATGCTTTCCACTTTCACCAGTGTTCTGGCTTTTTTGAAAATTATCCTTACTTGATTGCTGAGCCAATTTTTTAAAGCATTTGCTTATAGGGTGAGGACCAGTGCAAAAAGCACATTCATGACGAAATTTGCATGAATTCGGCTATTTGCATTGTGTGTCATTAAATGTGAAACACACACCTTTTTTTATATCCACTAGCCTGGCTACTCACTGCTACACTGTTCAATCGAGGTAGAGCAGGTCTCTGTGGGACAAATAGGTTCAACCAGAGACCCACATCCTTATTACCCCAACCCATATTAGAGTGAACCGCCATTTTTTGCCTATATGCCTCATCATAGAAAAACCATCCAAGCCCACCAAAGTTTCGGTAAGCTTCCAATATTATGTCTATGTGTTGGAATAGACCTGAACTAAGTTCAGGAAACTTCTCACATAAAATACTGGAAAATGTAACAAAGGCTTGCAGCCAATTGTTAAATGATCTTGGAATTGGTTTCTTTTTATCCTCTTCGCTTTTCTCCTTTTCAGATTTAAAATAATATTCTTTTTGATTAGGAAGTAATGAAAACAATTCAATATACTCTCTCTGCCATATCTTTTCTTTTGTACTCAATGCTACATGAAAACCAAGCGGAGACAGTATACAAGGCATAATTTCCCTGCATGCTGCAGATGAGGAGTCTCTAACAGCCATATCGTTTTTTATAGCTGAACTTGTTGCTACTTCAATTGGCAGCTTTTCTATCCTTGTATTCGTTGCCCCACTTTCACCTAACCATACTGACGCAAAATCGTCACTCCTCCTAGCTGTGGGGGCTGTAGATAAGTTATTTACAAGCTGCAACAAAGTTGCTGACAGGGAAGACAAAATATTTACACTCACCAGTACTTAACCTGTCTTGCTCTTCCAAAACCTCTGTGTCATTAATTGAAGCTGCTCTCTTCCTGCCAGGACCTGTGTTAGCACCTACAGTGTCCTGCCATTCATAACTCTGTTCTTCACTTCTTCTTAGAAGCTCAGGTGAATTGACCCTTGTCCCCGCCTCCCAGCGGGACGTGCATGGCTTCTGCTCTGCCCTGCTTCTTCTCTCACTGCCTCTCTTCTTCTTGTCTTCTGCCGCCGCTCTACTTTCTTCAGCCCTACTGGGCACTGATTTTGGGCTATACGGCTTCCTCATCCCTCTTCCTTTACGCTCCATCTTCCTGCCTCTTCCAGCACCGCATTTATCTCCGCCTTGCTGTACCTTCCTCCATGTCATGTCCTCTTCCCTCACAGACTTCGCTCCGCTGTCTGAATTTTCAATGCTGTCTTCAGCCGCTTGAGGTGCCATACTGCTTCCACCGGCTTCTTCACATAACACTTCTTGCTGCGCAGGTAAGCTCAGGCACTGTCGAATCCAAGCTTCTCCACTTTCTGCCTCAGCCCTCTCAATAAGTTGTCTGAGGAGAGTCTTCATTTCTTGAGGTGAATTGCCGTCCGCTATACAGTATAGCTCTCTTGCCTGAGCTCTGCAGCTTGTGTCATCCCGCGAAGTCTGGCGCCAATTCCAGTCAGCACCTATTATTTATAGACCCCAGAGGGGCTTCCAGAAGCTTCTAGCAGCCTCCGAAGCCCCCTACCTATCAGGTATAAGCCCCCCATGAGACCTCGCCCTCACCTGCTAGGGGGAGCCTTGAAACCCTCAGGCTGTGGTGATCCCATGAGGAAAAGGGGGGCCTTGAAACCTATTTCCCCTTTTTCCCAACAATCTTCCTTAACTTCTTATCTTTTAGCTTAGTGTAATATACAGTATGTTCTCACATCTCTTAGTGGACCTTAATTCTCATCAAAGTATAAATGGATATGGGCCACAGGTTAACTCCTCTGCTCTTTACTATCTCTTCTCCTCCAGCACTCATCCTATTCTTTCTCTAATGGGTATAGATACATGCAAAAAAATATTAAAAATATCTAGTGCTCCCTGTATTGAGGAAAGTGATGAAAACCTGTTGGATCCTACTCACATTATAGCACTGACTTCTATTACTCATTACTCTATTACTATTCAATTTATCACATCAGGTATATGGCGTTTCTATATGTATTAGCTGCTCACCTCCTTCATTGGACCTCAATAATATTATCAAAGTCTAAAAGGCTTAAAGGATAAGTTCACCGTTTGTAACATGTTACATGTTACACCCATATTCAGAGTGTAATATGTAACATGTTATAGATGTACTGGCCCCCACTCTTCCCGAACCCCTGGTATGACAGCTTGCTGGGGATCTTCTCCCTCCTGCTAGCTGTCACAGTCTACAAAAAATGCTTCGCCCGCTCAGCCAGGTCATCCATTCACAGTGTTATGGGAAAACTACAAGGTTCGACAGCCTTTTCGACAATCGGCTTTCAGTCCTTCATGGACTATCACGGAGCTGTTGAGCACTGTGGTAGTTCATTAAGTCTTCTTGTCACAGAGTAATGGCCTGGCTGAATCAGAGGTAAGGCCAGACAGATACACAGACATTCTGCAGTACCGTGGCATTACACACACAATCTGCTGATCATGGTTGCAATGGTTTACAGGTCCATTACAAAAATAATAAATGCATATTTTTTTACCTGCATAAAAATGTGCATTTCATTTTTTTTTTGTAAAGGTAAACTTATCCTTTAAGTTGCTCCATCACTGATCAAATCTCCTGCATTTCCTCCTTCCTCCTAAGTTCTGCTCCCTAATACCTGACCACATAGACCGCAAACAGAAATGGGACCAATAGAGTAGACCAATAGTGTACTCCTCTATAAAAACTTTATTAAAAATCTCTCAAGAATTCCACTCACATAAACAGAGCACCCACAGTGCTATATTATGCGCATAATCAAATTTCATCCATAAAATCAATAAGTTCATGCTAAGACATCAGGCATAAATTCATCTTTTGGCTCCTGCAGTGTGGCGCTGCCCCTTTACGCATTATGCCCAATGGGCTTCCTCAGTAGGTCAAATTTTGAAAGTAGATAGGATTCATTATAAGTACTTAAAGTGGTTCTAAAGGCAGAAGGGTATTTTTATCTTAATGCATTCTTTGCATTAGGATAAAAAAACCTTCCATGTGCAGCAACCCTCCTCAGCCCCCCTAATACTTACCTTAGCCCTATCTTGATCCATTGATGTTACACGAGAGCTTCCCCTGTCCGGAACTCTCCTTCCTTATTGGCTGAAACAGCAGTGGGTGCCATTAGCTCCCACTGCTGTCAATCAAAGTCAGTGATTCAATGAGGAGAGAGAGGAGAAAGGTTCGAGCCACGGCTCCCTGTCTGAATGGATACACAGCGGCTCGTTTTGGGTGCCCCCATAGCAAGCTGCTTGCTGTGAGGGCACTTGGCAGGAGGGAGGGGCCAGGAGCACCAAGGAGGGGGATCTGGGCTGCTCTGTGCAAAACCACTGCAAATAGCAGGTAGGTAAAACACGTTTGTTATTTTTAAATAAAATTAAAAAAAAAACAAGACTTTAATATCACTTTAGGATGGTTTCTCTTTTTGATTTAAAAGGAGGGTGAACTTCATGTTATATAAAATGGAAATGTGACTCCGATAGCAACTGAAAAATAACACATTAGATAACAGAATACTAATAATAATGCATATATTGCTTTTTCTTTAGCAGACAAGTCCCTGAAACCAAGTAGAACTTCACTGCATATAAAGTTGTATGGCTCCTGTCCTTGCCATGCCTTCTCCTCAAAAAAAAAAAAAAATTCATTATGACAGTTATCGTCATCTTTGCAATTAGAGAGAATGCGATGTGTGAAATGGTTTGATAAGAGCATACGCAGATTAAATGTAAAAAAGATGAAGTCAATCTAAAATGTCATGATATGCCCATAAAGACTAAATTACTGCCACAATGATGCACATCAAATTCCAACATCCCTCTAGCACATGAAGAGTTTATCATTATCAACAGCAGTAATGTAATTTTAACATGGGCATATCTATTTATGTGGGCCATGAACCCATCAATTTTCCTGCTTTATATGACAAATACACTTGGCGCCTAAAGATCAGCTGAGGTCTTAGAAAAGGTTCATGTTAGAATATCACCACTAAATGCATTTTCACTTTTCTAACTAAATTAATTCAGATTGTATGTCAACATATAGTGATTGCTTTTTTTTACTGGCCATAGTATGATAAAAAATAACTGCTAATTCACCTCCAATGTTTTGAAACGTTACAGGGATACTGTCATTCAGTTTTGTCTTTATTGATGTCAGTTGCTCTTTTTGTTAGGATTTGCAATAGGAGATCATAAAGGAATTTGCCTCGGTTAAAGTGTCTTGGGCCATGCCTAATAAGGTTTTTTTTGCCTTATGCAAGTTTTAAATGCATTTATTTTTTTTCGTTTTTCTGTTGGTTGAACTCAATGAACTTATGTCTTTTTTTCAAACTGATTAAGTATGTAACTATGTTCCCAGTGTGGGAAGCAACTTTGTAGACAGACAACACCATACTGACCCCTGGCCACATACAAAGCTAAAAAGAAGATCTTTACTATATCTTTTCAATCATGGTGTATATATATTTATTTAACATATCTAAATATGTGGTGGCAGCAACCTAATTATTATCACCATAAAATAATAATAATAATATTATGGAACATACAGTATATTTTTCAATATCTCAATACTAATATATATGTAAAAAAAAACTATACAAAATAAAATAATTAATTTAGGGTTTGTAAACCCTAACAATGAACTTCTTCCATTTGGTTCCCTTTATTCTATTAAAGTGTTTGTAAAGGCAGCTCCCCCCAGCCCTCCCCCCAGCCCTCCCCCCTTATACTCGCCTGAGCCCGATCCTGATCCAGCATTGTGCACAAAAGCAGAGGCTCTCTCAGTTCTGATCTCCTCATTGGCTCAGATACAGCAGCAGGAGCTATTGGCTCCTGCTGCTGTCAATCACAGCCAGTGATGAGGGAATGGGGAGCGGGGCCAAGCCATGCTCTGTGTTTCTTATGGACACACAGAACAGGGTTCAGGAGTGAACACACACGAGTGCCTCCATAGCAAGTGGCTTGTTATGGGGGCACTCAGTGGTGGGGGACCCGAGAAGGATTGAGGCTGCTCTGTGCAAAACCATTGCACAGACCAGACCGGTTTAACATGTTGCTATTTTAATGAAAACAATCTTGACTATAACACTGGAAAGAAAATATTATCCACTAGGGCAGTGATGGCGAACCTTGGCACCCCAGATGTTTTGGAACTACATTTCCCATGATGCTCAACTACACTGCAGAGTGCATGAGCATCATTGGAAACGTAGTTCCAAAACATCTGGGGTGCCAAGGTTCACCATCACTGCACTAGGGCACTGTCCCTACTCTGAACCTCTTTTGTAATTTGAGTAAGACCTTCAATTATGATCACATTACAGCACTCTGTAGAAAGTAATATCCTAATATAACCCAAAGTAAACCTGTCATAAGAGAAACATGGAGATTCCTGTAGTTGACCTCATAAAACTACTAACGGTTTAGCTGATGTACCACCCTACAAAGTAGGTGCTAGGTAAAGTATAGTGGGCCTTGTCTGCTTATCAGCAGGGCCATGATTTTCAGCTAGGTTGTCATGGTTTCCAGGTGTGGCTATTGAGACTGGGGAGTCTCCCCACTGTGCTCAATGAGGGCTCTCAATGGACAGTGGAGGAAACCCAGCCAATGGCACACCCAGGCTTGTATCTATCCCCAGATTATGTCGCACAGCATTCTGGGAGGGGGTATAAGTTTGAGGGGAGCACATGATGCAGCGTCTTTAGTGGGAAGCAGAGTCCCAGGAGGGAGGGTACGGCTGTCTCTCCTCCTGACAGGAAAAATCAGGTATCCCAGGCGGCTTGCCTAAGGAGATACAGGGCTGAGCTGAAGGTCAGAAGGATCCAGGAACTAGCTAGCCAGTGCGTAGCAAATAGTAAAGGGGGTACCACAGTTTGACCCTGAAGAGCAAAGGGGGTGCCAGTGGTTGGGCCCTGAAATGCAGAGTGTACAGTGCAGTGCAGTGTGTACAGTGTTAAGAGTTGGAGCAGTATCACAAGAGGCTACCTCAGTCAGAAAGGACTAGAGGGAGCCGTGTCAAGGACTTTTGAGCTAACCAGAGTGTCAGAAGTCAGTCTTCAGTACAGTTCAGCAAGTCAGTGATTTCAAGCGCCAGCAAGCTTTGGTCGGCATTCAGCCGGCGTCAAGTCAGCGCTGAAAGGCATTTTTTCTCAAGTGTCCCAATTTGTACCTAGTTGAGCCAGAGGAGTATCCCACTTATTCCCTTCTCCCATCCCTATACAAAATAAACAAAATAAACCAAAGATGCCGGACTGTTCATCGCCTCAGATCTCACACTTGGGGAATCAGCTCAAAGGGGCTGTTGGTGTTAACTGTAACCCTGGCAGACCCACGTCAGGCCCAATGCCTGGAAATCCTGTTACACTGTTATACTGGTTCAGTACTTTATCAGTTGCCAACCAGAAACCAGTAAGCAGGTCAGTAAAGTCAGAAAAAAGTTACAGTTACTCAAAGTATCTAAGCAAGAAAATTTCCCATGTCCCAGTGTAAATTGTTTTTGCAGTGGTCTTTCTTGTAAATATTTAATTTTAGACATTTTACCTAAATCTTACCACATATAGCCTTTTCCAACCTGCTTAGCCCAGAACATTTTTTTCATTTACATGATAAAATGCACATTTATACATGAAAATGCACTTAAATACAATCCCATTTAACGAAAATATGAAGGTTGCAATTTTTTAAGATATTAGAGCAACTGTTTATCAAATCTATATTTTCAGCAAAAACATTAAAAAAATAAATAAATAAAGAATGAGACACTGCAGCAAACTACCCCACCCCAAATTGACCGCAGGCAACACTTTAAAGCTTTTACAAGAAATCATGAGTTAACCATAAATTATAAATTATAGAATTATTCTTCTCAGGCATGTATGGAAAAACCCAGCATTTGTTGTGCATAAGTTTATGTACAAGTGTGCACTGAGCATGATTTAATGTACATATGTGAGTTTGCAAAGCCTGATAAGCCCCTATGTGATAGCACGTTTTGAAAGAGAAATACTCTTTATGGAGACATCAGGAATATTTTGGACCTCTGATGCTTCACCTGCAGGCAACTCTGACTGAGGACACAGCATCCTTGATCCACTACTTCACCCAGCTGTCAGAACCGAGCATTTCTGGTTCTTATTTTTGAGCCTGGAAAATGAGGATGGAGGTGCCTGCATGGCTTGGCTACATAAAAAAAAAACATCATAGGGATTGGGTGACTGTATAGCCAATACTATTTAAAAAAGAATAAACAAAGGTATCCACGCTTTCACCTCAGACCCCGTTCACACTGGGGCGACCTGTCAGGCGACCTGGTCGCCTGACGGGTCGCCGTAGGTCGCCTGCCATAGAGAAGCTGTGGACCCGTTCTAATAGGAGCGTCACGTGTCGCTCCGACTTAGAAAAAGGGTCCGGAGCTTCTTTGGGGCGACCTGGAGCGACCTGCATTGACTTCAATGATATGAAGTCCGTACCGACCGCTCCGAGGTCGCGGTGCGAGCTGCGCACCGCGACCTGTGAGGTCGCCCCGGCAAGTAGTGTCGCCCCAGTGTGAACGGGGTCTCACATTAAACCAAACCATGGAAAAAAATATTGATTAAAATAACAAATAAGCATCCAGTCTAATGTTTCAAAACATATCCATATATCAGTATGGAACCCCACTTCCAAATGTGATGAACCAACACCAATTAAAACAATAATATTTTGTGCTGAACTTCAGTTTTATGTGTCCTCTTCTTAATGCATCTCCTTTACCTCATGCTATAACCATATGATGGTAAGATTGTGCACCCACCCCAGGATATTGACCCATAACTAAGGAAGGTCATACAGCGCTTTATTCTCCTGTGCCTGGATACTTTGGTTTTCCCCTTCTCTGTGTGAATCTTGTGGAACTCCCACTCTTACACTATAGACCCAGATAAAGCCAAAATACATTATATCATAGTGTAGTATTTATATGAAACCGGAGATCCAAAAAACATATAAAAAATTCCTACTTGCCCCAGCACCAGTGTAAACATTTGAATTTCAATAGGAGAAGAAAGTGCTATATGACCTTTCACAGTGAAACTGCTTCAGTGTTTCCATACTCAGCAGGTCTCTCTCAAGAACTCTCCATACTGATGCTCTATAATATTTAACCAACTACACAAAATCTGAAGGAGAATAAAAAGTCTCTCTCTCTCATAGCGTAAAACCTTTCATGACTTTATTTAGTAAAAGCACACTTACATTAAATAGTGTCTCAACTGACACTGGTATAACACACAATCTCGTATAGCCAAGCTGACTCTGGCTGCACTCTCTGACCTCGAGTACGGACCCGGTGTGGATGGTGACATCATGTCCAATGCCCCGCCCTAAGCGTTTAGTCTTCTGAGTCAGCTTGGTTATACAAGATTGTGCTCTATGCCAGTGTGAGTAAGTGCTTTATAAATATGGCCCTTAAAGTTATAGCTAAAGTAAAACCTAACCTGTTGGCGGGGAAACAGACATAAAAAAATACATTAGAAGGGTTTTTTACTCCCACATTCTTTTTAAAATAAACAAAAAGGTTTTAAGAATTAAGCCCTCCCCAAAACCTAACCCTAATCTGAATCTTACATTTTTTTAAACCCAATTGAGTTTTTCTTTTAGCACTTTATAGTCCCATACCCCCCCCTCATGTTATGATTATCATGTCACCTAAAGCATGTCCTCAGTCTCCACCAATGTTCATATACTTTGACTATCCCTGGCAGCATGTCTGCATTCTCTGACCATCGCCTATATCATTCCATTAGTTTTTGACCATATTCTGGTGCATATCTGCAGTCCTTTACAGCGTTATGTAGCATCAAATTCAATGAATACTATGTGTCACCCTTTGCTGATATCAGGGTTTGGTCCTGAGGCCCCTTATATCAGGACCACCACTGCACTACACCAATGCAATCCCCAAACTAAGCCCTACCACTAAACCAGTCAATACTTATCTCATCTTATGGTATGAGCCATAGCAAATTCTAACAGCATTGTGCTAAACACATATCAACTTCAAGGTTTTAGCACCCAGAATTAATGATTCCCTTTAAGACCCTTTAAAATGGTTTCTATTGTAGTTGATTTTCTTATAAGGTCATTTAGCATGGATGATATCGTCTGTCATATGAGATAGTGTATCTGAAAATCTATATAACCATGAGATAGCGTACCTAAATTCAGTATATCAAATATTATCAAGACAAAAAAAAAAGCACATCATGTTATACGGAAATGTAAAGGTTAGTTGCAGGCAAATATTGCAATGGTAACAACCTATTTGCCTAGCAATAGTTTTCTTTTACACCTCCTCAATTACATACATTGCTATTATAAGTATTATGATTTTAAAACCTTATATAAGTTAATTCAAAGACTTATAAAAAAAAACAATATTTTTATTTTGCAGATAAAACAAAAAAGGATGCTTGAATGTTTTGTTTGGGGCATTGTTGCTTTGTGTTGTGACAAATTCATTAGTCAAAGTAACAGCCAGAAATATGTAGTTAAAAACAAACATAAAAAGCTACAAAATGATAAATAGCACAACCCTTCTACATTTTACAACTTCTTGCCCACAATTTCATTACATTTTTAGTAATACTGAAGCAATCCCTGCTGTCAAACTCAAGAACACTTTCCAAATGCATTTGACAGATGCCCTATGCCAATCTGTAATCACAAAAACTGCATTTGGCCCTGCAGAGGGGGAACAATAAACAACAATTATTAATACAGAGAAGTAGAAATGTGTTGTTCATCTGTGTGGGCGTCCCTGCTGCCTAGAGATTTTTAATTTCCTGATATGAAGGATTTCCCTTGCTACGAGGCCTGGCGGAATAACAGATGGTTACATCCAAGCACAGACGGTACATAGAAGGGAAAATACCTTTGTCTTGGAGAATGCGCTTCATTGCAGGCAAGGAAATGTCAAACAGTGCTGGATTCTCCTGACAAGGGAAGCTTTTATTCTGTTTTGCTTCTCTACTTATTCCCTGCAGTATTCTAATCGTGCACGCATTCGGACGTGAAGTCTTTTTTCTTTATTTATTTTTTTACAGTGTTTGTTAAACGGAGTACAGTCTCTTCAATAAGTTGCCTAGATTTTAAAGGGAAACTATTATAGTTTGGGGTCATTTTTTTTTAAGGTGAACACAAGGCGAACAACAGAATTCACAGATAGATTACATGTAGAACAGGTACAGTAATTGGCCAGATCATTAGGGAGCCACTGTATTACAGGCACAAAGTTAGAAGCAATAATTCAGTACAGGATCAGGATGGCAAAGAATGTTCATACACTGCAGTATACAAAACAGCTGCACAAATATGGACTATTCACACTAATGTCTCTGAGTAACAACAGAGTGTCTAGCTGAGATGCCCTACTTCAGTAAAACAATTTAGAACACACAAAGCTGCTTATAATTATCCTCAAAAACAGCATCTCTCTCAGCAGGGGCGTACCTAGAGCATTTGGCACCCGGGGCGGATCCTATATCTGGCACCCCCCCCCCCCAGGCAACGAACATTGACATGTCATGTGTAAAATGTATGGAGACCCCCTTTTACATTACACAGCCCCCTTACCTTTGGACCCCTTTACATTACACAGCCCCTGTACATTACACAGCCCCCTTACCCCTGGACCCCTTTACATTACACAGCCCCCTTACCCCTGGACCCCTTTACATTACACAGCCCCTGTACCCCTGGACCCCTTTACATTACACTGCCCCCTTACCCCTGGACCCCTTTACATTACACAGCCCCTGTACCCCTGGACCCCTTTACATTACACAGCCCCCTTACCCCTGGACCCCTTTACATTACACTGCCCCCTTACCCCTGGACCCCTTTACATTACACAGCCCCTGTACCCCTGGACCCCTTTACATTACACTGCCCCCTTACCCCTGGACCCCTTTACATTACACAGCCCCCCATTGGAACCCTTCACATTACACAGCCCCATCCCCCATACAACCCTTTACATTACACAGGCCCCCAATATAACCCCTTTACAATACAAAGCCCCCACCAATAGAACCCCTCTACAATAAATCCCCCCATAGAACCCCTATACAATACAAAGCCCCCCCCATAGAACCCCTATACAATACAAAGCCCCCCCATACAACCCCTATACAATACAAAGCCACCCCCCCCCCAAAAAAAGAACCCCTTTACAATACAAAGTCACCCCCCCTCAAAATAACCCCTTTACAATACAAAGCCCCCCCCGCCCCCCCTCAAAATAACCCCTTTACAATACAAAGGAGGAGAGCGGAGGAGCGGAGGAGGAGGAACTGTTTAACTACTTGCCTTCTGTGCACTTAAACACCCTTCCCATCCAGGCCAATTTTCAGCTCTCAGCGCTCTCACACTTTGACTGACAATTGCGCGGCCATGCTACACTGTACCCATATGAAATTTTTCACACAAATAGAGCTTTCTTTTGGTGGTATGTAATCACCTCTGCGATTTTTATTTTTTACAAAAAAAAAGAATAAAGACAGAAAATTTTGAAAAAAAAAAAAGTTTTCTTATTTTCTGCGAGTAAATTTTGAAAATAAATGTTTCTCCTTCACTGATGTGCGCTGATGAGGCGGCACTGATGGGCACTGATAGGCTGCACT
Organism: Pelophylax lessonae; assembly: GCF_965119305.1. Lineage (NCBI taxonomy): Eukaryota > Metazoa > Chordata > Amphibia > Anura > Ranidae > Pelophylax > Pelophylax lessonae. The sequence goes on from NC_138768.1 coordinate 183,389,104, forward strand.
GATGGGCACTGATGAGGTGGCACTTATGGGCACTGATGAGGTGGCACTTATGGGCACTGATGAGGAGGTACTAATATGCCACACTGATGAGCACTGATAGGCGGCACTGAGAGGCGGCACTGATGAGCACTGATAGGCGGCACTGCTGGGCACTGAGAGGTGGCACTGCTGGGCACTGAGAGGTGGCACTGCTGGGCACTGACAGGTGGCACTGCTGGGCACTGAGAGGCGGCACTGAGAGGCGGCACTGACGGGCGGCACTGATGGGCACTGATAGGCGGCACTGATGGGCACTGGCGGATGGCACTGGACACTGACTGGTGGCACTGATGAGCGGCACTGATGGGCAGCACCATCAGTGCCCACACTCAGTGCCCATAGTGCTGCCAGTCAGTGCTCATCAGTGCCTAGATGAGCAGGCACTGATGGGCACTGACTAGCAGCACTATGGGCACTGATTGTGGGCATTGATGGGGGGCACTGATGGCGGGCACTGTGGGCACTGATGGGGGGGCACTGTGTGTGTATTTTTACCTTTAGTAATCAGGGCACTGGTGATCGGTGCCCTGATTACATTCTCCTGTGTCTCCGGCGCTGTGAGGCTCCCCCTCCTTCCTCACACTGCAGGCTCCGTGTGAGGAAGGAGCGCCGGCGATGAGAGATGATCTCATATGTTTACATTGATCATCGCTCATTGGACGGCCCGATCACGTGGTGAATGGCCGCTGTGATTGGCCATTCACCACGATCCCTTGGACACGGCCGACACAGATTTTCCCCGCAGCGCGCTCGCGGGAGCGCGCTGGGGGCGTGTCACTGGGAGTTTAAAAACGGCCTCCCGAAAATTCAAGTCCGCGCTGCAGCCGTATATAGGCTGTAGCGCGGATGGGGGGTGGTTAAAGCAGAGAGGATGTGAGAGACTCACTGTCACTCCCGAGCCCTGAATACACAGCAATCGGCGCCTCGGCGGGAACTGCAGAAGTTACTATGCTGGTTAATGAGCAGGTGATTGGTTGATAGGCGGTCCTAGCAACCAATCGCCTTCTCATTAGCCAGCATAGTAAACTGCGGCAGCGCCGATCGCTGTGTATTCAGGGCTCGGGAGTGACAGTGAGTCTCTCACATCCTCTCTGCTTTAAACAGTTCCTCCTCCTCCGCGGTGGAAGCAGTCTGGCGGCCGGCCCCGGGTGTCACCCTGATCTTCCCTGACACACTGACACCCCCCTAATGTGTGGCACCCGGGGCAGACCGCCCCCCGCCCCCCCTATTGGTACGCCACTGTCTCTCAGTGAAGTTCAGGGTGGGTCTGGTTACACAGGTAAACACCTGGAGGGATCCAAGGCCAAAAGACAAAGGACCAGCCCAATGGAGTGTTCTGGTTGCAATAGGGAGGGACTTCTCACAATAGCTGGGTCTTTTGGAGAAGCTATTTTATTTTATCTTGGGAAGTATTAGGCTTTGATTCCCACATGCTGGTTCTGACAGTGGGGGAGGGTGTGTCCAAATCATTTGGTGGAGGGGGGATTATGGTGTGGGATTGTTCCTCAGGGGTTGGACTTGGCCCTTTAGTTCCAGTGAAGGGAACTCTTAAGGCGTCAGCATACCAAGACATTTTGCACAATTTAATGCTCCCAACTTTGTGGGAACAGTTTGAGGATGGTCCCTTCCTGTTCCAACATGATTGGGTGGAGGAACTTGACTGGCCTGTACAGAGTCCTGACCTCAACTTGATAGAACACCTTTGGTATGAATTAGAGCGAAGACTGTGAGCCAGGCCTTCTCTTCCAACATCAGTGCCTTACCTCACAAATGCCCTTTTGGAAGAATGGTCAAACATTCCCATAGACACACTTCTAAACCTTGTGGACTTCCTTCCTAGAAGAGTTGAAGCTGTTATACTGCAAAGGGTGGGCCAACTTAATATTGAACCCTAAGACTGGAATGCGATTAAAGTTCATGTGTGTGTAAAGGCATGCGTCCCAATACTTTTGACAATATGGTGTATATCTTCACAAATACTTGTTGACCAAGTTTCCTATCTATCCACCAAGCAACAAGAGTAATAGTTTCTGCCTTTTTGATTTTGTTGCTTTTAGACTTGCTGATTATTGTGAGGCTTCTCAGCACCCCAATGGTCCGCAGGCTGATGGCTAGACTCCACTGCCCCCACTGGCTATTTGAGGACATATTTTCATGTTTTTATCTGATTCCTAAATGTGGCTATTCTGCAATAGCGCTATACTACACTGCAACAGGTACCAATTACCCTTGGGTAGATATAATGAATGATACACTCTTGTGATAAACTTACCTACAATATATCTAATGGTATGTTTCTATTATAGAATATATTTCCCCTTTCTGGTTTTTGTGTACCCCTGAAGAATACCAAGAAAAATTGCTCTGGGTATCCACCATCTTGGAACCATACCACTGGTGATCCACAATTAGTAACAACACGAATACAATCATTAGGTTGCAAGAGTGTGAATAGCCTGTACCTTTTTCTATATACTGTTTTAGTCTACTGTTCTTTGTTATAAATAAAGCTTTGTAATTTTATACTATATGAAATTAGAAGAGAGTTTATTTACTGCATCAGCTCGAGTTGCCGCTAAATTCCCATTTTTAAGGGTTTCTCTTTTCTGCATATTAGTAAATGCAGAGCTGCTTTCAGACATAAGGTAATACATTTTGCTGAAGTTATATTTTATATTTTTTAATTTTTTTTTACTGTATGTTCAAGTTACATGTTCAAATAGACATACAATACAGATGTAACCTGGACTGTAGCTGATAACTGATGTGAAACTTTTTCTTTTGTTGCTGAAGTATTATCCTTCTGCAGTATAGACAGCGTTAAACTGAATATTTGTCAATACGAAAGTGGAGCAGCCATTTTAAAGGAAAACAGTTTGCAATGCTAATTTATGGGTTGTCTCCAGCGCAGAGATGCAGCTATCTTGGCTGGGTCTGAATGGAGTAATTTGCTGATGCAACAGAGCAAGGGAAATATTTACTGGCTGCTGGAAAAAGCAGCTATGTTGTGTCACCAGCCTGGAGAATTCAGGGAGGAGGCGACTATGGGGACCATGTGCTGCTGCAACCATTTCCTGTGCTGAGAACCTGAGAGAGGGCACCACAAGGTTGCAGTGATGGGGGAATCACTTGTGATGGGGGAATCCGCAAACTCTGGCCAAACTCTGGGCTGTGCTGCCCAGGACTGTGAGCAATGCTACATTTGGGAGAACCTGCATCCTGAGAGCTCGCATTGGGGATCAAATTTTCACTTGCTGAATGCAGCGAATGACTATGACCATCAGCAGAAACCTGACCAACAGGAGAGGGCC